>NC_080782.1:115628239-115933060 GCF_028018385.1 Neofelis nebulosa
GCTCCTTAATCATCCTTTTTTAAAATTTCTTTTTTTAATTAAAAATAATTTTTTAAATTGCAATATAGTTAACATACAGTGTTATATTAGCTTCAGGTGTACAATATAGTGGTTCAACAATTCCATACATCACCCAGTGCTCATCACAGAAAGTGCACTCCTTAATCCCCATCACCTATTTCACCCATCGCCCCACCCACCTGCCCTCAGTTTGTTCTCTATAGTTAGGAGTCTATTTCTTGGTTTGTCTCTTTCTCTCTCTTTTTTTCCCCTTGTTCATTTGTTTCTTAAATTATACACATGAGTGAAATAATATTGTATTTGTCTTTCTCTAACTTACTTTGCTTAGTATTATACTCTCTAGCTCCATCCACACATTGTTGCAAATAGCAAGATTACATTCTTTTTTATGGGTGAATAATATTTCATTGTGTGTATATATATGTATATGTATATATACATATATATACACCCAAAACCAAAAAACCATATATGATTATATATGTTATATATAATCATATAACATAATCCATATATATAATATATACACTAATTATATATTATATATACATATATACTATAATATATATACATACATATATACTAATAATATATGTATATATACATATATACAATGGAATATTATTCACTCATAAATATACCCATCTATATAAACATCTTCTTTATCCATTCATCTATTGATGGACACTAGGGCTATATCTATAATCTGGCTGTTGCAAATAATGCTGCTATAAACATAGGGGTGTATGTATCCCTTTGAACTAGTGTTTTTTGCATTTGGGGAGTAAATACCCAATAGTGTAATTACTGGATCATTGAGTAGTTCTATTTTAACTTTTTGAGGTACGTCCATACTGTTCCACCATGGTTGTACCAGTTCGTATTCCCACCAGCAGTGGAAGAGGGTTCTTTTTTCTCCACATCCTCATCAACAATTGTTTTTTCTTGCGTTTTTTATTTTAGCCATTCTGACAGGTGTGAGGTGATATCTCATTATGGTTTTTATTTACATTTCCCTGATAAGTGATGTTGAGCATCTTTTCACGTATCTGTTGGCCATCTGTGTATCTTCTCTGGAGAAATGTCTGTTCATGTTTTCTGCCCACTTTTTAAATTGGATTATTTGTTTTGGGGGTGTTGAGTTGTATCAGTTCTTTATATATCAGTTGAGTTGTATCAGTTCTTTATCCTTTTATTGGATAACCCTTTCTGATTTCGTAGGTTGCTTTTAGTTTTGTAGATTATTTCCTTCACTGTGCAGAAACTTTTTATTTTGACATGATCTCAATAGTTTATTTTTGCTTTTATTTCCCTTGCCTCAGGAGACATATCTAGAAAAAATGTTACTATGGCCCATGATCCTTGTTCATCTTTAATTTCCTAAAGAAATGGAATAAAATCTCCTTTGCAGTGTTTTTGTGAAGATTAAATAAGACACTCTATGTAAAATGCCTGGCAACAGAAGTTAATTAAGAAATAAATAACTTTTATTGTCTGTGCCTCCTCCTGACAGTGTATTATGTTCAAAACATAGAATACCCAAAGGGGAAGGAACATCCTCATACATTCTGGCCTTGACAATGCAAAACCTATCATGGTGTATATGGTAATCAAGCAGGATGAATACAGAGGTTAAAGAGAAATAGTACATACCCCTCCCCCACACAATGCCCCTACTTATGCAGCCAAGGGCAGCAGCTGGGCCAGGAGGCTGGGAGCTGGCTGGCACCAACTGAGATCAGATGAAAGAAGAGCAGAAAAAGGAAGAGAATCTCTCCCAAATGTATGCTCATCAGCTCTTTTTAAAGCCCCTGAACCTTCCCAGGCTCATCCTGAGTCTTTAGTCTATGCTCCCTATGTCCCTTGGGGATGCAGATGAAGATAAAATACTTAGAAATATGACTCAGCTACATTATATTACATATGAGAGGTCTGGTACAGAAAGGCTGCAAGATGGTTGAGAATAAAATAATTACAACCCCCACAGGATCCTGCCTTTGACATTTCTCCTTTGAAGAGTCCGAACAGCCTTGCCAATAATAGACTCATCCTTGCTCCAAACATTGCTAAGAAAAAGAAAAGGGAAAAAAGGAAGACATAGACTGTTCCAGGGCCCTAGTCAGTGAACACCAATTATTGGGCTCTGAGGAGTACTAACAGCCTTGGATGGGTTCACAAACTTTAGGTTGCTTGTGGGACTGAAATTAATCTAAGAGCTAAGTGGTAGAAGCAAAGGAGCAGTGAAGTAGTTAGGCTTCCCCTGAGAACTGAGTTCTGATTGTAGCAGGGTGATGTGAAACTTGATTTTTTTTTTACTTTTTTTTTTAAGTTTATTTATTTTGAGAGAAAGAGAGAATGCATGCAAGGGGGGGGGAGGGGCAGAGAGAGAAGGAGAGAGAGAGAGAGAGAGAAGAGAGAGAGAATCCCAAGCAGGCTCCGTGCTGTTAGTGCAGATCCCAAGGTGAGGCTCGAACCCACTAACCATGAGATCACATTCTGAGCTGAAACCAAGTCATTCGCTCAACCGACTGAGCCTCCCAGATGCCCCAGTGAAGTTTGATTTTTTTTTAAAGATATTGAAAAGCACTTGAACTTGTCTGAGAGTGGTGGGAGCAAATTAGCATGAGAACTTTAGGGATCTTCTGTGAGGGAAGGAACTAAAGCCCCAACCCCTCTTCCCTGTGATTCAAAGTTACTGAAATCTCTTGAGGTGAACTAAGGGGCAGTGGGTGACCACAACCACCACCCAAAACCAAAAAAGGCAAGGAAGCCTCTGAAACAAAACTACTTTGAGGGAAGAATGAGACAAGAGGGAGGGGCTGGTCCTGCTATGTATGAGCCAGCTGGTTGAAAGGAGAACAGCAGAGGAACCTGTTCCCCACAGGGTAGACTGGAGCCTCAGGATGTGACCGAGTGAATCTAAGCCGGTTTCACTGCAAGTCAGGCCAGGGTTGGTGTGGAAATCTCTTGACTAAGAGGAGCACCAAAGGGTGGAGGGTGAGGGATTATCCTCATTTCCTCTCGAAGAACTGTTGCAGCAGATCCCTGGAGAGGGCTCTGCATTGAATCTTGGGGAATGGGAAACAGAGCCACCAGCCTTCAAGCCAAGGCCAGGATGCACTCCTGGCCATGCAAAGAGAGACTCTCTGCAGGTCCCCTGGGTTTCAGCTGCCTCCCTCTTCCAGTGTCTGGCAGCTGGAAAGGGTTAGTGTCTGCTAAAAAAAAAAAAGAGAGAGAGAGAGATTGGTTTTCCTGCTGATCTGAACAGCAGTGGGCTTGGGAGTTGTATTTTCCAAGGCCAACAGAGTGCTGGTCATTTCTGTCCCAAATTTCAAAGTAGTTTAAACTTTAAACTCATTAAACATTAAACTCATTGAGCAAAGGAGGAGCCAATGAGGGAGAGTGCTGTGGTTCAGAGCTTGAGCTCTCTGGTCAGACCAACCTTAGGTCAGAATGCTGTTCTTGTCACTCAGTCCTTGAGCCAATGGCTTCAACTTCCTCAGCTCGTTTCCTCATGTGTCCTTATTTTCAAATGGGGACAGTAAGGGTTGTTATGAAAATTAAATGAGATAACGCATGTAACATGCTTGGCACCTAGTAAGCCTCAATAAGTGTTCAATTAGACAAACAAAAACTAAATTGGTGCCAGGCCTGTTCCATGAGAAGAAAACTATGCTTGGCAAGTGTTTCGGGTGGATACAGCAAGTTGTGTTTGAGCAACAGCAGCGAGCAGTATACTTTGCTGACGCAGAGAGATCGTGCTGAGAAATAACGAGCAATTTGGGAAGAAAAAGGCAAGTGCGTTTGGGACAGGCCCAGAGTGTTCAGAAGAAGGGCTTAGATGACGAGTGGATTCAGACAAGAGTCAAGGCCTCCTGAATCTTAAATAACTACACCTTTTTGGGTGTAGTTTTTGATTCTCCCTAAAGATTTTCAGTTTTGTACAAGGACATTTTCTATTTTAGTCTCACTTCCTCTTGTTTCTCCCTTTCCCCTAGATTTCTCTTGAGGATTCTGTTTCCATCGTTTTGTCACATCATTTGATTTTAATTCTCATTTGAAAATAATTATGTGTGCTATTATTCATTTGGAATTTCAGTCAGATATGCTCTATGTAAGACACAAGAATGCACTCCTCTGAAACACACAGAGGTGAAGAACAAGGGTGCCTCTCAGGATGGTGGTGGAAGAGTCATAAAACTTCGTACGTCAGGAATCTTCTTGACAGGCCTTCCTAGGCCTGAGTCCAAGATGAAGCTGAGAAAAATGAAAAGGGTTTTGGCTGACAAAGCAGATGACAGGCAGGGAGAGCCAGTGAAAGGGAATTGGCCAATGGCAAAAGAGGCATTGGCAAGGTTTTGTGAAACCCCTTGCTGGAAAACCATAAACCTCAGATTGTCCGTCTGGCGAATCAGTCCTCAGAGGCAAATCATTTTTGCCTGTGGAAGGTGCCTGCCAGGAAGCTGCACCTCAGGGGGCGCCTTTGGAGAAGGGATCGTGTCTGGATTGGTGCCCGACATTAAGTGGATGGGGATGAGAAGAAAGGGCTCACAATGAGATCTCTGAGGGCTGCAAAATGGAGAGCTACTCCATTGGCTGACACTCGTGAGTCACAACGATGGGAAAAGAAGTTGAGAAATGAGGGAAGAGGACAGGATGCTGGGGAGGGAGGAGGTGGGAAGCAGCTTTGTTTTTTCAGTCGGAGGCTGTCAGGGCCTGTCTTCCTCTGTGACGGGTCTCCACTGAGAATTACTCATTGAACCTTTCAAAACTCAAGTCTGCCTTCCTCCAGGTGAACGAACCACTTACATGGGTCTCCCAAGTGAGCACTTCCACTGTGAAAATCTCTCAGAAATAAAATATGTGTTTGAGTGCATGATCTCAACATAGGCTGAGCTGACACTGGGGAGCAGGGCTTATCCTCACCAGGTAGCAAAGTAAGGCCTTCACGGCAGACCCTCTCCATTCCTCAGAGTGTCCTTTTCCCTTGTCTTAGTGTCATACCTTTGGCTTCCAGGTCATCCAGAAGCCTGCTTCCAGCATTCTTCTCTGGCCTCCTACTCAATTCTTTCTTTCCTAAGAGTGCTGGTTTTCCTTCATCTCCCTAATTTCCTTGATATATATTCCCTTTACATTGAGAATTTGAGGGAGGGAGGGAAGGTCCATGCTAAAGTGTTAATAACCAGCACTAATATAGTTTTATAACCTCTCTTAGAGCACACTGTCTTTGCCTAGATCTCCCCAACCTCTTTTCTTTTTTTTTTATTTTTTATTTTTTATTTTTTTAATATATACAATTTACTGTCAAATTGGTTTCCATACAACACCCAGTGCTCATCCCAAAAGGTGCCCTCCTCAATACCCATCACCCACCCTGCCCTCCCTCCCACCCCCCATCAACCCTCAGTTTGTTCTCAGTTTTTAACAGTCTCTTATGCTTTGGCTCTCTCCCACTCTAACCTCTTTTTTTTTTTTTTCCTTCCCCTCCCCCATGGGTTTCTGTTACGTTTCTCAGGATCCACATAAGAGTGAAACCATATGGTATCTGTCTTTCTCTGTATGGCTTATTTCACTTAGCATCACACTCTCCAGTTCCATCCACGTTGCTACAAAAGGCCATATTTCATTTTTTCTCATTGCCACGTAGTATTCCATTGTGTATATAAACCACAATTTCTTTATCCATTCATCAGTTGATGGACATTGAGGCTCTTTCCATAATTTGGCTATTGTTGAGAGTGCTGCTATAAACATTGGGGTACAAGTGCCCCTATGCATCAGCACTCCTGTGTCCCTTGGGTAAATTCCTAGCAGTGCTATTGCTGGGTCATAGGGTAGGTCTATTTTTAATTTTCTGAGGAACCTCCACACTGCTTTCCAGAGCGGCTGCACCAATTTGCATTCCCACCAACAGTGCAAGAGGTTTCCTGTTTCTCCACATCCTCTCCAGCATCTATAGTCTCCTGATTTCTTCATTTTGGCCACTCTGACTGGTGTGAGGTGATATCTGAGTGTCCCCAACCTCTTTTCATGTCCAGTGCACATACAATATTTTTTCCACACACTGGGATAAATGAAAGTGAGAGACAGTGGGCCACGGAGGGCTCAAAGGGATCAATAATGTTCAACTTCTATAACTCTTCTGTGCACATCAGTTGGGAAACTCTGTCTTAACCCATTGGTTTTTCAAATGTGCTTCAGTGAGTTGTAGCAGTGTGCAGATGTGTCTCAGGAGTGTGGGCCTGATCCGATGGGTCTTCTCCTTCAACTACAACATCTGTGCTTTTATGTTTTGTTTATGAGACCTCTGAATAAAATCAATGGATAAGAAGAGTTTTGTCAGCTTAAAGGAGTTAGAAAATCACTATCTTAAATACAACAAATAAAATGTTTAATGGTAGAAGCTTGGGCACCCATTACAGGGTAATAAGGGAGATATTTTGAAGATGGGGATTTTGTGGGGCCCTTTTGCCATATCATTCGGGCACTAGTTTACTCCACACAGACCTCCCTATAGGCAGGCCATGTACATCAAATGTGGATATCTTGACCATCTGGCTCTTGGGGTTTTGTTTCTTTAAAAACCCTGATGCTTGAAAAAGCTATCCTGGCACCAGCGGGTAGATTAATGCCAAAACCTACTAATGTCTTAGCTCAGTGAAACCAAAAATACGATCACTGTTCTTGCCCTTGGTACCTTTTGTATTGCGTTTTGATTTATTTCTGCGATTTTTCAGAGGCCATACAACATCTAGGAGATCAAAGCTGCTGAAAGAAAGCCGAGCAAAATGAAGTCTTGTAGGTTGGCTGAGCTATTTCATAAGATTGAGGCATTGATTTGTTTGCTATTATAATTATGTGACTTTGTTGTTTTTATTGTATGTATTTCTACCCTATCTTCTTCCAAAAAGGAGTCAAAATGGGAAAAACTCATTGAATTGTATTCTATAAAAGAGATTTAATCTCAAAAGTTTAGGTCACTTGGTGTTTGGTGAATACATAATTTCAAAACTAACAAGGTTTAATTTGAAATTATTTTAAGACTTTCATTGCCTGATTTTCATTTTAAACCTTGTATTAAAATAAAGTATCAGTGATGTTGACTGTATAAGAGATATTTAGAAGAGTGTGTGTGTGTGCACACATGTGCCTATGTATGTTTTTTATTTATACTCCACGTTCTATAAGGGATTTGAGGCACTGTACAAAGGATTTGAGGCAGCAAGAACAATTGTTTACAACTTGGGTGAATGTCTTAAAATACTGATAAAGTTTTACCCTTCAGCCCGGATCAACCAATAACATTTTCCTGTTAATCAGTGGAATTTTGATAACACACTTGAAATATGCTTCTTCACCTTTAGATGTTTCTCTACTAGAATTTTTTAGATTGCTTTTCAGAAGCACCAGAGGAGAGTGGAGATACAGAATTGGTTGAAACAGACTCATTTCTGTGACCCTTGCCTCAAATTCTCTTTCTTTCTTTTTTTTTCTTTTAATATTTATTTTTAAGATAGCATCAGCGAGGGAGGGGCAGAGACGGGGCGGGGGGAGGGGGCAGTACCAAGGATCCAAATGGGGCTCTGTGCTGACAGCAGCAAGCCTGATGTGGGGCTGAAACTCACAGACCCTGAGATCATGACCTGAGCTGAAGTCAGAATGCTCAACTGGTGCCACCCAGGCATCCCTCAAATTCTCTTTCTAAATCTCTGAGTACAGTTGTCTGACTTATTCTGGATACTTCTGGGCCAGTGAAATTCTAATCTTTAAAATAAAAAAGTTCTAGGAAGAGGCCAATTAAGATTTATTTCATATAAAATAAACCAATCTCCAGCAAAGAGAGCCTGTCCTTCCATGGAACTCAGCACCCTATTGAAGTAGGATTCATGCTCTCATAAACAAAGGAGAAAGTCAGTTAGTCAAGACTGCTTCCCTTGCTTCCAACTCTCATTTACCTTCCCTTGCCTTTTTACTGTTCTCATGTGTTATGTTGTCTGTGTGGCATTTTACTTTAAAATATTTCAATATGGGGGTGCCTCGGTGGCTCAGTTAAATGTCTGACTTTGGCTCAGGTCATGATCTTACAGTTGGGGGTTTGAGCCCCACGTCAAGCTCTGTGTTGACAGTGTGGAGCCTGGAGCCAGCTTCAGACTCTGTGTCTCCCTCTCTCTCCCTCCCCTGCTCTCTCTCTCTCAAAAATAAAAAATAAACATTAAAAAGATGTTTAGTATTTCAATATGAACATTGTGTCATATTGTATTTACCAGTTAACTCTAACTTAACTGCAGTTAGCTAGCCTTTAAAATACCATATCTTGGGGAGCTACCCTGTAGAAGTGGTTAACCAGCATATGAAGTACCCTAGCCAGAATCAACATCTTCCAAGATGGTTACTTGGCAATGTAAATACAATTAACCAAACCTGCACGAGAAGGCTTACCAATTAGCATTAGGGATGTTTAAAATAGTTTTTTAATTGGTGAAATGAGTAGTATTCAAAATAGGTGGTTGGCTAGTAGTGTCAGGAAGGAACCACCACCCTTCTGTGGATGAAGTAGAAGCACGTAGCAAGCCCAGCTTGCTGAATACAAATGGTTCAGACTTGAGATCTAGACCTCTTAATTGGCCCTCATTTCTTCCGCTCTGCCACAGAGTGCCCTGTGCCTGACACAGCACCAAGCTGGCCACACCTGCCATCAGAATATGTTTGCCTCAAATTCAGTTAAGCCTTTTTATTGGAAATACTGAACAGCAGATCCAGGTAAGAGAGGGCCCAAGGGTAAAGGGTGGGACTTCTCAGCTACAGAGAAGGTTTAAGACTATTTTTAAACCTAATGTCTAGGTGTTGTCAGAATATTGTCTAAAAGTTGTTTTCATTATAATACAACTCCTGGTAATAAGGCTGTGGGGAAAGGAACACATAAGCTCCCCCATTCTCACTTCTAATGGTTGGAGCCTATTAACATGTACCAGAAAAACTTCATATTTGCCAAAAGGCCAGTTTGGCTTGGGTGGATTGCTACGCCATGCATATTTCAAATCCATGCTTCAGAGTCCAGAAAGGACTCACTTATGGACATCGAGGGTTTATTTAGATAAAGATGTTAGGTTAAGGTTGTATTTTTTTTCTTGGTATTTTGGGACTCTGATAGCATTCTGTAAATACCCCGTTCTCAATTGTTATAACTGTGTGGGGGCCTTGTCTCTAAACACTTGTCTCTAAACACCATGTTACTGTGATTTCTGGGATATTTTCTGAACCCCTTTAAATTCTGGGAACCTGAGAATTTCCTTTTTGAGCAATAATTGTGCTCCTTTTCTGTGTATTTCCTTATAAGCCACTGGATCCTGAACAGGTTGCAAATCCAGAGCCACTGAGGAAAGGGTGGAAGCTGGGTAGAGTGTTCCCTCATTCTGTGCTGGCTGTGATAGGCAAGCATTGCCCAGGAATCAGGGAGAGACCCACTGAGGACCCTAGGCTTCATGCCTGAAGGATTTCTTTTGAGATTTCATGCCTATCAAGTTCATCTTCAAAGAACATAATGCCCATCTGATTTTTTTTATTATTATTTGAATGAGAGTCAAACACTGACTAATTGTGTCTGGAATATGTCAGGCCAAAGCTTGCCTTGGTGGAAGAGGTTAGGCAAGATGATTGGGATGACAAGGGTTTGAGAGGATTTGAGAGACCCCCTCTGGAAACCACAGGGTAGAAAAAGGTAATGAAATTTGGCACTAGTAATGGATTTTCTTTTATTCCACTCTCTGAACTTTTTGGACCACTGGGGGCCTTGAGGTGGTGCCTATTGGCCTGGAGTGGATGAGCACGCTCCCAATGGCTGCAGAGCTATACAGCAGAGATCCCCTGGGGGGCAGCACTCAGGTGCAAAGCTCACTGAGACTCCTGGCTGCAGCACTGGGCAGGCAACCAGGGGCCACCCTCTCCTGCTTCTCACATAAAGATTACTGAACATGCAAAGATAAAGAACCTTTTCTAAGCAGTAATAAGGTCTTGAATACAAGAAAGCAGTGAGCCAGAGCAGATCAGCATGAAACAAGAACAGACTGGTATGTCCAAAGGAATACAAGCCAGGTTTCACCACATTTTTATTGAGAACAAACTGGATGTTTATACGAGAATCCTAAGGTATAATAATCCTAACTGGATAATTATGCTTAACTTTGGTCCTCATTCCATATATGGATTTAGTCACTTTCTGTGGTTTTATTATTTTAGTGAAATCTGGAGTTATATAACCACCTTGTCTTTATTACAGATAATAACCTGAAATGGTTGGCTTCTCCCTGCTTCTAGAAGTGACAGTTCTGGGGCCACTAACTGAATATGGCTTTAAGCCATTTATTTCTGAGTCTCCATCACATCCCAAACTCACCATTTTTAATTCTATTCAGAGAATTGCTGTTATGATCCTATTATGATCAGTTACTTCAAATATTATGTGGATCTTAAATAAGGAGACAAATCTTTAGATTACCTTTGAGAGAGCTTCAAGCTGGGTTATCTCTGACACAAATTGATTCTCCTCCCTGCAATACCTGAAAACTATTCTAGAACCCAGCAATGTTTCTGCCCTCACTCGAGGTACCTATGCTTCAGATGTCAACTGGTGCCCCCATGGTGTCAGTTGCCTGGGTAAATGCTCTAGTTCCACATCTGTGAAAAGCCCAAACCTTGCCCTTGAGTTCTGCTGATTCAGAGAGGAGCTTACACTCTCATGGACTTTTCTACCTCTGACTTCTGGGAGCATGTATGCTGTCTCCGCATCAGTCTCTGTCAACCCAGGTGTAATTGACATTATATATATATATATATATATATATATATATAATCACTCTGTAAGCATTTTGTGAATAATACATTGTACTCAAGGCTTGGGACTTGTGGGTCCGAGTACATGAATGTGTCATGTCACATAACTCAAGCCTCGCAAGTTCCCAATGCCTCTCTCTCCTGTTCCCCAACCTTCTTTATTGTCCCTGAGAGATCCATGATCCTTTCCCTCTGTTAAGCAAATGAACCCATTTCCCTTAATTCCTACCTATACCCTTCTCTCAGTGACCTCATGGAACCAAGTGTCCTCTATGTAACAAGATCCATGCTCCTGAGAAGACAGTTAGAAATATGAATAACAACAACAGCAATTCAGTAGCATGCATTTAATATAATAGTTGATTGAAATCAAGTCTGAGTCTCTACCTCCATTAAAAGGCAGCACGATATTTTAGAAAAGGACCTGAATTTAGAATCAGTCCACTGGGGTTTAGAGCCAGCAGCACCCCTCACTAGCCACGTGAAAAACCAGCAATTCATTTGGAGTCTCAGTTCATCATCTGAAAAGTGAAGATGTTACTAATATTTTGAATGTTTATATGGATATAAGGAAATTATTTTTGAAATGCACCTGAAATTTGCAGCAGTGGTTCTCAGGACATTTTTAGCTTGAACCACAACTGAGGTGTGCTGCTGACATCTAGGAACACTGGCTTTCCTCCAGGCTAGGGAGATTCTGCATAACACAAAACAATGGAATCCCTAGGGGGAAACACTGTTTCTGAGCACAGTATTAGCGAAAGGTATGTTACTTCTGACCTTCTGCCTTTCATACAAAATGCTGATGGATTTATATATACATGATGTAGTTAGTTCTTTAAAAAGATTTTCCTCATTTTGGGTTATTTTATCCCAATATTTGTTGCAAGGTGATAGTTTCTCTGGCATGTGGTATTCTGCCAACATTTTAATTACAATCTTAAGTCCCCTATGAGTGTTTCCATTTAGGATGTCTTTGTTTAATCTTTCAGTGCAAACTATATTTTATCCTCCAGAAGACAAACAGGAGAACAAATGTTGAGATAACAGCTGGGGGAATTTTGCAAATGGTGAAGGTACACAAAAGCAGGTGATAAGGGCCTTGGGCATCTGCCCAGGCCACAGGAGTTGTCCTCCCAAGGCCAGTGTTAACTGGTATAAATAACTGTTGAGCTAAAGGCAGTGAAGGTTTCAAATGTTTGCTGTCCTTCCCCCTCAGCTTGCAGTATGCATGGCATCCCTTGATAGGACCTAGGCCCCCAGCCCCCAGCCCTCCAAGAAGAACATGGTTCTGAGTATCTGGCTCTCCATCTGCTCATGAAGCTGTTGAGAGGCCCAGTATCTGTAGAGCAGACTCCAGATGTGCTGTTCTGGCCATGGGGAAGCACTGTGGTGACCCCTCCACACTCTCCCTGTATGCTCAATTGTAGACTTGGGGCTGCTGCCTGTACCATGGGGCAGACCGGAAGAGCGGGGTGGGGGTGGGGGATTGGTGTGTATTGTCCTTGGGTCAGGAGCTAGATGAATATTTGCATTCCTCCCACTGACTCTGCATCCTGGGGTTTAATGAGCTGCTTTGGAAGATGCTTGATGAAGTGATATCTCCTCATGGATGTTTTATCATTTGTGTAAGCAGAAAACAAAACCCTGCTTTTATGAGCTTAAAAGGAATGTGCTTCAGATGAGGGTGAGAGGACCTAGCTGGCTGGGAAGATTCAGAACCTGGAAACCAGTTATAATTCCACTTTCAATCAATAGGCTGAACCATAAGTTTTTGTTCTTAGGTCACGTCTGATTACTTTGACCACGTCAGTTCTCCCTCTGAAGCTTTCAATGGCTTTGTATGCTGGTAGGAATCTTTTAATTTCCTTAGACTTTCATCCAATCTATCCATAATCTTGAGTTCAACCTACTTTTCTAGTCTTTTCTCTTGTAACTCCCTTCACAAATCTTACACCTCAGGTCCCTTTAAAGAAAAAAACAAAAAACAAAAAACACCCAAAACATGTTCTTCCCTGAAAACAGGTTCTCCAGCTGGTCCAACTGCTGTGTGACCCTGGTTAATCATGAACACCTCCAAGTCCTGGGAGCCTAGCTTGTAAAATCCAAGGGTGAGGCTTAGGCTATTGAATTTTTCACAGGCTGCCCAGGTGGATTTAACACACATCAAAGTTTGTGAACATCTGGGCCTAAAATCCCCTCCAACTCTGATTTTCCCACATATTACCCATGCACTGCAATTCTGTGTCTCCACGTGTTTTAAAATATCTTTTCCTGGAGGGGAGCCTGGGTGGCTCAGTCAGTTAGCTCAGTCTGACTTCGGCTCAGGTCATGATCTTGTGGTCTGTGGGTTTAAGCCCCGAATCAGGCTCTGCACTGACAGCTCAGAGCCTGGAGCCTGCTTCGGTTTCTGTGTCTACCTCTCTCTCTGCCCCTCCCCTGCTCATGCTCTGTCTCTCTCAAAAATAAATAAATGTGAAAAAAATTAAAAAAGAATCTTTTCCTGGAATGTTTCACTTTCCTCCTAGTTAACCCTGTATAGCTGTGCACAACACACACACACACACACACACACACACACACACACACATCAAGGCCCTTCAAGATCAGCTCCAATACTATCTCCTCCAGAAAGTCTTGCCTGAGGTCCAAGCTTGCCTTTCAAAGCTCCCTTTCTTCAAACACCTCTACCACAACAGTTACCACAACCAGTCTTAGTTCTAGGTGGGTTTTGTTTAATTCACCATATAGACTATAAAACTCCTGAGCGTAAGTATTCCTTCTTGTTCATCTTTTATATTCCACATTATTCATGGGAGTAGCCTGTGAGAGTTGGGAGAGTTGGGAGAGTTGAGTTAAATTGATGTGACATGAATTAACTGAGAGACATCTTGGTGAAGGTGACAAGTTAGAGGGTCTTGGGAAGATTACTGATAGGGTAGAAGGCTCGTATCACTCTTACTATCATGGAACATTTCCTATCTGTCTCTATCCACAAGTGATTGTAGACTCAAAATAATACAAAAAGCTGCAGCTGTTTTTTGTCAAAATCAGATGATTTTATATCTGTAATCTTGCAGCCAGAGCAGTTGAACTGATATAGTTAATGACTCACTCCAGACAGACAAAAGTCTGTTCTTGAGAAATGAGGAGGGGGAACTATTAATCTTTTCTAAAATAAACAGAGTTGTAATGACTTTAATCTGAAGAATACAGATCCTGAGCTGGAACACAACACCCAAGTACCCGCCAAATTCCCTGACTAGTACAGAGTGCCACAATGATAATTGACTGTGGGACCATTTTCCCTGTGGTCTCTGAGGGACATTCACAGTATCACCAGCATTTAAAGGGGCCTTATCAACGTAGCTCCTCTAGCTTCATGACAAAGAACAGTTTGTCATCATCTGTGGCCTTTAGAGCACTTGCTTTTCTAAGCTTGCTGCAAAGCTTTGGGGTGCCCAGTCAGTCAGTATTTTGCTTTTGATTGCCTACCCCTGTGTCCTATCCATGCCCCTCCCTTCCAATCAACTCCATCCACAGGAGTTCCTGCTTCTCCCTGAGGCATGGGGGAGAGAGATTCTCTTCTCTACTCTCCCAGGACTTACTTACTCCCTAATCTCTGAAATTGGGCCAATGCGCCTCTCAACGTCAGGAAGCACTGCCTTTCTTTGATGCCAACCAGGCTCAGCAATCTTTCCCCTGGGTACCCTGCTTGACTTCCCAACAGCATGCCAGACTGCTGGATTCGCTTTGCTGCCTTGGTTTCCAAACTGATCCATCTCTGCTTCTCTTCTCTAGCTTTTTCACATGCTTCTTCCTTGCCTGTCACTTAACTATGGGCATCTTCAGACTTCTTTCTCAAGTCAGCCTCTCTTCTTCCTTTGCATTCCCTTCCCTGATGTCATTTATTGCCACAGGACCTTGATGCCAGGAGCTCTCAAGCCCACAGACTTCTCTCAAGCTATAATCACTTTTCTTAAATGTCCTGATAGACATCATTTGGATTTTTTATTGGTCTTTCACTCACCATTTCCAAATCTAATGGATTCTGTCTTGTGCCCAGCTCCTGTTCAAATAAACTTCAGGGCCCATTTTCCATTTTCTCTATTTTCTATAGTAGCCCCATAATCATCCCAGCCACCTTGTTTCTAAATCATGGAATGTGTATGACTTCTAACCTCTTTTCCATTCCTCTCTCTGTGGCATGTCACTATTTACAAAATTTTTAGAGTTCATCCTTATAGATTTTTCATCTGAATTGTTTCTGCTAGATCTCTTCTTTCTACATCCACAACCACAGTTTAGGCTTTCAATTTTGTCTCACAATAGCCTTGTTACTGGTGACCCTACTTCAAACACCATTCATACCTAGACACCAAGGCTCAGGGAGCTTCCCTGGCTGGTAGTACTTGGCATATGTTCTCACACGTCAGTGCTGGAAAGTGAAGCTCTTCTCCATTGACTCCCCCTGGGATCAGACATCTGGCAGCTTGTACCTGGTTTCTCCCGGACTTTCACCCATGTACCCTTCCCTTTGCTGATTTTAATCTTTGTCCTCTCACTTTAATAAACCCTAGCTGTGAGCATAACACTTTCTGAGTTTTGTGTGTTCTAGCAGATCACAAAGCCTTAGGGTGATCTTGGGGACCCCTGGCACAATACATCATTCACAAACTTTGAAACTTTAATTCTGAAGTTATCAATTGCTAGTGATGACTACATAACTGATTACAACCCACCAGTAAATCATAACACAAGGATTGTATTTTGCGAGGGGAGGGAATGTGTCTTTCTCATCATTTCACCTCCTGCTATGCTTTACACAGACTAGCTCACAGTAGGTGCTCAGGTAACACTGAATTGTAAATGTTAGGAGCAAGATGTTCAGCAATATTGGAAAGTATCTCCCTAGTTTGTGTGTCATTCACAAGTCCAAGAAGCACAATATAAAGCTAAACTGCATAACAAAGGGACTCAAAAATACAGTGGCTTAAATAAATCACACTATTTGCTTTCCTCAAAAACAAGCCTTGAGATAAAAGTCCAGGTTGTGGTTTTTCCCCATATGGTCATTCAGAAACTCAAGTTCCTTTTCTGTGTCACTTAGCTATCTCTTAAGGCAGAGATCAGCAACCTATAGCCCACAGGTCAAATCTGTCCTACCAACTACTTTAGTAAACAAAGTCTTATTGGAATACAGCCACGCTTATTTCTTTACATGTTATCTACAGCTGCTTTTGTGCCCCAAGCGCAGAGCTGAGTAGTTGCAACAGAGACTCTATGGCCTGCAGTCTAAAATATTTACTATCTGGCCCTTTACAGAAAAAAAAGTTTGCTAAGCTGACAGGAAGAGGGAAGAGTATTGGAAGAATACACAGCTAATATTTTAAAGGCAAGCATATCAGTGGTATGTGTCATTTGCACCCCCATTTCCTTGGACCACAGATAGTCATGTGACCTTGTGTAGCTGCAGGGGAGACTGTAGAATACCATCTTCAGCTCAGGAGTCAGGAAGCTTTTTCTGTAAAGAGCCAGATAGGAAGTATTTTCAGCTTTGAAGCCTGAATGATTTCTGTCACAATTACCTGTTGCTACCTGTGTAGTGTAAAAGCAGCCATAGACAGTTTGGAAATAAGTGAGTGGCTATGTTCCAATAAAACTGTATTTACAAAATGAGTCAGTGTCTGGTTTGGCCCACAGGCCATCATCTGCCAATTTCTTCACTAGCTGGATGGCCATGTGTCTATGTTTACGTATTTATGTTTAATGATAGGTGTTTCTATTATTAAAAAGAAGGGGAAAGGAAAATGGATGGGAAGGGGGAAGGGTGTCAGTCTCTGACATAAATATTTTTTGTGCCCAGGCAAGTCTTGAAAATAGTCACCCTTGGTTTATTTGTTGGTATGTATTGCATGCTGATTATTGTTGCAAAAGTCACATGTGTTGGAAAAATGGATCCCCTTACCCTTTTTCAAAAATAGTGTCCCATGGATCTGAGTTCAGCTCCATACTAAAGAAACCTGACAGTATACTCTGTTCAGTGTTCCCAGTAGTCTTCAATTAGTTCACTCTACTGGTTAAAATCATAGGCATAACTGTGCTGGATATGCCTGATTGGCACTCTGCATGGATTCCACCTCTTTCTATGTGCCTTCCTATACTGGAGAGGCTGGAAAACTAAAAACTGTATTTCCCAGACTCTTGCATCTAGGCTTCTAGATGCAAACTAGTTTTCACCAACTGGATGCATGTGGACAAAATCTGAACAACAGGGGTGAGACAGAAGCTATCTCTCTGCTGCTGATGCTGCCAGGAAGCAGGTTGTGGCGATGCATCAGAATAGTTGAGGCAGCTGGATTCAGCATTCTGTGATTTTGTCACCAGCTTCTAAGTACTCAGAGGCAGTTGTGGCTGTCATGCTAGGACCCAGAGTCCAAGATCAGGAAATTGCTACTGGCCCTGGAGCAGAGAGATCTCAGCAGATAGCCACATCAGTGCCAAAAATGTAGGCTGGGAATATACCAGATGGGAGCTCCAGGATTCAAGGAAAGAAGTCACCAGAGGCAAATGACCAGTTTGCAGGACCATAAATAGGTCTTCTTTCATAAGTATATTTTCTGGCCATAAGGCAGATTTTATTCTGATTTTATATGCAAGAATATGTACACAGAATCATTTGTTTCTGACAAAGTTCTGACTATACGCCTCACCCTCAGTTTATTATTTTGTCTCACAACTGTATAGGTCTGGGGATGTCATATCACACCTTTGGGCCTCAGTTTCTTAATCTGTCAAATGACAGTATTTTAACTTCCTAAAGGCCTATCCTATTCTAAAATCCTGTGTGCTATTTGTGTTTTTAAATCTTGTGATCTACATCCTTTTTTCTTTTTCTTCCCTATAGCTCTCAGCCAGCCACAGATTTGTCTTAGTGTTATTGGTGACTGTTGTGGGCTGAATTGTGTCCCTAACCCCCAAATTTATATGTGGAAGCCCTAGTATCCAATACCTTGGAATGTCGCTGTATTTGGAGATAGGACCTTTGGAGATGTGAGTAAGGTAAAGTAAGGTCATATGGGTGGCCGCAATTCCCTATAGTAGGTTTCCTTAGAGGAGGAGAAGAGATAGGAAACACACAAATACATAGACTGGAAGGATAAGGATGTATGGACACATTGAGAAGATGCCCATCTGCAAGCCAAGGACAGAGGCCTCAGAAGAAACCAATGTGTTTTTTTGTAATTTTTTAATGTTTATTTATTTTTTACAGAGACAGAGACAGAGCAAGATCAGGGGAGAGGCAGAGAGAGAGGGAGACACAGAATCCAAAGCAGGTCCAGGCTCTAAGCTGTCCACACAGAGCCTGACGTGGGACTCAAACACACAAACCGCGAGATCATGACCTGAGCCAAAGTCAGACTCTTAACTGACTGAGGCACCCAGGTACCCCTTGGTCACAGAGGTCTAGCCTACAGAATCATGAGAAAATAAATGAATAAATAAATGTCTGTTGTTTAAGCCACACTATGTATGATACTTTGTTATGGCAGCCTTAGCAAACCAATATAGTTATATTTCCAGAAAGCTTTTGAGAACAAGATAGGAAAGCACTGAGTAATTTCATAAGCCACCCACATTGTAACCCAACAGGCCTTGGCCTCTGCCTTTGCAGCCAGCAAGGCCACAGCTGGAACCACTTGGCTTCCACCTGCAGACTCAGCAGTGCCCTCACTCAAGGGTGCAGCTTATTTTTGGCCTAGGTGCCCTGGTCTGACTATCAACTCCATATGTTGAAACCCAACACACCTATTTGTTGAAACCTAATGCCCAATCTGATGTTATTAGGAGGTGGGGCCTTTGGAAGGTGATTAAGTCATGAGGGTGGCGACTTCATGAATGAGATTAGTGCTCTTCTAAAAAGACCCCACAGATCTCCCTAATTCCCTTCCCCTTTATGAGGTTACAGTGAAAAAAATCACTGTCTTTAAACCAAGAGCAAGAACCCAGGTCTGCCAGAAACCTTGATCTTGGTCTTCCAAGCCTCCAGAACTGTGAGAAGCAAGCTTTTGTTGTTTATAAGCCACTCATTTTATGGGTTTTTTTTTTAAGTTTATTTATTTATTTGAGAGAGAGAGAGAGTGAGCAGGGGAGGTTAAGAGAGAGGGGGAGAAAGAGAATCCCAAGCAGGCCCTGCACTGTCAACACATAATCTATTGCAGGACTTGATCCCTTGAACCGTGAGATAATGACCTGAACTGAAATCAAGTGTTGGGCACTTAACTGACCAAGCTACCCAGACACCCCTGGTATTTTTGTTATAATAGACTGAACAGACTAAGACACCAATGAAATGTAAGTAACCTTATTAGTTTAGCATCGAGTAAACTTTGGTCCACCTGTCTCAGATATTGGGCTACCAAGAGAGGTTAGTGGGTAGTGGATACTGACCTGCCCAAGGCTGCTCACATGGCCTGGTGCTGTTAGTACGCATTTATCTAAATCTTAACTTGATTCCATGCACACAAAGCATCCTTCTCATTTTAATTTTGTCTTCCATGTAAGTGTTTTTTAGGGGGTGGTGGGAAATGAACTTATTTTAGGGACTTCCCAATGTTGTGGTCCCTGAGATAGGGATGTCTTCTGATAAATCAGTGAGAGAACTTCTGATTATGACTTGGGTTCCCAGGAAGCTTCTTACAGGGAGAACTTTCTTTGGACCAAACCAGGGAGAGCTTTCTTGTCCATATGATGACTACATATTAATGTAAATTAATTTTTTTGACATCTTTGAATCTCCTGCAAAATAGTGTTTATTTTTATTGGCATGGATAACTTTTAAAAGCCTGATCACCAGGCACTGCCAATAATGAGATTCTGAGTCTTCAAGGAAACAGATGGACCCCTACATGAAGTGACCTAACTGAAGGCTGTACCATGAGGAAGTATCTAACTCCAGTGGGCCCTTCCTTAGACCATACCACTAGCTCTGTTATATCTCTCAATTTCTGTGTAACTCATGTTTCTTTTTGAAATAAGATACAATCTTGGGGCATCTGGCTGGCTCAGTCAGTGGAGCATGTGACCCTTGATCATGAGTTAGAGGCTCACGTTGGGTGTAAAGATTACTGAAAAATATATATATAATCTTGAAAGTGAGTTGTGCTGAATAGTTCTGATCTTCATTTTCAGATGACTTTAAAAGAATTATATTTATTTACTCAATAAATCTGGTCTACCCCAACTCTGTACTGCCAGATAAAAAGACAATATGAGAAATTTTACTTGTAACATTGTGCCTTGCTAACTATTCATCTGATAGGAGAAGACTGAGCTTTTTATAACTCTAGCAATTCTGTCCTCTGGAGTGATGCGTTTCACACCTGAATGTATGTATGAATCACTTGGAGATCTTTGTTAAAATTAAGATTCTGACTGAGTAGGTTTGAGTCAGGGCATAATATTTTGCACTTTTCCAAGTCTTCAAGTGATACCAGTACTGTTGGTAGACCACATTTTGAGTTGCAAGCCTCTAAGAATAGCATAGGTAGACCAGGTGGCCACTTACACCCTGGGCTTGAAGAAGTAGAAATCAACACCACCAGTCCTCTGCAAAGTATTAATCCCACAACGTGTCATTCCACCATTGTGGTTTTTGCCTTTGTCTCAGGAAATTTTTCTCATCTCAGGAATTTTTTGTTAAAATGAAAATATCCTTTAATTAAATCATGCCTTAACTCCCACTAATACCATGATCTGCTGGAATACCTTAGCAGTGATCCCTTAGAAGCCATTTGGAAAAAAAAGATGGCAGTTGGGCTATAAGGAAGGTTGCAGTATGACCCTTCTGAAAGGAATGCTGTTCAGAAGGAAGGAATATCAAATATGAATGTTTTCAGTTGCAAGTAGCAGAAAGCCCAATTAAGAGTGACTTAAGCAATAAAAACATTTATTCATATCACCTAATAAGAAGTTTACCAGTTCAAGACTCTATCGTATCATCGAGAACCCAGGTTTTTTTCTGTCCTCTATCCCCCAGACTCTCCATCTTTGGTTATTGGCATTTTATTCTTGTGCTTATTTCCTCATGGCCCCAAACTGGCTGCTGCAATTTCAGATATCATTTCCACTTTGAAAATTGAAGGAAAAGGAAGGAGCTTCACAAGCCTCATCTGTGTCTTTTACTAAGAAAGTGACATTCTTAGCAGTAGCTTCAAGAAGACCTCTCCTTGCATCTTATTGTTGGAACTTGTTAACTTGGCTTCCCCTAAACCAATCACTAGCAAAGGGGAGTGGGGTTACCCTAGGTTTAGAGTAACCATGACTCACTCTTCTGATGTTAAGCGAGAGGTCTACCCTTCCCAATAACAAGGCAAATCTACCTACTAGAAAAGCCAGGGAGTGAAATGTGGGGCAAATGGCATTGAGTAGACTATTAACACCTTCCCTGGGAAGAAACAAGTTCATACTTGTAAGAGAGCCGGCAGAATGCCAAAGACCAGTTCCAGTTGTGCCTCAGTTTGAGTCAGGTACAGCCCTATTACCCATCTTCTGATAGCTTCCCATGACTTCTTCACTTTAGAACAGAAACACTGATTTGTTTGCCTTGAGTTCAGGAAGGCTGGGGGAAAGACTGTATGGTGGGTGCTTGGTCAATATTTACTGATTGATCAAAAAGAGAATGTTAGAAGAGTGATTTGAGGTGTTGAGAGAGATATGGAGAAAGATGTTCAGAAGTAATGGGTCTAATTCTTTGAATAAAGCAAAGATTCTAATAAAAACATTATTTTATTTGTATCTCAAAACAATCCTATAAAGTAAGGATTATTTTCCATATTTTACATATCAGAATGAGAGAGACTAAGAATCTTGCCCAAATCCACATGGTTTGTCTTTGGAAGATTTGGGATTCTTGTGGGCTTTCTGATACCAAAGCTCTGAACTCTCTCACCACAACTTATACATTCAGGTGAGGGTCTCACTCAGGTGGCTTTTATACTCTTGTTCAAGAGCTCTGCTTTGCTGAAAAAGTCTTTACACCTGTGCTACATGTACAAACACACATTGGCCATGTATACAAACACTCATGGAGAAGAAACTGTGTTACTTTAACACAGTTACATCTCAAAACTATGAAGTTCCAGATCTACATTATTAAATGTACAGCTTTACCCTCTCAACCTCTGTCTCTGCTCCACCAGTCATTGTTATTGTTTTCCTGTTTCAGAATTATCACAGGTTTATTGAAGAAAACACAGAATTTTGGAACAGAAACAAAAATACTCACTCTCAGACTGCATTAAAATTTTCAGCATTTTATTTGCCTTCCTCAGTTTTCTAGTAATTTTCCTACATTGGAACCCTATTCACTCCAGATATAAAAAGCTTTCCACTCTCTTATTGGGTATCTTGTCTGATGGAAATCCAACTCAGGCAATTAAAGAATTCTGGTGGAGGGTGTCTCATTTGGGCCAGCTTGTCTACTGATTTGTTTCTGCCTCCATTGATTAAATTTCTTTTGAGTTGCCTCCAGCAATTAGGCATTCAGACCCTGAAGGCAAAGATCAGCACTGTGAACTCCAAGAGAAACAGATGTCTAGGAAACATACCCTGCTCTTTTAACTCAGGGCCGCTTGGTTCTGCCTGATGAGGAACTTATGTGGCTTCTGTTAGTGTCTTTGGTCTTCCTTGAACTGCATATACCTGAGTCTGGCTGTGTGTCTCCTTTTCTGAGCTGCAAGTGTTTGGATAGGAAGAGGCTGTCCTATTCCTTGGTACAGTTCTCATGAGCGTTTATCTCCTAAGCATTATCAAATTGAGATGCTAAATTTGCACAGCCCTTCCAGGAGAAATAAAAAGCAGATAATGTTGTTTTTTTTGTTTTTGTTTTTGTTTTTTTTTTACAGTGCTAATATGAGCTATAGCAAAAGGGAAAAAAGAAGGAATGAGTATGAGGGGGGTAGAGAGAGGGGAAGGAAACCAACTCTCACCCTGTGCTAGGAACAAGCCTGGGCTTTGGCATACATTATATAATTTCATCCTCACGAGCCTGGGAAGGAGGCATTATTTTTCACATTTTACAAGATAAGGATGTCGAGACTCAGAGAGGCTGTGAGATTTGGCCAAGGTCAGATTGTAAATGGAAAATATGGGATTTGAATAGTCTTTCTGAGTCCTGAGCCTCTTGCCATAACAATTTGATATTTTGTTCACATAGGACACTGTTTTGGAAGAGGCATGGAAAATGGAGACTCCATCCTGTTATTTATGCTGTAGATTTCAAATTGTCCCAGTGTCTCTCCAGCAATAACATGTAGATGATGATCACTGGGATAAAACCACTGCCCAAACATGCTGTAGAAAGCTAAGACATGGCATTTTAATCCTTTGGCTGCAAAAATTAGCACATAGGAATATAGTATCCAGGAAGACACGGGCCTAAGATAAATGAAGATAGCCCTGGAGATACCTTTCATATACTAAAGTCTATCTAAATTAACTTCCCAGGCTCCAAAGCTCCAAACTCTAAGAATCCCTTTCCCTTAGCAGTTGAGAGGGGCAGTCTTTACTCTGGACAGACCTCTGGCTCAGCTTCAGGCTCCCTCCTCCCACATACAGGCCAAAAGCTGGAGCTCTGCTGAGCTGAGAGTCACAAAGCTGGGAACAGAGGCAGGCCTTTCTCTTCCAGTTGCCTCTTGCATACTTGGGAGCACCCTTCTCTTTTCTTATATTACCTCCCTCTCAATTCCATCTTCTGACTCTATGTGGGTATAACCTGGAAATCACCAATAGCTGAAGCTATTCAGTAGACCTGGCTCTAAAAATGAGTTATTGGAGAAAAGCATTAGTTCTAGGAACAATTTTTACTGTGTTTCACCTTTTCTACCCTCATTCTATCATCTAGATTCATTAATATAAGATTTGTACCTATATTACATACCCATACCCACACACATTACATGCAAAGGTTTGTCTCATTTACTGAGCCCTCACCATGTGTTAAGCACTCTCCTGAATTTATACACACACACACACACACACACACACGTACACATACATGTACACACACACACTCCCATTTAATATGAAGATATATATTTCTTTATATCTGTATCAACAGTGCTAGACCAAGTGAGTGCTCTGTTCTCTGAAGAAGCCCTTTGGCTGTAAAGTCTTAGTTAATATAATTAGGTTGGAGGTAGTAAAGAGATCAGCTACAGAAATTATAGAAAACTCGTTATGACCTTGAAGTCAGCAGAGCAAAGCTCCTTGAGGAAGTAATAGGGAGCCGTGATAGAAGCAGCTCCTTCCTCTTTTTTTAAATACTTCCAAATTGTTGGGTTTTTAAAATTTTTTTAAATTTATTCTTTGTTTTTAGAGAGAGAGCATGAGTTGGGGAGAGGGGCAGAAGCAGAGAGAGAGAGAGCAAGAGAGAATATTAATAAGCAGGTTCCATGCTCAGTGTGGAGCCCGATGCGGGGCTCAATCCCACCCTCCTGGGATCATGACTTGAGCCAAAATCCAGAGTCAGATGCTCAACCAACTGAGCCACCCAGGTGCCCCTGAAGCAGCTCCTTCTAAACTGAAGAAAACTTGGTCACATTCCTACCCCATCCTGACCATCTGAATCACTGTGGACAAGCTCCTTAACCTCTTTGAGCTTTAGTGCTGTCACATTCTTTATGAGAACTGCAGTCTTTACTTGACATTGTGTTGGGAGAACTTATTAGAATAACCCGCTATAATCATTATAATGATGAATATTTCATGCCAGGTCACTAGGGGTAGCAGGTCGCTATTGTCCTGCACCTATTGTTCTTTTCCATTTCCCCTATAAAACTCTGAAAAACATAAACAGTACAGATTTGCCTTTGGGCGCCATGGCAGGTATCCAGTTTTCTTTTCTGGGGAACAAAGCCCTACCTGCATAGCTGTCTGGCAAAGTCTGGCATGGGATGATACTTGAGCGAGAGTGGATGGGAAGGTGGGATCTCCTAAGAATTCAAAACTGTTCAACTTTGATGCTACCAGAGGGCATTTTTTCCTATCCCAACCTCCCCCTTCCCATATTACTCCACTAAATGGCCTGAAAGGTGAGGTACAGTTCTGTGGACAAGAAACAAAGGGACTTGTAGTAGGTACTGAGCTTGAGACACCATCTGCACTCTTCCAACCCAGCACCAGCAGTCTCCTTGGTGATGGGGACAGAGGGGTCCGACAGCATCCACATCCATGGTAAAGAAAGGAAAGAGTCTGCTGTCATGGACACAGAGGCCCATGTGGAGATGACAGACCTTACCAGGCAGGGTGTGCCATGCTGCCCATCACTAATGCTGTTTTAGGGACTCCTAATTCACTATCTGCTGAGCAGCTCTAGGACATCTGGCCAGAAAATAACAGCAAGCTCCTCCATGGTTCATGCACACAAGCCATATGTAACTACCAGGGACCAGCACAAGCCAGTTTCCTTGGCTAGGGCAAGGTTTACACCAGACACCAGAGGACACGTGCAGAAATAGACAGCACTGCTGGCTGGAAGTCCATGCAGAATCGATGTGCCTTCTGTCCTCACATCGTGGGAAGTATGGAAAGCTCCAGGTTTCCAGGTGGGAGAGGCTAGGCTATGTTTCAAGAAGAGACAGTAACGTCTGGTGCCTACCTCCTGTCCTTTCTACACTGCAGTTAGGACACATTTCTGCTGTTCTGTGAATTGAAAAAAGAGAGAATCTCAAGAGGAAGACAAAAAATAAATGCTTCAGATACATCCTTAAGATCACGCAGAAGCCCCTAAAAATAAATTCCAGTCTTAATCCACTTAAGGACATGAAAATTACAAGACCTAAATGCTACTCTGAGGACAAACATTTCCCAAATCAAATAGTGAGTAGGGAATGCAAAATAGTAAGAGAACGAACAAAACTCAGCCTCAACATGTGGAAATTTTGCTCTAAATTAGAATGAAGTATGCTAGTTGTAGAGTTGTTTCATCAGTTCTTTTAAGAATTGAAAATAGGAACAATCAGGCAAACCAAACTAAGAATCATTTTTCCCAATAATTAGCCAAAATGCCTAAAAATGTTAACATCATGAAAGACAGCTGAAGAGTACACTAGATTAAAGGAACCAAAGGGACATGACAACTAAATGCAATGCTTGATTCTGTACTCACTCCTAGATTTAAAAAAATAATAATAAGCTCCAATATTACTAGGGCAGTATTAGTACAGTATTAGGACAGGTGGAGAAATCTGAATATAGAATGAATAATAGATAATATTGTGTGGTGTTAAATTTCCTCCATGTGATATTTATAATGTAACTGTGTAGGAGAATGCCTTTGTTCTTAGGGGAAATGCATTGAAATATTTAAGGGTAAAATGTCACGATGTGTGCAACTAATTCTCTAATGGTTCAGCAAAAAAAAATTAATGATGATGCTAAGACACACAGAGAGAATTAAGCAAATGTATAAAACATGAAGGTAAATAAGTGCTCATTGTTTTTGTTTGCAACTTTTCTTTGTTTCAAATATTTCCAAATAGAATAAGCAGGGAGAGGAAAGGGGAATTGTTATAGATTAAAACATACTTAAGAAACATAAACAAATGTAATGTCTGGCCTATATCTGAATCTTAATTAGAACAGACCAAATTTTAAAAAGGATATTTTAAAAATAATCTTGGCAAATTGAACGTGGATTAGGTATCAGATAATATTAAGGAATTGTTAATTCTCTAGGAGTTGATAATGGTATGCTGTGGTAATGAGGGAAACAAAGCCTTTATCCGTTAACGAAAGTAAACCTATCATCTTTTACAAGTAAGATGATATGTTCTCTGGGATTTTCTCTCACATAGTCCAGAAAAGAAAAAGAGAGAGAGAGAGAGAGAGAGAGAGAGAGAGAGAGAGAGAGAGAGAGAGATAAGTGAGATAAAACAACAATGACAGAATGTGGATAATGGTTGAGGCTGGGTAATGTATATATGAACGTTCTTTTACACTATTGGCATCTCAGCTTTGTGTCCCAAAATCTTCATAATAAAAAGTTGTTTTAAAAAATGAAAATACATGCAAAGTGGTCCTATAAAATAAAATAATTATTTCTAAAAGATAGGGGCAAGTGGTTTATATAGATTTGTAAATTGTAGCTTTTATATCTTAGCTTTAAGAATTTGAGGGTTGGCATGCACATGCGTGCACACACACACACACACACACACACATGCTTTTTTTAAATATCAGACACTGTTGCCCACATCCCAGCCCCAGAGATGATGCTGTGATATGTAGACACTTCCCATTTGCCAAGTTAGCTTCCCAAGTTCAATATTTTCTTAAATTTACTTTATGTTAGAATCTCTCTCTCTCCCTCATTCCCAAATCTTCTATCTCACCAACTCCTAAAAACAAAATATAGACTATGACTCCCCACAGGACTCCAGCAAAGGTATTTTTCCTTTCTGCTTAGTTAAGGCAGGATTGTAGCACAGGGAGTGAGTTAGACAGGCTCACAGTAAGTCTGTGGTTGGGCTAAGACTAGGACCTTGGACCTTAGACCTCTGCTCTAACCATTAGTCAACATATCCTCTCTTGACCATCCATAATTAAGGTGGCTCTAGTCTCTATAGTAACCAATCTGCCTAAAATAGGAATTATGTGAGGAACAAAACATTTAAAGCCAGTTGGATCCATTCATACTCAAACAATGTCTATTTAAGGGCTGTTACCCAAGTTTGTTGGCTTTTTTGAATGTTCTCCCACCATGGGCTCAACCAAAGGAGATGGAGGGGGGCTCTGTATGGTCCATTCCATACAGAATCTCACATGCTGTTATCCCCTTTCCTTCTTTAAACATTTCTTTATGTCCCCAAGTCATAAGCCCTTAAAACAAACTTTTTGTCAAGGCAGTTTTATGACCACAAGACTGAAACAAAAGTGGAAGTCTGAGAATCCTTTATGGGCAAAGAAAGCTTCCCAAAGAAGAAATGGGACTGAGTCCAAATCCCTCACAGAAACCTGGCAACTTCACACATTATTTTCCGTTTACAAGGTGGGGCTTTGAACACTTCTCCTACTGTGTCAGCTCCCCTGGGGGTCTTTGGGAAGGAAGCGGAATAGTGTTTGGAACCAGAGCTAACAGGGCACAAAACTGGAGAATCAAAGAGTCCAGCCCCTTGCAGTGAGCACCTGCCTCATAGGGTTTGTGAGGATTCAATGGGAATGCCCTGAGAGTGTACTGGTGTGTGTTCCATATAACTAATATTGTTTCATCATCATCATCATCATCATCATCATCATCACTACTACTTCTGTGTGTATGTTAGGTACATCTTTTGGCTTTCACACTAGAAAGTATCTCTCCATCTTGTCCCTACTCATGCCTCATTTTGGAACAGGTTTTGACTTCGGAAACACTGCTAGGTACAGAAAGCACTATGACCTGTAGTAATTAAGTCACCCAAAGGTTTGTTATTGTTGTTAATGCTGTTGTTATTTTCTTAGTTTTCCCAAGTGGAAAAAGACAAGCAATGGCGTTTCTTTTTTTTTTTTTTTTACCTTTCTTCTTCTTATTTATTCAAGAAGCATTTATTGAATGGGAGTTTGATGCCAGGCCTGGAGTCTAGCTGCTCACTTAGATACAAGTGCCTTCAAAAAGCTCACAGGGCAAAGTAAGGAATAGACTTTTACACAGTTGAATTACAGTACAGCTAGTCTTCCCAGACTTTGCAAACCAACATCAGGATGCTCCATTGACTTTGAAATTGTGATAAGTAACAAATAATTGTTATGGAATATTGTATTGAACCTACATATAATAAAAATTATTCATTATTTATCTGAAATTCAAATGTAACTGGGCATCCTGCCATGTATCTGATAATCCCAGTATACACAACACAACAGTTGTTGTCAATGAATACAATCAGAAAAGGCTATGGGAACAAAAAGGCCTGTCCCCTTCATAAAAGAGGTGACGTAAAGGAGACTTTAAAATAAGGAAAAAAATTTTCAGGTACCAAAACCAGGGAGGACCTGAATCTACCAATGGCCTGAAGGATAAGGCAGGTCAAATGTATAGGAAAATATGAGAAGTTTATAAAAACTGGATCACAGGGGTCCATGTGGATAAGTGGCTTGAGGTCTGCAAGGTAGGCCATGGGGGCCCTCAGAAAATTTTGTGGTGGGGAGTGACAGGGTCAAACTTGATTTTAGGGTGGGAAAGGATGAACCGTAGGAAAAGAAAAAGGTTAAAATGAGCAGTAAGACGGCTGTTACAGTCATTCAAGGAGAGTTCCCAGTAAGGACTGAAACTAAGCCAGTGCTTCTGCACATAAGAGAAAAAGGCAAATTGGAGAGATGATTAATCAGTGAAGCTTGTCAGAATCTGTTGATGGGCAAGGCAGTTGGCCATGACAAGCATGCCTCTGTGGGGTCTAGCTTGGGAGGTGGGGAGAATAACAATGCTGTATTTGGCTACAGATTGATGTAAAAATGCAAGTTAATTCCAGTCTAGCAATTTAGTAGCAGTTGGTTAACATTCAAAGTATCTAATGAGAACTATGCCCTTCAGAGGTAGTTAACACATTTGAGAACACCAATCAGGAATCAATACCATCCAGAACTGATACCTAGCAGTTCCTGCAGTTTGTCTTAATCTACCCCAGTGGATTTGTTACTTAGCATAAGGGAGAGGAGATCAGTTAGGAGTAAGAATCTGGCATGCTCAGTGTCACATATCAAGCCCTACTATCTTTTAACTTCGTGAAGAGCATGACCCTATTACAAGGCTGGCCCATTCTGCCTTTGAAATATCTCTGTATTTGTTTTTCATGCTTATGAATAAATATTAATATATCTGCCAAAATTTGATCCAAGACTTGCTATCATTTTAACATACTGTACTCTCTGGTAGTGTGGCTGTCAATAAGGGATTATATAATTTTCCCTATACCTACCTCTTGTCACTAGATGATATAATAGTATTAATGTATATCAAAAGAACATTAGATAATTTGCTGATGACCAAACTGGCTTAAGTCCATTCAAAATAGATGCCATTGGAAATTGACTTTATGTAGAAGTGAGGAGTTTCCTTTAAAAATCATGGATCTACACTTGCACCCCACACTGCAGGTTTTAGACTCATCCAGAGCATACTGTTTACTTCACACCTTGTGTGAGGATGCCCCTTATCCAACTCTCATGGAGTCAGATTTAATTGATGAACTTCAGCTAAAGAAACATGATCACACATGATGACTTTCACAAAAGTCTGGAAAGACTTAAAAAATAGAATAAAATATACTCAGGCATCCCATCACAAATGTGGGCTCCAAATAGAAGATTTTATTGTAAACCTTCCAGACGTTCAGACTCCACTGTTATTTTTGAAAAAGCATTCCAATAACGTATGCCCCTTCAATTGGGGCATGGTTTGATACAAAGCAGCAGGCATTATTTAAAAGAAAAAAAATAGGTCTCTAGAGACGTCAAAACAAATTAGCTGTTATGCTAAAATTATTTCCTGTTGGGTTTAATAAAGTTAACAAGATAAGTAAAATGAAAAACAGCATTAGGAAGCAGGGAATAATTTCCTGCCAAGGATGGAGCTCTTGCAGACGTTGATAACAATAGATAAGAGACTTCATTTGTCTATTTTTATTTACCACAATGCCCTCATTCCATTTCTATTTTTCAAAATTTCCTTTAAGATTTCTTTTGAGATGAAGTTATTTGTGATGCCATGGCTATTTTTAAACCTAGTTAGAAACCCATGGTTCAAGAATATTGCTGGTTTTTTCATGTTCTGTTTCTACAATGAATGTAGTACTTCCAAAAAACTGATAGACAATAATTGAGGAAAAGGTTGAAGCTGTTATTTAAACAGCCTTTGGGCATTATGTGTGCCTTTCCTTTAGCCAAGTCTCCTTGGTCCCAATTAGCATAAATAATTAAGATTTGACAGCAAGCTAAAGAGGGTGCCTTCCCCCAGTAATGATCTAAAAATAGGTTCCTCCAAAGACAGTTTTCTTACTGTTTCTAACCATTATTCCCTTTGACTTATGTGTAAAAGCCTTAAAATTTAGGAAGACACAAGGGTCCTGAAGTCATCAGACTGGTTTCTAGTCAACACTTTCACTATTATTTCATCACTTTATGTCTCTGGTCCTTAGCATTACCATCTGAGAAATTAACTGGTGGAATCCTTGATAATGTTTAGCATTCACTGAGTATTTAATAAGTGCTAAGCCCTTGACTAAGAACATTACACACATCATTTAATTGTTGCTGACAGTAACTTTTAAAAGTATTACCTCTATTTTATACATGTGAAACTAAGGCACAAAAAAGTTAAATAACTTCCCAAAGGTCACTCAGCAAGCAAGAGACTAAGCCAGTATTCACATCCAGTTCCACTCAAGTCCAAAGACCATATGCCTGTTCTTAGCCACAATGCCTCCAATTATGAGATACCACCTCTAGATCCATTCCTGTCAAATGCCCAAGGTCCTATGATTCTTTTAGTAAGGAAGAGAAAATACCTTTAGCAACATTGGGTATGATGGTCAAGTTGACAGAAATACAGAACATGATGGCATAAAAAGGAAAATTTTGCATTCTATATTGATGTGAATTTGATATGTTGGCAGATATGTCCAACAGGCCTTTGGAAATTTAGACTAGGGCAAAGGACAAAAGTCAGAGCTGAAGATAAAGAACTAAATCCCCTGCAAGAAGGTACCGATAGAAACTATGCAAAAGAAGGAGAGTACCAAGGGAGAAAGTGTGCAAAGAGAAAGGGAGGACTGCTAAGAGCAGATCCTTGGGGTCAACCACATGTGTGTGAAAAAGAAAGAGGGGGAGCCAGAGAAGGAAATATAGAGAAAGAGTAGGGGAACCTCAAAAGTAGTGTTTCTGAAGGCTAAGTCTGGAAGGGATGGCCCACCATACTGGGTGCCATCTTCCTGAAGTCAAGAAGGTTAAGAACAGGGGCATTTGGGTGGCTCAGTCATTTAAACATCCAACTGCTGATCACAGCTCAGGCTTTGATCTCAGGGTTATGAGTTCAAGCCCATTTTGGGCTCTGTGCTGGGCAAGAAGCCTACTTAAAAAAAAAAAAGAATAGATAAGAAGCCACTCAATTGGGCTGTTTAGTGATTCATTTGGTGGTGGAGAATCTAGAGTCAAGAAATACATGATTACATTAATTCTGGGCCCATACTTTTTTTCTACCACACTCAGTGCATATGAGTAAAACCTCTTTTCAACTTTTTTTCAAATAATTAACCCATTAGGGTTTGTGATAGGTATGGAGGAAGGGAGGACTTGTATTCGTCTGACTTTGTGAAACGAATATTTCCATTTTCCTCATACACATGCTGCTCATCATAATTTGCTTCATTATTACCTTGATAAGGCCTTAAAGCCACAGGTAAGAAGCTGATTCAGGAAACATCTTGCTAAAATAATACAAGATGAGCTGGATCACTGGTCTTACAATCCCTGGATCTCCTTAAGTTAAAGAAGGTCTACTGACCTTCAGCTGCAACACTGAGCAACACTATGGGCTTAGTCATAACCTGGGGCTTCCCTCCTGCACCTTTGACCTTGCTCACTCATATCCTTATCCTGCCATACTTGCTCTTCCGCTTCATGGGGACCACAAATCCTTCATCTTCTGTCTTTTTTCCCATCCATCAGCCTGCTCCAGTCTGAACTCTTTTTGCATAGGTTCCTAAGCTATCTTTCTCTGTAGTCCTTCCACTGCACTTGCCCACCAAAACCCAAGAGCTGACCAGAAACACAACAGCCTGCCTTGGCTGTTCTATTTACCCTGACTGCTAATGCCACTGCAGTATCATGGTCTCCAATGTTGCTCTATCCATCAGTCCTTGAATTTGTCTGGCATAAACTCCTTCACCATCTCTAAGCCCCAGCTCAGTCTTCAAATGCTTTCCCTCTCCTTCCCTGACATCCTACCTGGCCTCCTGCTGGACACAGAGAAATCAAGGTAATTAGGAAGGATCTCCTTTAACTTCCTGCCCCCTTCACTATGAATATATTCATATCCACACACATCCTTTTTCCCTTTTCCCAAGTTTGTAAGGCCAAGATCTCCCTCTTCTTGTTCAGAGTTTGACCTCTACCATGAACCACATACTGTTCTTTCCACTTCATTCTGCTATACCCTCAACTGCCTCCTCTCTCTGGGCTATTTCCCCTGAGCTTCTAACTATGGGATCACTTCTCCAGTCCTGAAAGACCCACCCCTGCAGCAGAGGCTCCTCTAGCTTCTGTTGAATCTCTTTCTTCCCCTTTTCACCTGAACTTCTAAAAAATGTAGCCGACCGCCTTCTTCATGGCCAGTTATTCAGCCATTGAAATACGCCTTTTGTCCTCCTTCCACAACTGAAACAGGTCTCCCAGACCACGAATGACCTCCTTCCTGCCAACCCAATGGATACTTGCCCCTCTCTACCCCACCAAACCCTCTGCTTTGGCTACATGGATGATTACTCACTCCTCAAAACTCTTTTGTGATTCTACACTTTCGTGATTCTCTTCCTAAATTTCACTCAGCCGTTCATTCATTCCAGAAAGCATTTATTTGACACCTGCCATAGGAGGATTAATCCAGGGGATTTCAAGGATCTAGAAGTAAGGAAAACATGATATCTACACTAATGGAGTGTACTGTCTGGTGAGAGAGACAATACAAACAGGCAAAAAAAAGCAAACATGGAGTCAGTTCTCATGATTCATGGTCATCGTGTTCTATAAAATCACTGTAAACACTGAACTAGCAACTATTAAGCCATTGCTCCTAGGGGAAATGCAGGGTCAGATTCCTATAAGCCTCTGGTCACATGTTTGCCAGCTGATCAATACATAGTCTTGTTTTATGTGTGTTTCTTTTTAAAGATGCCTTATTCAATAATTCAATGTATGTTTCTTACTAATAATAAATTCTATACTGTATTTCTTTAGAATAAAACACAAATTGAGAAGACTTTAAGGCTTTCTTGAGTTTAAGGCTTTCTTAATTCTGGGTATTCCCTCCAGGCCATAGTTTCTGTTCATTAAAATCATTTCCTAAGCTGCTCTCTCATTGTGCTCCAGCATTGAGGACACTGATGCTTTTATTAATGTGCTGAATTTGTTTATTTCTCTCTCTCTCTCTCTCTCTCTCTCTCTCTCTCTCTCTCTCTCATTCACACACACAAACACACACACACAGACTTAACATCTTTCAACTCAGGTCAAATTATCAGAGTTTATGTCTCATCCTACAAATCATCTTGACACATTTATTTCTGCTTCTCTAACTATAATTTATAGGATGTTGTGATTAAATTTGAACCTGACACATCAGATTTCCCTGAGCATCAAGATGACATTGCATCAGCCAGAGATGGTGGTGAAGATTACTCTGGAGTCAGTGAAGTGCTGAAGTGTGGAAACGAGAGAGCTCCAGACTCAGACAGACCTAGAGTAGGTTATGACTGTCATTTGCCAACTGAGACTTCAGCTTAGGTACGTAACTCCTCTGAGCCTCCGTTTGCTCATCCATAAAATAGGAGTAAAAGTATCTCAGGAGAAAACTGTGAGGGCTAAATATACATTACATGTAAGTATCCTGGCCCATACTCAGGGCTCAATTTATGCCATTTTTTATTTCTTGAGATTTGTTCAGTTTTCAGAACCATCTTGATGTCCACTCACCTGGGGTGATTCCCCGGGCTCACTGGAGTACAATCTGGTGTTAAGAACATCCTATGGCACTGCAGAGGAGGAAATACTCATGGCTTAACTATAGAGGAAGGCTTAGAAGAGGAGCCAAGGATCTTGGGAAAGGATGATACAGGTGTAGAGATGCAACAAAACTGTCTTTAGCATCTTAGAAAGGGCAAAAGGAGATGATGAAAAGCACAGTGATTGGGAAGAAGGGGCTGGGAAAAAAAGGAGTAGGCCTAGTAAGGCAATCAGCTACAGTGGAGTAAATAAATGGACTGTCAGCATGGGAATAACCATCCTTTGGCACCAGGAGAAGCCAAGTGCCCCTGAGATTCAACACCCAAGAAGATGAACACGGAGGGGGAAGGCCCAAGCAGGCCTTATCAGGAGGCCCCCGTCTATGTGGTTTATTACCATGGCTGGGCTGCTGAATCCCAAGTGTGGAGAGAGATGAGGCAAAAGAGAGTATCTGGAGAAATGGGGACTCCAGCTATCAGGCCTGGCTGCAGGGGTTCTGAATCCAAATAATTTGAATACAAGGACCCAGATATAAGTCAAATGGACATCTCTTCCAGGAAAGCACTTGAACTTATGGTTATTTGGTACACAAATAGTGCTTGGTTCAAATGTAGATTTTGAGGGCCCCTTTCAATGATGTCAGCAGTCTACCCAAGGATTTAGAGCCCCTGGTTCAGCATAAGGTGCAACTCCAAGAAAACCCCACACATCTTTTATAGCCCTCTCTTCTTCAGTTTTCCAGAGGGGGAATTGGGATCACATCAGCTCTTCTAAGGGTGAAGACCATCTCCTCCCCTCTTCCTCTGTGCCCCAAAATGGTGGAATCTGACCCTCATAATTACATTCTGGCATCACCCAGTTTCATCTCATTCATTCTCCACCCCCATTCTCCCTTTTGCCAAATTCCTGATGAGTCAGGGATTAAAAATGCTTGGCATCCTTGCTGAGTAAATAGTATTTGTCCACAGTGATTCTGGTCAGTGGCGAACTGCCTTTGCTCTATGATGAGGAGGTATAAGCACGCAATTAGCAAGCTGGCTCTTTAGGACATGGCCAGGACAAGGAGCGGGATTGTGGTCTTCTATGAGCATCACACTCATTATGTCCTCGGCCTTGCTTGTACTCTGCTCTAACTAACTGGGCTGACTGGTACAGAAGAGAAAAAAGAAGGAAGGAAGGAGGACAGGGTACAAGGGGAAACAAATATACTGGTTTCATAAATCTTCTACCATTTGATCATACCTGCAACGTTGTTCTTATCATTCCCATTTTATAGGTCCAGAGAAATCAAATCATTTGTTAAATTTGCAAGTGTCAGAAAAGCTAGAATTTGAACTCTTGTATTCTTAGTGGGAGCCTATTGTCCTTTCTACCACATCAGGCCACTGATGGAAGTGAGCAGGCAATTGACTGAAATTGATTCTGCCTGCCTCGGGGCCTTTCGGAGATGGTCTGCCCTAGATATAATGGAAGTTGCAGTGGACATCAGACAGCATTTGCCTCTTACCCCCTGGCCTGGCGTCAGGCTGCCCCAGAGTGGATTGTTTGTGTTTGGGGGCATCTGCTTTGTTTTAGGCAGCTGTGGAAGAGGCACTTCCCCTGGAGTGATGGACACAACAGCCCCTGCTGCCCCAAGAGATCCCCCTGGGGTGGGGATGGGGTGGGAGGGGTAGCCATGGCAGGAATTATTTACTTCCTTCCTTTAGCAGGTTCTGACCATCTCAGGTGGTTAGCTCAGTGTTCTCTGCCAAATAGGTTTTTTGTATTTTTCTTCTTTTTACATCTTCAGGCACCTCTTTGAATGTTCCTTAAGACTTAGGAGCTAATGGGTCATTCACTCCTGAAGATTCCATTTGTATTCATGCCTAACAGTTAATGCACAAGGTGACCAAAGTTCAAAGAAGGAAGTTTCTCAGGGTCGCACAGCCAGTGAATGACAGAATCAGGGCCAGAACCAAGAAAACTGACTATGATTTAGTGACTCATTCAACAGAAATTCCTTCAGTGCTGATTATCCACTAGTATTAGGCACTGAGCTGGGTGCTGGGTACCCAGGGTTTTAGCACATGCTGTGCTACTGTCACTGGTGCTTCCCTGCTCCTCCCTTTGAGATGTTTTCCATTCCCAGCCCCAGTCTAACCCCAAGACTCCCAGGGCCACTCACCACGGGCATTCCTAAAGACTTAGAAAAGGTGCCTTTGTGTGCAGACTTTTCCTCCAAGTCCCTGGAATGCGCGTTACAGGACTTGCTGATTTATAGCCATGTTGCCTTTCAAAGAATTCCCTGGCCTGCGTTAAGTCAACAGATATGAGAAAAGGCTTGTTAAAAGTTCTGTCACGGGAGCCTGTTGCTCCTTGTATTAGCAGGATGCTTTCTTTAACCCTGGGCCCCTCGGGCCTGCAACAGCACACCCTGGTCCTACAATAAACTGCTCACAATCTAAGTGGAAGACTTGGAATCTCCTTGAAATATAAATATACTCAGTGCCATATCCAACCTTGCCACTGTTTCCAAAAGCCCCATGCCTCTCTTCTCTCATTTGCTGCTTTTTGATATTCGACTATCTTAAAGTTTCTCTGTTCACATTGACCTATTTTCTATTTTTACACTCTTGTCAATTTGCTTGTCAACTGAGACTCGTGGCCACATCCTGTCTGTGTGCATGCTGACCTTTTGGAAAAGGAATTCATTCATTCATTTGCTCATTCATTCATGTGCCCACCCATCCAGTCAATAATTCTGACCCCCTTCTGGGAGCTGGGGACATATCAATAGACAAAGATCCTGCTCTAGTGGCTGCTGCTGGGGTGCACCACCCAGATCCCCCATTCAGGATCACTCTGCCCATTCCCCAGCTGCCAGGAGTGTTGCTGGCTGCTGACCCATGACTGACTCCTCCTGGGATCTGCCCTTGGCCACAAGGAGCTGTGTTACCCAAGGTAATGCCTCTTCCCTGGTGCACCCTGTGTCCAATGACTGGCTGCTGTGGGGATACAAAGGCCCAGCCCCTTTTGTCTCAATTCAGGACAGGCCGAGGCACTACCCTATCTTCAGAGCTCCCCTTGGGATCAGCTGAGACCTGTGTTCAGCTGCACTACACACTCTGCCCAGTCCTGTTTCCTCAGTCCCTTATGGCTGCTGTTCCTGGGAGCATTACCCACCCCAATAAGCATCCTGTGCACAAATCTCCACCTCAGAGTTTTTTCCCAGGGAACTTTTCCCGCAACACCTGCCATTGTGAAGTTTATATACTGGATAAGGGAGGTAGAAAATAAACATGATAGTAACACAGTATGTGAAAAGTGACATTGCTATGGGAGAAAATAGAGTGGGGTCAGGGGATCAGGAATATGGAATAGAGCGATAATTAATTTTCATCTTTTAATGTTTATTTATTTACCTTGAGAAAGAGAGAGAGAGAGAACACAAGCAGGGAAGGGGTAGAGAGGGAGAGAGAGAATCCAAAACAAGCTCCACACTGAGCACAGAGCCCAATGTGGGGCTTGAACCCACAAACTATGAGATCACAACCTGAGCCAAAACCAACAGTTGGACACTTAACCAACTGAGCAACCCACATGCCTCTAATTTTCATTTTTAATATGGTGATCAGAATAGGCCTCTCTGAGAATGTGATATTTGAGCAAAGACTTAAAATTAGCAACCTGAATTATCAAAAGCTTCTGAATCCAAAATTGTTACTGTTATCAGACAGGATTTTCCAGAGAAACAGAACCAATAGAGTGTGTGTGTGTGTGTGTGTGTGTGTGTGCACTCATGCTCCTGCATGCACAAATACCCTTTGAGGAGATTTGTTTCAAGGAAATGGCTCAATTTGGATTTGTTTTCTGCTTCCTCATGATTAAATTAAAGTGAGATTATGCATTTGGGGCAGGAATATCACAGATGTGATGATGTATTTTCATGGCATCCCATAATATGACACATGATCTTCGTTTATCCTATTAGTGGTGAAGTAAACTTTGAGCTCTTGAGTAGCATGGTGTCTACCAAGGTTCTCTACTATAAGATCACTCTTTTTTTCCTTTGCAATTAATAAGGGTTTTGTGGGAAATATTTTAAGGCTATGTAAATGCTCCATTCTTCACCCAACTTTTACCCAATAGTTTTAGAATCTTTTTGATAATTTTTGCCTAAAATAATGATCACTATGGGTCTCAAACTGTGCTTTTATAATTCCATAGTTTCTTGAACATTATTAGTTGGTATTGTACTACAGGGAAGATTATTCTTTTCCCCTTACATGTTCATTTACGTATTAATATTAGGAAAAACTAATGGATGCCCATTTTAGTTAACGGGACTTAATCTGATGCTATGATTTCATTTATATCAAATCATCCCAAATTGGACCATTTGGCACCCCTTCTGTCTTCTGTGTCCCTTGGACATGTCTCCATTACTCTTTGATTATTTTCTGGAATTATGAGATGTTCTAAACATGTCATATTTTTCCTGTTCCAGCCCTGGCATCAAAGCTGTTCCCTTTTAGTGGAGGCTGGTGTTTAGAAACCAGGATCTGGGCTCTAGGTAGACTCTTCATTATTGGGGTTTTCCTACCCCCAAGCTCTCAGGGATAGAGCTAGGAAATATATGTATTTATGTATGTGGTATACATGTGTATGCATATGCATACATATGGAGATATAGAGGTGTTTGCATACATACATAGAATGTACATCACTATTTCTTTCTACATCTAATTCTACATATTGAGAACTCTAAGTTTGCCCTGAACTTCCAATTCTAACTCTATGCAACGTGACTCATTCCAGCTTTCTCCCTTTCTATATTTATTACTCCCTTCTCTAGTGAGAAACTTCGTTTTCATCACTTTATTACATTCACTTATTTTCTAAAATCCTCGTTATCCCCTACTTTTAATTTATCTCCCAAACCCAGTGAGCTGCCACCCCTGTTAGGCCATCTTCATTAAGTTGCCAGGACCCTATCAGGCCAATACTCTCATTTAGACATTTGATTACAATGATAAAAATACAGACTATGAACTAATAGCCTGGACATATGTCTTTTGTAGAAAATGCTACAAAAATTATGGCACAACAGACGTTTTGAATGTGTTTCTTCAGGCAATTTTGATGATCGGCAAAGGTGAAAGTTAGTCCATGCCTGTGAAAGAGTGTTTTTTCTAAGAAAAGCTGACTACTTTGTGGGTTTAAATCTCTAAGTTGTACAATACATGTATAACATGAGCCATTGTTCTATGGCTCCTCGTATGCCACAAAAGAGAAAGGTGACCCCTGTTTTCTTCCAGATTGAAACCATAAAATGTATGTTATAGACTTTCTAAGGAGGCTTACATTTTCCCCAAGGCCCAAAGTTAGAAAGGGAAGAAGCATACATGGGGTCATGGGTGGGCCTCTTAGTATTCCAATTCAACAGTTAAAAATTATTTAGGAATATGTTATTTAATTTCTTGCTAGTCCTCGAAAGGAATTCTTTATGGAATTGTTGACTGTAGTTTCAGGAATGGTTCAGACTGGAAGATCTTCTAGGCTAATCAGATATCGTTCCTTTTTCTCTTTACTAGATGCTTTCTGGTCTGTGCGTGATAGATGATAGTGCTAAATGATTTACTCTTAAACCTCCCCTGGAATCATTGGTGTGCTTACATGTTTAATAAAGTCAGCTTTCTAGGAGAAAGAGCCCTGATTTGCAGCATTTGCTCATTTCTGTAAATACTCTCACCATGACCAATGTTAAGCTACCAACACACACCACTCAACTAGATGGTAGAGAGATGTACACAATTGGCTCTCCTGAGGTTGCATAAGCACCTCCATCATGGATGCCTGTGCAACCTACAAACCAGTTAGACCTACCCATCCACTTAAGCATTGTCTTCAAACTGCCACTGACTTCCAAGGAAAAGTTATTAGAAGGGAAGTCCTGTGCTCTGAAGAGATAGGGTGAGGGATGTAGAATAGAGTCCTTGCTTCAGTGTGTTTACATGCTTGACTCTGAGAACAATGACCACCCTGCATCTACTAAGCAGCAGGAGGGTTATTGCTGCAAGAAAATGTAAAATAAGCAAATTGCTTTGAAGTCAGAATTAATCTTTATGGTAAAGCATCTGAGATCAGCTCCCTCCTATGTTTTCATGGTCCTGCTCTTCCTGAAGAGAAGTGTGGCCTCACAGGGACTTCCTGCTGAGTTCCTATTAGCAGGATTTGTCCATCTTGAGGTTAAAGGTGCCAAGCAGTAGACAGACTCAGCCTGGGGTTCTCTCTCTTTCTCAGACATAGAGTACCTCTGACCCCCACCGGCTGCTGGCATGTGTTGCATCTTGGGGATGGCCAAGGCTCTTCCAAACACTGCCCTGTCCCTAACTGCACATGACTCTTCAAGGGTGGCCTGACCGATTTATTTTCTGCCGTGTTGTCAGTATTTCCTACATGGTGACATCTATCTCTCATTGGTTTTCTTTAAATTGTTCAAACTCTTCATCTATTTCTCCTCGGGAGTGGTAGATATGTCTACTATCATTATCCTGTATATGGATTTTATTTCATTTGATCAGAAAACGAGCTAAGAGAAGGTTTGAGGTTGTCACATTTGTGGTTGGTTTTGGTTTCTCTTGCTCTGGCCCTTTGGGTGACAAACACCAGGTGTTGCTTCTTTCTTTATGAGAAGCCCTTCAGCTGGGTTGGCACCTGGGCCCATGTTCTCCTATGGTGCCTGTGGTAGAGCAAAAGCACTGGCCACAGCAACAAAACAGGCACAGGCCAGGCTGTAAATCTCTGTAGGGAGCCAGGGCAAGGGCTGTTAATGAAAGCTTGGGCCAGTGGGCCACAAAGCCCATTCTGTAATCAGAAAGCCCTGCCTATTGAACGTATTTGAGTGTCTGATTCCGTCCATTCGTTTTGGTATTTCTATGGCATCTGTCACCATGATACCTTGGTAATCTGGTGCATGAGTTAAAATAAGCCCAGGGAAAAGCGTGTGTTACTGGGTAAGGAACATGCTTTCCAGTGGGTTTGCTCAAGCCAATTTAGCAATCTCTACTAATTACTGACCCTGCACTGAAAACAAAACATTTGTACATTGCAGGTATTCCCTGTAGGAGATATTTTTTAGCACTGTGTATTAAATTAATTTCAACTTTTGAACTAAGACCCGAATCCAGTTGTTAATCCTCTTTTTAGAAGGAGATTTGTATTGCTATTTCTAGCTTACTCTTCTCCCACCATTTTATTTTCATAACCCAAGTTGTGATGGCCCTGATGAACAGGAAAATTCTTGGCTCTCTCTGTATTACTTTCAATACAAAATTCAGGGTTCCTTGTCCTGAAGAATTGCTGTTTGCTCTTGTTTATCATGGCCAGCAGAGGGCCCCAGGGTAAGGCTCACACCCAATGTGAGATTAGGCTTCTCTAAAGTGGTGAAAGATCCCCTAACTCTCCAGAGATGTGACATTTCACCCGAGGGTTTCCCAGCACACATACAAAAGGCTTGAGAAATAGAGCTAAATCTCCTGGGACCACAGGTAAAATAATCTTTATTTGGGACTGAGAAGAGGTTTGCAACTACATCCACCCCTGGCAAGGAGAGAGAAAGCAGGTTAGCCCTTCTTTTGAGAATCATAAAAACGAAAGGAGAAAGCAGCAGAATCCTGGACCTGGGCCATTACTCATCATCATCATCATCATCAAACAACACAGAGTTGGGGTGTGGAGCAGAGATATTTGGGAGATCAGAGACTGGCTCAAGCTCATTATAGTTGATAAACTTTATAAATGTCCTATCCTTTATGGGTATTATTTTGTCACCTGTCACACTTCTCTGTTCTGTTTCTTCCTATTCTGTAGATAATCCCCAAACTGTATAAAAAGTAATCTTGGGGCGCCTGGGTGGCTTAGTTGGTTAAGCATCCCACTCTTGATTTTGGTTCAGGTCATGATCTCATGGTCATGGGATCAAGCCCACGTCAGGCTCCATGCTGCATATGGAGTCTGCCTAAGATTCTCTTGGGGCAGCTGGGTGGCTCAGTCAGTTAAGCATCTGACTTTGGCTCGGTCATGATCTTGTGGTTTGTGGGTTCAAGCCCCGCATTGGGCTCTGTGCTGATAAGCCCGGAGCCTGCTTCAGATTCTGTGTCTTCCTCTCTCTCTGCCTCTCCCCTGCTCACCTCTGTTTCTCTCTTTCAAAAATAAATGTTAAAAAAAATTATGAAAAAAAAAGATTCTCTCTCTCCCTCTGCCTCTGCTCATTCCCTGCATGCATGTGCACACAATGACTATCTTTCTCTTTCTCTCTCAAAAAAGTAATCTCTTTGACTTAATAAAATGTATGTTATAGTCATACATACTACTCTCTGAATTTTGAATGGCCAATGTCTAATGATCAGAAAACTTTGTAAAGATTCCTGGCATGTTTCAATGGCATCTTCAACCAGTGTCTATGTGGCTTTGCTAAAACTTAACTTGAGGGTAAGTTTTATTGCTTAATACTAGGGAAAACTGACCAATAAAAAGCTGTGGCATATTTATCATGTTCAGGGAGTTCACAAGGCAATGCAAGGGTTACAAATAAACACAAAATATGGTCCTTGAATAGAGGAGGCTGACTGACCTACTATGAAGAGGTGACATGATCCAAAAATGCAATAAGGAATATCAAGTAATCTATTTAATGGTAATAGTGGTAATAATAATAAAATACTATGTATTGAATGCTTACACTTTTCCAATCACTGCGCTAAATGCTTTGTATACATTTTCTCATTAAATCCCCAAAACATCTTTATGAGGTAGATATTATTATTATTTTCATTTTGAGAATAAAGAAACTGAGGCACACAAAGTTTAAATAACTTGCCCGGATTTGATTGCAGGCTGTGTGACAACCAAGACTATGTCCTCCAATATCCAGTGATCTGTACTGTCTCATGAGAACATTCAGGGTTTTAAGGTAGGAGATCAGTGTGGGCTAGAGGAAACCTTCTTGGAAGAAGGGTCGAGGGATGAGTGTGGTTCAGGGGATAATGTGGAGAAGAAGAGGGAGTGAGAGCATTCACACAGGCAGAGAACTGAAGATGCTCAAGGCAGGGTGGGCTTCCAGGAATGAACTTGTTGCCTGCTGTGGACGCATTGTGCATGTACATGAATGAGTGGAAAATGGTCGCTTGGGAAAAGCAGATGGAAGGCAGGTCACGGAAGGACCTCCTTGAATAACACCTTTAGAAACTAGTATTGGAAAAGGTAGAATTGGAATCAAGACAGACAATAAGTAAAGCACTTCAGTGATTCTCCATGTGAGGTGACAAAGGTGATACTGGAGCTGTGGGCAGGAAATGACAACTGGAGATAAGATGTCCCCAGTGGGATCTGTCTAAATTCTGGCCCTGGGCATTTTATATTCTAACCCCTATCAGGGAGTGACAACCACTAGTATATTGTGCAACTTTGGCACATTCACCTAAAAGCCAAAAACTATCTCTGTCAGGTACTTTATTAAGTCCTTTTCATAAACCTGTCACTGTCATACCAAGTGGGCTTAGGAATTATCATCATCACCACCAATATCATTGTCATCAACATCATCACCGTCTGTTACCAATGGGAAAACTGAGGCTCAGAGAGCACATGACTTACTAAGGACATCCCAAATAACTCAAACCCAGATCACCCCACTCCAAGACATTCACAAACACTCTGCTAATGTTGACTGAGTAGTCACTATACACCTGTGTATCTGATGTTGGGTGTCCAAAGACAAGGAACTCTACCCACCACTTTAGGGAGCTCACAGCATTTAAGTGAATAAAACAATACAGTCGATAACGATAGGCGAAAAATCTGTTCTAAGCTTTTTCTAAGATTTTTCTAAGAAAAATCTGTTGGAGGTGGGATGAATGTGCATATAAAAATGAGAGCACTTTTTCAAAGTAAAAAGGTTGATTCCCATGCAGTTTATTTCATCTCTTGCTTCATGCCCAAGAGTAGCTGACAAGAGCCAGCTGTCCTTCCTAGAGAGTGGGACCAAAAAGTGATGAGTCTGATTTTTACAGTTTGCCAAGAAAGTCATTCTCACTTCAGTTGCTTGTGTAGTAGAAGAGGCAAGTGTTGACTGATACCAACCTGCCACCTGCTGGAACCAAACAGAATTACCCGAAGCTCCAGGGGAGGGGCTGGTGTGGGATCTAACAAGACTGTGTTCTCTTCTTTGTACCCTAGAGTGTGAGTTGACAACCTGCAGTTAGTTGCTCCCAGCCACCCTTTTTTAATGGGTTAAACTTGGAGAAATGGGACCCTGAGGAGGCTTTCAGGAAAGGAAGTCATAAAGGATCTGCAAGCTGTGGAGTGAGACCTAAGCACGTATCTAACTTGGCCACTCACTTGCTAGGTCACTTTCAAGATATTAGTCAGCCTCTCTAAACCTGTTTCATTGTCTGTAAAGTGAGATTACTGGCAATCAAATATATGTTGAATGAATGAAAAGAATGCATGAATACATTTTTGGTGGTTGGCATACATACACACACACACACACACACACATACATATGGCACCTATTGTAGCATATGACATCAAGATCAAAATAGGGGTGCCTGGGTGGCTCAGTCAGTTAAGCATCCAACTCTTGGTTTCAGCCCCCGTCATGATCTCATGGTTCATGGGATTGAGCCCCACATTGGGCTCTGTGCTGACAGTGAGAAGCCTGCTTGGGATTTTCTCTCCCTCTATCTCTGCCCTTCCCATGCTCTCTCTGTCTCTGTCTCTGTCTCTCTCTCTCTCTCTCAAAAATAAATAAATAAAAACAGGGACACCTGGGTGGCTCAGTCAGTTAAGCATCCAGCTTCAGCTCAGGACGTGATCTCATAGCACATGGGTTTGGGCCCCATGTCAGACTCTGTGCTAACAGCTATATATATATATTTTTATTTTATTTATAAATGAATTTATAATAAATTTATTTTATTTATTTCTTATTTATAAATAAATAAAAATGTTTTTTGAAAAAGACAAAAATAAATGGTAGCTGTGAGGAGTTATCAATAGAAGCGTAACCAAACCCAAGTTAGTATGCCTGACATGCAGCTAAGCCAATCACTGAGGCATGTATGCAGCAAGGAAAGGGTTTATCTGAGAGGCAGCTGAATGAGGAGATGGAAGGGCAGGCCTCAAATCCACCTCCCCTAAGGTTAGAACAAGTTTTATAGTCATAGGGTTTGGGATTATATACAAAGGGTGTGGAAATTTAAGACTATTCATGAGGAAAGATAGAGCATCTGCGTTGAGCAAACATATGTAACATACATCCCATGTTCACTTTGGGTTGGAGACTTAACATTAAAATGGGGCAAAATTTGGCCCCTGACATCAGGAGGTGATCTGTTAGGAGAAGACTATGTACATGTTAAAAAAAAAAAAAAAAGTTGTTATAAACTGGATGGGGTCTGGGACTCCTTATCTTTGGGAAGGAATGCAGAGCCTAGCTTATTCATAGGCTAGAATCATATCAATGACCTTCATGTGTGTCAGTCCAGGTCTTTTTGGAGACAGCTAGTGGATTTGTTAGTGGGCTCCAAAAAGAAACAATAACTGATTAAGGAGAAACAAGTCTCTGAAAAACCATCTTTAAATTTTCTGTTAGTCTCAATCTTTAACCCTATGGCGCAGTGTTTCAGAAGTTATATGGGAATACAAGCCTAACAGGAATTTTTGGAGGAATAACCCATGGGTTTTTGCATTTAATCCTTTATAACAATCTTATAAGCCAAATACTATTATTTCTTCATGTTGCAGATAAAGAAAATAAGGCTCAGCAAATTCAAGTGTAGTAGATATCAGTGGTTATCTACCTAATAACCTTCTTCCTTGTGGGCAGAATTCACTTTTATTCAAATGCTCATCTCTCCCCAGGTGGCTCTGGCTTATATACAGATTGAGGAGTTGGTCACAGGAATTCCACTTTCCTTACTGGAGTTTGGCTTAGGCAGGAACAAGAGACCTAGTTATGTTCAATAAATCATGAGATGAGGTTTCTTCCTTCAAGTATTGTGTCTGGATATGACTCAGGGAACCAAAAGGCTAAAGACAATACCAGTACATAAGATGGCAGAGTGGCAATATGGAAATAACCTAGATTCTTGGTGATGTTATCAAGCTATTGAATCTACCAATCCTAAAGAAGTTCTACCTCAGACTCTAAGGTAGATTTGAGATAATGAATTCTTCTGAAGCCTTTGAGGCTTAGTTTCTATTACTTGGAATCAAAAGCTCTTTAAGTAACTTGGTAAAATTCATACATCCAGCAAATAGCAGATCTACCTCTTAATTTCCTCACCCCCAGTTGAGGTCCTCTGGACACACATAGGAGTGCAGGGGCAGCCTCAGGACTCTGGTGCCTCTGAAGAGTCACTGACTAGAAGGGGAGGTGACAGAGAAAGCTGGACTGGATCATCCCTGGGATGACTCTTGTAGCCATTCCTGTTCCTTATACCAGTGCTCTTCCAGATCTGAGAAACCCACCTCCTTAGGAATATCCTATCTAGTCTTTTCCTCTCTGCTTCACCCTTCCTACATTGCTTTTAAAACTTCTTGCCATGAGGCACTTGGGTGGCTCAGTAGGTTAAGCGTCTGACTTCGGCTTAGGTCATGATCTCACCATTCCCCAGTTTGAGCCCTGTGTCAGGCTCTGTGCTAACAGCTCAGAGCCTGGAGCCTGTTCCGGATTCTGTGTCTCCCTCTGTCTCTGCCCCTCCCCCGTTCATGCTCTGTCTCTCTCTGTCTCAAAAATAAATAAACGTTAAAAAAAATAATAAAATAAATAAATAAATAAACATTAAAAAAACTTTGTTGCCATAAATTCTTAAGAGTTGGCTACTCTAAATTACTTTCATCACAAAGTTCTAGGACAATTATGGTTACAAATGCTTTTACTTTTGACCAGTGTTAAACACTGCGGATATGCCCAACTAAAAACATGACGAACTTATTTTTTTTTTTTTTTTTTTTTTTTTTTTTTTTTTTTACGAACTTATTTTTAAAAACAATTTTCAGAGGAAAGTTACAGAGCCATATATGGTTTCATCTTTTTTCCTTTGAAAATGAGTAGGAAGCAGTATGAGTTTTGATTCATTAAGTTATCAAGGTTAATCTTTTAAATATAATTTTCACCATGTTTTCAAAAGTTAGGTAGTCATTTATGCATTGTCTAAGCCTCATTTTCCAGCACGGTTCATCCTGCATGAATAATGATTGATCTTTTCTTATTTCTCCTTACATCCCACCCTGACCTCCAATCTTAGATGAGTTGATGCTCTGAGAAACGTAGTACAAATTTTGTTTTATTTTACCACAAAAATAGTTCTGCCTGACCCAGACACCATGGAATATTGACATCATACTAACACTGTCTTTGAAAACAACCTAAACATTTAACAAAATACTTAAAGCAATTGTTTGAAGGCACAAAAACAGACCATACTTGAAGAAAAGCCCATGACATGAGTTCCACATTCTTCCCAGATATTTTTCTGAAGACATTTACAACTTGCAGAACAAGAATATACAACAGTAGTCTTATTGGGCTAAAGAGGCAGAAGTCAGAGTTTGGAGTAGCTTGAAGCTTGCTACTTGGGGAGCAAAGTCCTAGAGGAGGAAGGCCAGCAGAGAAGGAGACTGAAATTCTGCATACACATTTCCCTAAAGCTGGGTAGCTAAAGTGCTGATCAGAGAATTCAATACTATTGGGGAGGCAGAAGTCATAATTAAAGCCTTACTAAGATGGAAAAAGCTTGGTACAAATCCCAGGCTTCGAATTGAAACCTTAGGGTCATGCCTTAAGAATAAGAGCCATACCATAGGAATAAGGATCAATCCATAGGAATAAGGATCAATCCATAGGAATAGGAAAAAAACAAACTAGACTAGCCCCCCAAAAAGCATAAAATCAAGTTTTCTCAAGATCTTGACTACCAACCTGCAGAAGAAAACTTAAGCTTGGAAGAAGATAACATCATTTCAAGTCTTTATAATTGATGACATCTGGCATTTAACCAAAAATTATGGTGTTGGTGAAAATATAATAAAAATTAAAAGGATCAAAGTACTGAAATCCAAGTGAAAAATATGGGTAATAGGAAAAGATTTATAGGTGATTCAAATACTGACATTAACCCACAGGTAGTTTAAAATAATCATGATAAATATATTCAAGAAAATGTAGGAAGTGGTAGCCAGCATAGAAGATAAGTCAGAGAATTTCAACAAAGAAATAAATCTATTTTTAAAAAGAAGCAAACGATTAGAGAGTAAAATTTTAAAAGCACCAAAAACTTCAATTATGCAGAATAGATCTAATGAAAGATACACAGTACTTCTACACTTAAAACCACAGATATGGGGACGTCTGGGTGGCTCAGTCGGTTGACCATCCAACTTCAGCTCAGGTCATGATCTCATTGTGTGTAGATTTGAGCCCCATGTCAGGCTCTGTGCTGACAGCTCAGAGCCTGGAGCCTGTTTCGGATTCTGTGTCTCCATCTCTCTCTGCCCCTCCCCTGCTGGTGCTCTGTCTCTCTCTTTCTCAAAGATAAATGTTAAAAAGAAATTAAAAAAATATATACACTGAGAAAAGTAAAAGAAGACCTAAATAAATGAAAGACTATACTATGAACATGGGATTCAAGGATGTAACATTGTTAAGATATGAGTTCTCTCCATGTTCATCTCTAGACTCAGTGTAATCCCAATGAAAATCTTAGCATCATTTTTAATTGGTGGAAATTGACAAGCTATTTGTAATATGTACACAGAAATACAAAGGATCTAGAATAATCAAGGCAATCTTGAAGGAGAAAAATAAAACCAGATATCAAAGCTAGCATAATTAAAAGTGTGGTATTAATATAAGAATAGACAGTAGATGATGGAATAGACTAGTAGAATAGAGTTTAACAGATCCACACCCATATGATGAATCAATTCATTCATGACAATGACACCACAGCAATTCAGTGGAAGAAGGATGGACAGTCTTTTCAATAAATAGTGCTGGCTCAAATGGAAAAAAAATACCTCAAACAATACACAAAAATTAATGCAAGATTGATCATATACCCAAAGGTGCAAAGTAAAACAACAAAACATGTAGAAGAAAACACAGGAAATATCTTCAGGACCTCAGGGGAGGTCACACTTTTTTAAACAGGACAAAGGCAATACTGATAATTTGGATTTAGTTAAATTCAGATATTTAAATTCAGAAATTTAATTTTAATTTAATTCAGATAGTTAAATTCAGAAATTCCATTTAATAAATGACACTATTAAGACAATGGAAAAGCAAACCTTAGACTGGCATGCACAGACATACAGACACACACACACACACACACACACACACACACACACACATCTAGAAAGGATTTATATCAAGAATATCTTTTTAAAAATTCTCTAAGTCTATGGAGTGCCTGGGTGGCTCAGTCGGTTAAGCGTCCGACTTCAGCTCAGGTCACGATCTCACAGACCCGTGAGTTCAAGCCCCGCATCAGGCTCTGGGCTGATGGCTCAGAGTCTGGAGCCTGCTTCCGGTTCTGTGTCTCCCTCTCTGTCTGCCCCTCCCCCGTTCATGCTCTGTCTCAAAAATAAACGTTAAAAAAAAAAATTAAAAAAAAAATTCTCTAAGTCTATAAGAAAACAATAGCACAATTTTTAAAATTGGACAAGAATCCTGTGCAGTCACTTCGCAAAAGAGGTTATCAAAATGGTCAAATAGCAAATGAAAAGTGCTTGGCATCATTACTCATGGGAAAAATGCAAATTTAAACCACATCTTGATAACATATGTTGCTCATAGTCCAGAAACACCACTGTTTCTCCTTGAAAAGACAATTGCAAAACCACAGTTCTGAATACCATAAAGTGAATTAAAATAGGTGTCAATAATTATAAACAGCCAGTTTAATTCAGAGTGAGGTTTCTGCTAAAAGTAAGTTGCAGTGAAATGAATTTTAATTCCCCATTGTAATTACATAATAAACTCTTGTCACCCTAGTACAAAAAGCACAAAAGCTGTAACAGAAACTTCACTCTTGGAATTAAATGTGACTGTTTGCAATTATTGAAATCTATCCAAATTCATTTCTTGATATTTAAAACTGTGGTTTTAAAATTGCTTTCTAAGGAAGAAACGTCAGAGAAATGTGGCTGCACTATCTTTTAAAATCCCTAAGGGGGGACCTGAGTGGCTCAGTTGGTTTAGCGTCCAACTTTGGCTCAGGTCATGATCTCATGGTTCATGGGTTCAAACCCTGCATTGGACTCAATGCTGACAGCTGGGGGCCTGGAGCCTGCTTCAGATTCTGTGTCACCACTCTCTGCCCCTCCCCCACTCATGCTATGTCTCTCTCTGTGTCTTAAAAATAAATAAATGTTAAAAAAATTTTTTTTAAATCCCTCTCTGAGATGTGGGAGTTTAGTGTCAATAGATGTGATAGCAGTGCAGGAATGTATCTATTCAGAGAGCTGTGAGCAAACCAATTTATTATGGAGCAATGAGAAAAACCAGTACATGGAAATGCACAGCACGATGAAAATACATATACAGTTTACACTCTCTAGGAATGAAGCATGGGCTTGGGTGAGCTGGGAAGATATGAGAAGCAGTTTGAGCTCCACATCCACTTGGTTTCCCATCCCTCTGGCCCCTCAGTCCCCACTGCTTTTCCTCTCCATGTCACTGGTTCTCAAAATGGTGATGTTTATGATGTGTTAATATAAAAGCTTATATACCACTATATTACAACATTTAGAAACTTTTTTTAGTATGTTGCTATGTAATTGGCTTCCTTTGCAATTCCATGCTTTTTATTTTATGCACTTATCCTGATAAGGAGTCCATAGGTTTTATCAGACTCCCACAGAAGTCCCTGACACACACAAAAAGATTAAGCTCCCACCCTAGCCCATTATTAACTTATTATTTACCATGTGTTATTCCATAATGTGTTTCTAAACATGTCTTTGGATGTCCAGACACCTCATCTAGGCTAGAAGCCTTGCTGAATGGCTTGCATATGGTCAGTGCTCAGTGTTTTTGTTGGTTTATTGATAATATGAGTCAGTGCTTAGGACTGAAGTTAGACTACCTCTGTTAGAAAACCTAGCTCAGGGACCTTGGGCAAGTGACTTAACCTCTCCAAACCTTAATTTTCTTATCTGTAAGTAGAGCTATTAATACTGCCTATCTCATAGGGCTCCTATGAGAATTAAATGAAAAAAATATATACATAAAGAGCCTGGCAGAGCATCGGCCCCATAATAAACTCTTAATGCACACATCTCTTAATTATGAGCATATTATTATCCATGAAAGTTTTGAGTGAAATACTGTTGCCAGATAGCAACTAGGGATCCTGGGAGTTAATGGGAATTGAAAAGATGGGGGAAGAGACAAGAATTCAGGTTAGCTCCTTCAGAGTGAATTCAGACTTAGCCATCCAATGGGGCAATCAAGGCTAATAGAGCTGACTCACAGCTAGTAGTAGACATATCTCTGTGTTGAAAAGTGTGATAAATTATTCCTACCCCTCACTTTGCCCAGTTCTCAAAGTTGCAGGTCCTGGACTAGGAGATCATCCCCAGAAGGCAATAGTAAAGATACTAAACCAATGTTAATTTCCGCTCACAGAGCAAGAGTCAGCATGGAACAGTGGAGAAAGTGCTGGCCTAGGTCAACACACATCTGTGGCCTTGGTTTTCTCCTTTGTAAAATCAGGGTGCTGGACTGGATGTCCTCCTGATGTCAGGATGTCTGAAGGAATCTGCTTATTTGAGAGGGTGATTATGTTGTAACCAAAGAGCTGGGTCTTAGAATAGCTCACCATTGGCACCTGACTCACAGACACTAGCCTTGAAGAGTAAGTGTAACTGACCAATGGGGAGGAAAGGTTCTCAACACAAAGGACTTGCTCTGGAAAGTGGTCTAGAGGGGTCATAATGTAAGAGTCATGAGCCAGCAGAAGGGACAAGATGTATACTTAGTTTATACCTATCTGTGCAGAGAAAATTGGACTAAAACACACTTCTCCTTTCTGATTACTGGGGGAACAGTAGGTCTGAGAATAGGCAGCTGATTTATGAAGCATGTTGGGATAGTGAATAAGGGCACCAAATATTAGTCCAGTCATTCAATGAGTATGTTATACATACTTCTTCATCAGTAGTCAATAGTGATCTCCTCTAATACATCATTCTAACTCAACTATTTGGTTTTTCGCTCAGAAAAATTTAAGAATTCTGATTTGGATCTCTATTTGTGCATGGTAAGCATAGAATTTAATACACAGGAGTATGTTCCATGCAAACAGAATTACACGAATAGTATTTCAACAGGCTGATTTCGTCTTGTGGAGTCTATCATTGCCAGAAGGGGATTCAGAGATCACCATCTTTTTCCATCAATTATTAATTGCCTGATAATGAAAATCACTTCTCTCATATCTCAGTCTATCAAGCAAATAGCTAAAGCCTCTCCCTGTATGTTCTTTGTATCTTAAATTATAACAAAGAGAATATTAAAATAAAATGACAACTATATTCCTCTGCCCATAGAATTTCAGTTTGTTTGTTTAGCTGGATGAAGGAAAGCTTAAGCTTGTTATTGGAGATACAGAGATTAATTTAGGTTTTTGTTTCTTTAAACCTTATCATGCCTAAAGTCTCACGCTGCAAATTAATATCTCTTTTCCTCCTCTATTTCACAATTTGGATTGCAATAGAATTTCTTTCCCTGAGGGAAAGAAAGGGAAATGTCAGAATACATGCTTTGGAAGCTTAAATCCTGCAAATAGATGAAATGTTCCATCAAGCAAAAGTTGCCTAAAGGCTGGTATGTTGCTGCATGTATAACTTCTTCAGTACATCTCTTATTAACACATAGGATAAATTGGTCCAAAGAAGGACTCAGGCATTGTTTTACCCAGAAACATGCACCCTAGGTCTATATGATACCAAAAAGATGGTTACTTTAGGGACTCAAAGCCTACCATACCAGGTTAGTGTAATTTAGAGCTAACAAGATACATGACAGTTTGGTTAAAATTTTAATTTTCCACTTTGTAAGCTTAATATAAATCTGTTTGCTCCAACACCACTTTCAGTGGAGAAGAAAATAGAGATGTTTTAAATTGTGTCTTACAAAAAGATTGGGAAATCAAACAAGGGATTGCTGGATGTCACTCAGCATTTCAAAACCCTTATCTGGCACAAGCTCATATGAAAACATCCTTTTGGATGATGTGTAAAGGAAACCCTCAAACCCTTGATGTCATTAAATTGTTGATGCTGTATTCATGCAATGGGAGTGTCGCCTCAACCGGGTGAGCAATAATCCAAACTTCCTTATTTTCTTCCTACAAATGAAAGAAAATTATTTTCTCTGATGATTATTGGTTTAGTTATCAACTCTCTGGGTCTGGTTGTAAGATGAAGGTAGGTAAGATAATTTTTTGTTCTAATATGTTTTATGATTCTCTTAACATTGGGAAGTTTTTTCAACACATATGATAGGAGGACTTGAGGGGTTAAGATTCTCTTGAGAGGAAAAAGAGATTAGAGGCAGAACTAGAAAGAGACACTATATATTATAGATGATACCAGAGAAGAACCAGACTGACTTCAAGCAGGAGAGGATTTCATCTGAGCCCCGTTTAAAGGGTCAGGTCTGAGTCCTGTGACCAATTTCATCTTCCTGCCTTCATCTTCCTCCAGAGCGAAAAATCCTTTCAAAGCCCTTGGGTTATTCACTCTTGTGCCTAAGGGCCTGAGTTACAGGCTCAAACAAGTAACCTCCACTCAGACTCTGCTTTAGTCAGACTCAACCGGGATTACTGATACATTAGCATAAAAATAAGAAGGCAAGGGTCTTGAGTGATTTGCTGGGAAATAATTTACTGCAGTTAAACAAGTATTGGTGAAGCATCTACAATATTCTACAATGTGTAGAACAGAATGAGAACTTGAGCCCAGGTCTTGTGGTAACAAAGTTCACCATTTTTTTCCACCATACCACATTGCCTAGGCTCAACTGCCAAGGGTCTGCCTCTACCCTCCCAAATAATACTGGATGCCCAAGTGGTAGAAGCCCTGAGATGTGTGGAAAATACTATTTGAGCCTGTATGTTTTTCAAAGCAGGCATTACCAATCAGTTCCACCAGCCAAATGTGCAGTGAATCCTAACATTTCCATCAGAACAGGTGTCCATTAGAGTATCTGCACAATAGTGCCCATACTGAGCTGAACTGAAATTGTAATGGACCAGGGAAAGATTGAGTGGTCAGGAAAGAAAGAGAAAATGTAGACTTTTTTCTCCCCCAAAAGCATGCTGGGAAAGAAAAGGCAAACCTGTCTGAAGAAACATCACAGTTTTGTCTTATATTATTTTGGTTTGTTTTTTAAGGATTGAAAGATGTGAGCATGCATGTAGGCTAAGGAAAAGGATCTTGAAGGAATAGGATGAAGTTGCAAAAGAGATAAAATAATTGATGGCATTAATAGTAAACGTATATAAGAATTACTCTGTATAAGGCATTGCTTTTAAGAGCTTGACATATTTAAATCAATTTGATGCACTGAAAAACCTTATGGGAAGTCATTAATATGATTCTGACTTTACAGATGAGGGAAATAAGGCATAGCTTAAACAGCATCAAGTTGCAAGACTGGGGTTTGAACCTAGCTAGTCAGGCTTAGTCATTGCTCTTAATGGTTGTGCAAACCTGCCTCTCTGGGCAGATTTTGTGTAGAATGAGATGCACTAATGGTGGCCTAGCATTCTCAAGGAGAAAAGACACTTCTTTCTTTGCAGCAGAAGAGATCGGGGCTAGGGGAAGGAACAGAAAAATTTAGAAGAAAAGGAGAAGAGAGTTGAGGGCGTTCACATTAGATGGCTATACTCATTCTTAGATCTAGTTGTCAGCATAAGTACACAGAGGGACATTACCTCCCTACCTGCTGTGTCAGGTGCCATTTCCAAATTAATCTACCAACTACAGTTATTTTGACAAATGTGTGAAAGCTTATGACTGGGACACAGACCTATCTTATAGCACTTGTATATATTCTCTTTCTCCCTGTTCCAATGTTCACATTATCATTGAAAAAATTTTGGAGAGGCATTATTATCTTGGAATCTGTCCTGAGATTATTCAGGTTGGACTCTGATTCTTCCTGTGAAAGGAATCAAGGGCTTTTGGAGTAATGGACTCCAAAGATTTTGAAATTATGCTCAGTATAATTTTGGAGAGTCAAAAAATAAGGCATGATCAATCATGGTATATGGCAGAATGTGTAATACCTCCGCAGCCTCCAGTTTCAAGAGACCCACTCTTGAGAAGAACCCTATTATAGAATTTATTGAAAAGGAAGCTGCTATAAATGCTATAAAATGTCTAGTGCTAAATGATGTGTTTCAAACCACAAGTGCTGGAATAATTCAGATAAGGTAGCTAAGGTAGTATTCACAAGGTCTTTAGTCACTAAGTACTTTATTTTTTTTTTAACATTTATTTTTGAGACAGAGAGAGAGCATTAACAACGGAGGGTCAGAGAAAGAGGGAGACACAGAATCTGAAACAGGCTCCAGACTCTGAGCTGTCAGCACAGAGCCCGACGCGGGGCTCAAACCCACAGACCGCGAGATCATGACCTGAGCCAAAGTCGGACGCTTAACCGACTGAGCCACCCAGGCGCCCCGTGGCACTAAGTACTTTATAAAAACTGGTATGCTGGTAAAACAGCTCTTAGAAAAACAAGAAAGAGCCCTTACCAGTAGCATTTGCTGTTTTCCATAGGGTAAATATATTCCCACCATTGCTAATTTCAAGCTACCAAGCGCCTCACAAAATTCCTCAATATTTAACAGCTTCAGAGGGCCAGTAGGTGCTGGCTTCAGCACACCGCTGTTTTGTTATCCTTTTTCATCCTTACAGCTGCCTTTTAAGGTGAAGACCACCATTATCTCCAGTGTGCTAATTAGGAGAAAAAGAATTTGCCCAAATGCACAGAAGTAGAATGGGGGCAGAGCTTGAGGGAAGCTCAGGGTATATGACCCTAATAACATCCAACTATAGGCCTGTACTCCTTCTTTAACCTAAAAACAGCCACAGATATTCAAGGTGGTAATGTTGTCAATAACTATTCCCCACCTCTGGCTCACTTCTGTTACAAATACATTTTCTGTGGCCCCTTGGGGACTTAGTTAATATTTCTAGATCTTTACTATTCCATAGAGAACCTTGGGTGTAAAAGCCCAGTAAGTGTATATTTTACTTAGTATTTGAAAAATATTCTGTCTCCTTGCTACATAAAGAATGGACCAACTATCAGCATCATCTGAGAATGTGGTAGAAATCTAGAATCTTTCTTACCCAGAACTACTAAATCAGAATCTTCCCCATAAGATGATCCCAAGGTGATACATATGTCCATTAAAATTTAAGAAGCATTGCTTTAGGGGTGCCTGGGTGGCTCAGTCGGTTAAGTGTCCAACTTCGGCTCAGGGCATGATCTCATGGTTTGTGAGTTCGAGCCCCACATTGGGCTCTGTGCTAACAGCTCAGAGCCTGGAGCCTGCTTCAGATTCTGTGTCTCCCTCTCTGTCTCTACCCCTCCCCTGCTCATGCTCTGTCTCTCTCTGTCTCTCAATATAAATAAACGTTAAAAAAAATTTTTTTTTAAAGAAGCATTGCTTTAGCCTACAACAATCATATTGGGGCTTTCATGTGTCACGCTGTATGTTGTTTTTGCAGTTGGCAGTGACTGGCACTGATACAATATAGTCTATCATATCCCATCCTCTTTGTAGCTGATAGTGGTACAGTCTGTGGTCACAAAACACAGCAGCTTTACGGAGTGAGACTTGGCCTCGTTAGCAACTATTCTGAGCAAAGAACCACAGGCTTCTCTTCCATTAACCTGCTTCATAACCTCAAATTTTGTTTTTCTAATTCTACAAGAAACTTTGGAGAGCCAAGTCCAACTAGATTCCTCACAAGGATTTCCTCTCAGAAAAATTAATGCAAAGAAAAGTAAGTTCTAAACATTTGAGAGTCTGTCAGGAAGTGGTGGGGAGGAGTGAGCTTGCCGGAGCCAGACCTCTCTGACATGCTAACTTAATTCAAACCACAGGACTTCATTTGAACTTGGCCAATCATTCCTGAGTTGAAAATAGAAGGAAAGGATCTGTGGCCAAAGTTAGAACTTTTAAAAAGAGTTTTGAGGTGTTCAGTAAATTTACCATCCACACAGACATTTAAAAAGCATCGTGGATTGAGTTTCTATTATGTTTTGTTTTCTGTGTTTTCCCAAACCATCAGATTACTGAGGAAATGGCCACAACCCAGATGCATTTAAAGGTAAATCCCCACAGTTTCCAGTTGATATGGAAGTCTAGAAATGAAACAAATACAATTTGGAGAAAGAACATTTCAAAAAATATCTATTTAGGATTTTAAAATGAAGGCAAAAATTATTCTCATCTGTGGATATCTATTGTAATATTAGTGCTCATGGTGAGAGGCAGGGTGAAAAACCCTTAGCATTTTTCATCTGGCCAAAGTAGGGTAGCAAACCTGCCTATTAGAGAGCCAAAGAGCAGCATTATTCATCAGCATAGGATAGAAGGAAGAACATTCTGTCTGCCCAGATATGGGGAGGGTTACTGTGTTCTTACAGAAGGTGGTCATTCAGAGATATTTCTTCAGGCTTCTAGTGATCCAAGGACTCTGAGGTGCCGGGAGGCCACCAAAGGTAGTCTCCTAAATCATCCCTAAACTGAAAGCTTCTTATGAATGGGGACCACATACCTAGTTTGGTCAGCACCATGCCCCCAGCACCAACACTATTGCCTGGAACATAAATAGTATTCATTAAATACGTATCATGTGATGGATGGATGGATGAATGAATAAAGCCATTGCTCCAGATTAAAGTCAGCATGTTAGAAATGCCTGATAAATACTCATCAAGTTGCTATCATGATATGCATGAAGGTAAAAGTTTACAGTAGCCTGGAAAACTAAGATAAAAGGAAAACATAGGGCAAAGTCAGAAATGGGGATGTCTGCACTAAGTAGGAATGGGACTGTGCAGACTGGGAAGGGGACAGGAGGAGCACCCACTGTTGGAAGTCTCCATTGTCTAATTCACCATTGTACCAAAGTTTGGATTTGTCCATTTGGGCGTTTAACATTTAACATTTAACAAAAATCAGTATCTGTTACTGGCAGCTCTGAGTGTAGCACTCTTTTGGCACTGCGGGAGACAAAAGACCTATCCTTCAGCTCAAACCTTCTGGGAACTTAGAATTGAGTTGTGAATGTAAGTCTAACATGATCATATAACAAATTTTTAAAAACACATTGCAAAATATCAGTAATTTATGATTAAGTTCCAGATAAGGTAATGAATGTTAAATGGTCAGACATCTTTGTGAAAGGAGATCTATTTCAAATTCAAAGAGTCCCTGGTACACACTAATCACTAAATGTTTATGTAAGTGAATGAGTGTTAAAACGTACCAGTTATAAGATCAAAGCAACATGAAAACTGTTTTAAGAATAATGTGTATGGGGGTGTCTGGGTGGCTCAGTCGGTTAGGTGTCCAACTTTGGCTCAGGTCATGATCTTACAGTCTGTGGGTTCGAGCCCCACATTGGGCTCTGTGCTGACAGCTCTGAACCTGGAGCCTGCTTTGGATTCTGTGTCCCCCTCTCTTTCTGCCCCTTCCCCACTCATTCTCTGTCTCAAAAATAAACATTAAAAAAATTGTTTTTAAGAATAATGTGTATATATATATACAAAGTATATACCATATTTTATATGGAGAAAGTTCATATTGCTGCTTCATGAAATGAGTGGATACAATATAATGCACCCAAGAGTGTTAAGTTGTTTGAGTGTGGAGACCTTGCTCATGCCTGCATCATCAGAACCTACAGAGATGACCGGAGTGCGCTAATCCTTCCATAGGAATTGATGAATCAATGAGCAAATGAATGAAAAGGAAGTTAATCTAAATTCGAGGTAGGTCATTTAGGCAAGCTTGAGCCAGCTTTCCTTAGCTAGTATGAGTCACTTTCTTCACCAGTCCACTGAGCCTTCTCACTTTGGCTTTCATGGCTAATGCAAAAAAAAAAAAACAAAACAAAAAAACAACCAACAAAAACAAACAAAAAAACAACCCACAGCATTGGGAAATTTGAGAGACTTATCTATAGAGCACATTTTGCATAATGATTTATAAGAAGTAGTTCCTGCCTGTGTTTTAAATAAAAAGAACACAGGGCATCTTGGGGAGAGGGACTGACATAGGAAAGGTAAATGAGTAGCAATATTGTCACAGGGAATTGAGACCAGACAATGTGTTTAATGGAAAATGAATGATGAGGCAGTGAGAAAATATAAGAAGGAAGAGATAAGAAAGAACCTTTTCTATTGGGGCGCTTGGGTGGCTCAGTCAGTTAAGCATCCAACTCTTGATTTTAGCTCAGGTCATGATCTCACAGTTCGTGGGATCGAGCCTTGTGTAACGGCCACTTGCCTGCTTGGGATTCTCACTCCCTCTCTCTGCCTCTCCCCCATCCCCTTGCTCTCTCTCAAAAACAAACAAACAAACAAACAAACAAACAAACAAAATTTTTAAAAACAAAGTAGTTTTTCTATGAAAGAACACATATCATAAATTATATGTCCTTATCAAAACAAGTTGTGGTCATATATGAAGAAAAATGGCTTCTATTTTCATTTCCACATTCACACAAAGTTAAAAAGAAAACAGTTATTACCATTTTCAACAGCCTTGATGACAGCATTTGCTATATGGCTGGTTAACTTGAGTGTAGAGCTTTGTTAGTTTGCTTTGAATTATATCCAATTTATAATGACAAATATAAAATAATAGACATTAATTATAATATGACTAAAAATACAAAGGTAGATGGAGTTAGAAACCTACTACTTTAATTGCAATCCCCTGAGGTAACCAGTATTAATGGTTTGTTGTGTATCTTTCTACATCTTCCTTGATATTTCCTAGAATATATATATATATATATATATATATATATATATTTACATACACAATGGGTAGTTATTGTATTTATAAAAATGTAAACAAATGAAATATATAAGCTTTTTCTTCATTTAACAATAGATTAGAGACCTCCTACCAGATGAATATATAGAGAGATTTTCTCACGTTTTTAAATGTAGAGTATGAATTTACTACCATTTGTTCAACTATTCCTCAATGGTGTACATTCTGGTATTTTCAGGGTTTTTTCAACCACATATAATACTGCACTGAACGCCCTTGTGATTGCAGACTGTTTTAATTTCATTGTCATGGGTGTCTGAGCCTTGAAATCTCACCTTTCAAACGCCACTTGCTTCCCCTCATCCTCCCTGTCATTTGGAGCATGAAGCCGAAGAGAGACTGCAGATGAGCTATGAAAGCCGATAACCACTCCATACAGCACATGGCCAGCAGCTTCCTGCTACACTATTTACGTCCTATTCCATTGAGATGGCACTCTCCGCTCACATGACCCAAATGCAGCTCTCACTCCACCAAGAACACAGCTGAATCCAACTGCATTGGCAGCTCTGCACATGCTCCGTCTGGCCCTGTGAATCCTCACTCACCCATTGAGATTTCTTTTGGTTTAAAGCAACATTCCAGCTGCTGAAGCTCCGTTGACCTCCAGTGTTTTCCTGGCTCAGATCCAAGGCAGGTAGCCCCCTGCAAATTGTATTTTTTTTAGTTTGAGCTTTTTCGTTTTTTTTGTTGGGGGTTGGAAGGTCTATAATAATTACCCACAAGCATAGCTGATGAATGAAGCCACAAGAAGTAACTCTTTTCCTGGCAGGTATCACAGGAATAACATTTGCCTATTGCCATCATTTGCTTCGACAACAACCTGCAGCTCTAATGCACGTTTAATTCTCAAACAGGAGTTTTGGCAAGTGATGCTGTATCTGACTGATGTGTTGACTGTAACATGTGAGATGGTGGGTTTTTTTTTTTTTCTCTCTCTAGAAACCTGGATGCTTTTTGCCATTCTGATGGTAAATGATGAGACAGGCAACCATGGATTTCAGCACTCCATCTGTGTTTGACCAGCAAAAAGGTAAAAATGCTGCTTTAATACCTCCTTTGGTTCTTCATATCTTTAGTTCAGTGGTAGAGATTCTGCAATTCTGAGGGGGAAAAGAGTAGTGTGTGTGTGTGTGTGTGTGTAATATGAAAGAGGATTTCACATAGAAAACAAATCTGTTTTACATGTTCACTTCTTATTTGATAAGCATTTGGAAAAGAAAAATAAGCTTATGGTCTGTTTGTCTTGTTAAGTATTCCTATGTACAAATTTTAAAAATTGGGTTTCAAACACAACCAGCTATTTCAGATACGATCATCTTTATTCTCATTAGTTTATTTTCAAATCTTTAAAAACTATACTATAGTAACTAATATAAAAAGAACAAATCACATGTCTCTTTTCATTCTATTAACTCAATATCTCATTGCCACAGTTCCATAGATACTTCTTGATTTCCTTTTAGGAATAAATGTTACCTAGATTTGTACTATAGTTGATAGAATATCTCATCCGTGGTTGTGGTGTGATTTAACACTATGTTATTTGTAATGACAGGATATATCTTTCCTATTCATAATTTGCCGAGTGGAGGTCATTTTCCACATGAAAAGATTGCTATGGAATCAGCCCCATCCTCATAAAAAGCATGTATTCAGCAGTACAGTTTGTGTGTATACATTTTGCATATGAACTGTGTACATATACATAATACCTTTGTGTAATTATGCATCTTTTCTATATATGCATAGGAAATTTCCACTCTGTAAATGTAATAAATATTTTTTAGAATATTTTAAAAAAATCTGACATCTAAACCATTTTTTGTAGCCTGTGAATATTCTTCAGGACCCTAAAGTTCTTTGGTCATTTGCTCCTAGTTTTGGCTCCAACATGAAAAAGATGATTTGTAAAAGCTCATTAAGAAAATCCATTGCTTCTTTCTTTTTCCCTTGTCCTGCTCTAGGCCATAGTGTGTTTATTACCCTTCAAGCTGTATCTGTTTCATGGGTGAATTATTTTAGCTCAGTGCTTTCTCAAATATTAGATTTACTTTTAGATCTCTGAGTGACTATATGTACATATGTATATATAAAGAGAGATAGTTCTCCACTTCTTAACTCATTTTGAATTGCATGTGTGTGTCCCTTCAGAATATGCTGGTTCACATGGTGTTTGATGATGAACACCATAGGGAAAATGATTGTTAAAGCTGTGCCTACCACCATCCCCTCCCCTTGGTACATTTTGTATCACTGAAGACAATCAGCAAAAATGAAAGTCTGCCTAAATCCAAAGACCTCATACTAGCTAAATAATGACATTGTTGAGCTATGCAATCCAAAGAGGAACACAATGAGTTTATTTTTTTTTTGAGACTAATCTGAGGAAGCTGGAATTGACTGTGAAGAGGTGGCCCTTCATAATGAATTCATCTGTTCCAGTGTTGTGTTCCCTTACAGACTTGAGCCCAAAATGTAGTTAACTAGTTAGCACATTAATTTGTCATATTTATTTTCTTACAGCACCTTTCATGTGAGCAATTCACAGCATTTCGTCCACCCCACACCTGACTCCCTCATGAAAGTTCACCTTCTCCCTGCCATCTCTATTTCTATTTCTCAATCCTTTCTAGAGGTGCTGAAGTATGGTTGAAATAGCATAGGTTGGAACAGCAGATCTACTTCTTAGCTGTGTGACCTTAGAAAGTTACCTAACCTCTCTGGGCCTTACTTTCCTCAGCAATAAAATGGAGGAAATAATGTTTGCCTCGCAAGGCTGTTGTGAGAATATAAAATAATACATAAAAAGCACCAATCACATTGCCTAATGTGCCATAAGTACTTTAAAATTGTGGCTGCCTTTGTTATTCCTGTTTTAATTGCTACCTTGGACTATGAGTTCCTCAAATGTGAAAGTCTCTTCCCTTCTCTACCTCCAGCTTGAATTTAGCAGTCCTCAGAACAAATAAGAGCTTAGTTAATACTAGTTGACTAGAAAACATTAATTTTTTTTTCAGTATTCCAGGGTACTATTTAGAGCAATCCCCTAAAATAAAAATTAATTAGATGATACCTGAGTAGTTCTATTATCACATTAACCCTTCCATCCTCTTAAAAGCATGAAAGGCCATAATGGTTTAGACCATTACATAGCTTTTAAATGCCATTATGGTATATTGTTGGGCAAACCACAGCAGAGTGATTTTCTCCCCAAATGTGGGCTTTATTCAAGGGCTTTCCATGAATTCTGAATATTTGGGGAATCAAAATTCTAGTAGCCCTGGATTTCTATGGAAATGTTGAGAAAAGAAATGATCTGGAAGGATCTCAGAAGTCATGTAATCTATTGGTTCTCACACTCAACCACACATAAGAATCACATGGACAGGTTTGGAAAATGCTGATGCCTAGTTCTCCAGTATAATTAGTGTTGGGGGGAGGCCTGGAAGCTCCCCAGGAAGATCTCACGTACAACAAGGCTTGAGAATCATTCATCCAACCCATTGGCCTAACATCTCAGATGGGAAGAGGGAAGCACAGAGAGGTGAAAAGGTGGGGCCTGTTTGTACTAATAACACCCAGCTAGTGAGTCATAGAAGGGCCTGAGACCCAGGTATTCTCTATCCAGACATCAGAACATTGAGAAACTTCTTTTCATGGGTGGTCTGTGGCCCCAGTAGCTGCTATGGAATGGTTGCAGGGCTCAGACAGCTCTGGTTTATGGTTTCACAGGGAATGGTTAGCATTATGCACTTGAAAAAAATATGACACAGAATGACCTTCAGGGGTCAAATGATGTGGATGTGTTAAGGCTGAATCCCTTCAGTGGCATTTTTCTAGATTTCTCTTTAGTAGAGGTAACAAGGCATCCTTATGCTAAGGGCTCGGGGACATATATATGGCCCTTACTCATGTTATGTCTCAGTTTTCTTCCCATTTTCATGAACCTGGGCAAATCAATCTCCTAGTCTGTGAAATGTGCAGGGTTGCTGGGAGGCTTAAACACCCAGTTATCTGGCTACGGGAACGAGAGTCGTTTCTGGCTTGCTTTCTGAAATTGTGATGCAGGAAGCCTGGGTCTTCAGAGCTCTCCACTCCTGCTTTGTGCTTTTTGCTTTCACCATAGCAACACTGTTTCTGGTCCCACGTGTTCCTCCTGGCTGTCTTCCCTGTCAGAGCCCACATGCAGGAAAGGACCTGTAGTAAAATCATTTACTACGGAACACAAAGCTTCCTATTGCAGTGGAGATGTTATATAACAGAAGATATTTGCATTTTAAGCTTTGTCTCTAATTGTGGAAAGAAAAGGTTTGCTGTGCCCAAAGGAGGAACCTAAGGCCTCAGAGACGATGGGAGCTGGATGAGTGGTCCCAAGGGTCTCTCCACACCCTGCCCTGCCCAGGGTCCAGACGAAATTGTGTTTCATGAGCATTGTGTTTGTGGGCACCTGAGGGGGCATGGCCCACCCTGCAGGCTCTTTACTGATAGAGTTGCTGAGAGAACAAGAGGAGGGCCAAACTCTCCAGTGCAGATTGAATCACTGCAGTAGTGTCCTAGGGCTGCATGACAAAGCACCACAAGCTGGGTGGCTTAAAACAACACAAGTGTATTGTCTCACAGTTCTGGAGGCCAGTGTATGAGATCAAAATGTCAGCACCTGCTCCTTCTGGACTCTCCAGGGAAGAATCCTTCCTCGCCTCTTCCAGCTTCTGGCTGCTCGTGGCCTCCACTCCAGTCTACACCCCTGTCTTCACATCACCTTGTCCTCTGTGTGTGTCTGTCTCAGAAATGCCTCTGCCTCTCTCTCATAGTTACAATGCATGGATTACCCACATAATCTAGGGTAAATCTCTACTCTCAACGTCTTTTAACTTGATCACATCTTTTGACATACGAGGTGATATCCACCCTTTTGTCATACACGGTAAAATTCACAGGTTTCAGGGATTTACGATATGGATGTATCTTCAGGGCCACCATTCAGCCTGTTACGTGGCATGAACAGAAATCAAATCTCAAGTCCCTTGTCAGAAAGTATTATGACTAGGGTTTTGGGAAAACCCATTCTTATTGAAACTAGAGAGAAATTTGACATTTGGAAGGGAAGATAGAAAGGGCATCTATTTGGAGCAGACTCTGTGCAGGCATTTTACATGGATTACATTTGATGAGAACAAATGTCAATTGAGCACTTAGCAAAGCCAGGCTCTGTGCCATGGATTGTACATAGACTAGCTTGTTTAATCCTCACATCTATCCCACTCTCATGTTCCCGCCTTTTACCAATGAGGGAATTTTAAAAGGTTATGACTGACCCAAGGTTACCACATATAAAATGGCAATGCTGAGATTCAAGCTGCTTGACTTCAAAACCCATGTTCTATCTACAACTGTAATCTTCCTTCATCAACCACAAATTTTAATGAAGAAGTAAGAGATTAATGAAAATTCAAATTAATGAGGCACCTAGGTGGCTCAGTCAGTTAAGCATCTGGCTCTTAACTTCAGCTCAAGCCATGATCTTGCAGTTTGTGGATTCCAGCCCCACATCGGGGTCTGCGCTGACAGTGTAGATCCTACTTAGGATTCTTTCTCTCTCCCACTCTCTCTGCCCCTCCCTGGCTCACGTGCTCTATCTCCCTCTCTCAAAATAAATAAATAAACTTTAAAAAATTAAAATTAATGAAGTGTGTATTTTCACAATCAAGCTGTTCTTCCATTGTGTTGTGGATTTTTAAAGCTCCCACACACAGATGTGAGGGTTTTAATTTCCAACATTTCATCCAAAATGGAAGCAGTAAACAAAAAGAATTTAGAGTGTAACAAATTTGCACTTTGCTGAAAAAGCAAAAGTGAAAATTCTGCATGACAACCAGATGCCTCCAAAGGAAGAATAAGCACATTTTTAGAGGTTTGGGAAGAGAGCAGAGAGAGGCAGGCAAAGGAGACAAGACAGAGAGGGAATGATTTTGGCCCAATTGATGATTTTAGGGTAAAAAACCTAAATGCGTACCTAGAATGAAACCCAGGAACACTGAGGGGGAATTCTGTGATTAATTTTCAGATTAATTGTCCAGATAAAGTAAGATTAGCTGGCAACTCACCAATCCACAGGCTTAGAAGCAGACTGCTGTTGCCTCTGGGAAATGTTTAGCCTTCTCCCTCATTTGGTGAAGAAAGAGGAGCAGAGGGAAACAGAGATGAAAGACTTTTTTCTGCTCTTGTGGCCCACTCAAGACCAAGGTTTCTGGAAGCCTGTCCCTCACCCTTCTCTGCTTCACTGCTGTCAATTTGGCACAGGAACCTCCCTCCCATCAACCAACTCCTGGGAAAGATTGAGACAAACCCATCCACTCCTAGCTCCTCTTGTGAACCTAGCTAGAGGAAAGCCCTTGACTAATTTTACCCAAACAATTACCATTCACAGCCTTTGACAGCCATGAAAATGCAAGTGATTCAGTGGGTTGGGGATTAGGAGAGTGGTGTCCTCAGTATTCTCCGCCACAGGACAGCCCTACTGTCCTAGGGAATGGGGCCTTTTTCCCTAGTATGCATCCCAAGAGGGAGCATCCAGGAGTGGTAGCCACAGGGAATGAAGGTACACTGGTCCCTTAGGTCTCCTGCATCAACCCTAATGTTATGTCCACAGCTTAGCCAGATCAACTTCAGGAGGCAAACCCTCTTTTCCAGCCCCTTGTCCAAAAGTCAGCTGGGTCACTACAGTGAGCTTTTCCTACCATCTCTATCCATTAACTCCACATTTCCTTAGCAACTATTAAGCAATTGTGTTGGGTAATGATATTCATGTATTTTCTCTTTGATGCAATTATTTGGATGCAAAGATATTTTAATGGAATCTGAAAGAAAATTTACTAAGCATGTAGCTATTTTTATTACCAAACAAGTATGAAACAAACATCTTACCCATCCCCAAATATGAGACAAGGTGAGAAGAAGAGGGTCTAGAGGCACTTACATACAAGATTGGTGTAAAAGATGTGTAGAGATATATACCATCTTGCAGAAAGACCCCATCCTACCAGAAGTCATGTTTAGCACTTGTAACTATCAGGAAGGAAGCCTGTCAGTCAGTGCAAAATGCTTGCTGATTCTGAGAATCCACTTATATCAAGAATGATCTACATCTCAGCTTTTCTGATTTATCTCTGAAAATCATGGTGGTTTTAACTAACACTAACTTTGAACTAATATATAGATTTGTGTGCTTAATAAGGGTCTTTAGTTTTTCTCTTTGTAAAATTTTAAAAATGTAATTTGTGCATTGATAATCTAGTTTTATTATTGACTCTATTGAGGAGGAAGAAAAGGGAAGATTCCTTTCACACAGGAAGTATTTCTATCTCTAAATGTTCCTCAGAATTTTAAAATACACATGTAAAATATTTAATAGCATGCTAATCCTTTTTAAACTTTTTGTTTGAAAATAATTTCAAACTTAAATCTTGTAAAAATGGCATAAAAGAACACTTGACTATCTTTTACTCAGATTCATCTGACATTAATATTTTGCCCCTTTTGCCTTTTTGTTGGCTTTCTTCTGTCTGTGTCTCTATGTCCCACATCGCTCTCTCTGCCTCTCTCTATGTATATGTTTATATATGCATGTGTGTGTGTGTATGTACTTTTATCTAATCTGTCTGCATTCCAATTTTGTCTAGTGAACTAGTAACATCTTTCATAGCATTTCTTCCAGTACTTGATCCAGTCTAGGATGACGTATTATATTTAGTTGTCATGTGTCTTTATTCACTTTTCTTCTGGAACATTTCTGCACAGTTTTTTTGTCTTTTATGGCATCAACATTTTGAAATTATAGCCTCTCTCTGTCTCTTTTAATACTGAGTTCCTCCTTTTGGGTTTGTCTGTTGCTCCCTCATGACTAGATTTAGATATATACATTCCCAGACAGAGTACCACATGGGTGATGTCTTCATCTCAGGTTATCACAGTATCATTTAAATCTTTTCAAATTCATTTCAAATCTTTCAAATCATTTCAAATCTTTTCAAATTTGAGATGAATGGTGTTGACTTATTAGTTATCAACCTGTCCTTACAATGTTTTTTTTAACATACTGTTTTCTTTCTTATTGTGAAATCAATACCACATTTTTCAAAATAGTCAAACAATACAAAAAGGATTTGAGCATAAAAAATGTATTCTAGCAATACGCATGTTGTATAACTAGCAAATGGCTCTGTTCTTCAGTCTATGAGCCCAGCCTGTCTCCAGCTTCTCAGCCACCAAGATGGACTCATTGTAACTCACCCCCCATGCCAGGGCTGGGAAGTAGATTTCAAAGGGAAATAGAGGAGATCAGGCCAAGAATATTAACCAGTATCATTAACTGGTCACAAGAAGAGCAGTAACTGGTTTATTAAGCAGCTCCCACATGCCAGGCACTGTGCTAAACTCTTCAATCCTATTATGTCACTTGATCCTCAACACAGCCTATGAGATATGTTCCATCTCTAGACTGTCTGAGGTTACATGACTTGCCCAAGGCCACATAGAGCAAGGGCAAAACTGTCATTTTAACTCCAGCTTCTGACACCCAAGCCCCCTCACACTCCTTTTTACCAAAAGTTATACTTTGCAGGTTCTGATAGCCCACCCACCTACCCCTTCATGACTCCTAGCACGAGAAGGAAAAGAAAGGCAATGGCACCTCAAGCAGGACTGGTGGGAGCTGACAGCCACTGAGGTGGTTCCCCAGGCTGAACTTCCAGTTGCAGTGAACTGTGCCCAGTGGGCTCTACTCACTGTGACAGCCTGACCTCTTCCAAGGTAGTGATGGATTCAGTCTCCATGGCAGACTTCCTTTGTAGGAGAGAAGAGCACCAGCATCCTAGAAGGAGGGGTCAGTGGCTAAAAGGTTTGGGTTACACTGGAATGTGACCTGTGAAGCTGATGTGATAGAAGCTGAGCATTTGCAAAGTCAGGGCTTGGGTTCCATCACAGAAGCTTCAGAAGCCAGATTCTTTATCATATTCCTATTCAGCACGTTTGTTCTGGGCAGCAACCTGATGTTTCTCCAAAAGACAGTTCAGGGAGGCCAGCCCTATAAACAAGGTCACACATAAACAGCATTTGATAAAAAGAAAAAAAGAATTATTTTAACATTGATATCCTATGCTGTGATAATAACCTTGACACCATTTCTTTGTTCTCCAACTCACCACAGTAAATCAAAACACAGTCTGCGGTTTTATTTTTTTAAGTTTATTATTTATTTTGAGAGAGAGTGCAAGCAGGGGTGGGGGAGCAAGAGAGGTAGAGATAGAGAGACTCCCAAGCAGGCTCAATACCGTCAGCGCAGAGCTCAGATCTCAGGAACCATGAGATCATGACCTGAGCCAAAATCAAGAATCGGATGCTTAACTGACTCAGCTACCCAGGTACCCCAAGTCTGCTGTTTAAAAAAAAATCTTATTTTTAAGAACTGTGAGAGGGACACCTGAAATTCATCTGAATTGACACTTTTATCCTTCTGATTACTTAGTGCCATCCAAAAATGGTGTTCTAGAGTTTTGGCCATAACTTGGCTGACTCAGCATGACCACTGAATATAGAGAGGAGCAGAGATAGGCTCACAGGCATCTGGTTTCAGGCAGTCAGAGCAGAAACCAATTTCAGGATGGATCCTGGAAGTGTTATGACTGAGAATAGTAGTACTTTTTGGAATTAGAAGGAACGTCCGTGAGTGTTTAATCCAACTCCCTTACTTTTTATATGTGAAAACTGAGACATCGAGGTATTGATGGGGATACAGTATAATGTTGTAATGGCCACTGGAGCCAAACTGAATGGCTCAAGGCCAGTGCCACCACTTAGTGTGTGACCCAGCTAACATCTCTACAGCTCGCTTTCCTTGTAAAGCCTTGTAAACTAAGATGAGGCTACTACAAAGGATTGCTTATATAGATTGACTCAATACATACAAAGCACCTGCAACCATGCCTGGCTCATAGTAATCATTCAGTGAGTGCTAGTGTTGGTTATAGGACTGTTTTAAAGATGATTGCAACAAGGATTGTTATAAAGATTTAACGAAGTCATACATACAAAGCAGTTGGAACTACTAATGGCCCAGAGTAATCACTCAGTGAGTGCTAATGGTTCTTACAAATGACTCACCTAAGGTTACATGGACAACTGGTCTTCCCAGGTCAAGAGAACCTCTTACCCTTCAAGTTGACTCCTCCTTGGTAATGAATATGTGGCAGAGCACCACTGTTTTTTGTGGAAATTGAAAGGGACAAGATTTTCTTGGGCAGGAAAACCAAGAAGGAAATGAATTCTCCAGGAAAGCTCACATAGCTTGGAATACTTCTACTTTACCTGTCCTCTGTTTCTGGTGTTCTATCCTCTAAGACTTGCCTTCCAGATAAAACTCTTCTCTTTGCTCAAAAGCCACTCTGTCAGATTCACTCTCTATGCTGGTGCCAGGCAGGTTTCTGGGCTCTCTACCCGGTTCTAGAAAATCTATCTGGGTTTGAGGCAGAGCCTCATTTGTTTAATAGTTTCATAATGTTTTACTCTTTGATAGAGCAAAACTCCCTCAGTACTCTTCTTTTTTTTCAGTTTTATTGGATAATCTTACTCATTTTTGTTGACTTTTAAAAAAAAAATGTTTATTTGTTGAGAGAGTGAGAGAGAGTGGGGGAACAGAGACAGAGAAAGAGGGATAGAGAGAATCCCAAGCAGGCTCCATGTTGTCAGCACACAGCCAGATGCAGGGCTGGATTCATGAACTGTGCGATCATGACATGAGCCAAAATCAAGAGTCAGACACTTAACTGACTGAGCCACCTTTTTTTTTGTTTGTTTTTGCTTTTGGAAGATATTACATTCATACATGTTCAAGGTATAAAACAATATCCAATGAAAAATCTCCCACCCCTGCCAAACTCTCTAGCCATCCAATTCCCCTTGCTGGAAGCAAATCAATTTAAGCAGTTACTTAAGTATTTTTCCAGAGAAATTCTATGTATAGGTAAGCAAATAGTTAAATATATTCTCTTTTTCTTCTTTAAAGCATAAACTTATCCATTTGTTTTCACAAAGGAAAAGTAGTAGTATTTCCCTGAACCCCATCCCCTAAAAACCTATTGAAACTTAAAAAAAAATTTTTTTAAGGGGTGCCTGGGCAACTCAGTTGGTTGAGTGTCCGACTTGGGCTCAGGTCATGTTCTCATGGTTCATGGGTTCAAGCCCTGCGATGGGCTCTGTGCTGACAGCTCAGAGCCTGGAGCCTGCTTCAGATTCTGTGTCTCCCTCTCTCTCTGCCCCTCCCCTGCTTGTGTGCTCTCTCTCTCTGTCTCTCAAAAACAAATAAATGTAAAAAAAAATTTTTTTTTAATTTTTTTAAGTTTATTTATTTATTTTGAGAGAGATAAAGACAGTACAAATGGAGGAGGGGCTGATAGAGAGAGGGAGAGAGACAGAATCCCGAGCAGGTTGCCATACTGCCAGCACAGAGCCTGATGCGGTGCTCGAACCCACAAAGCCTAATATCATGACCTGAACCAAAGCTAAGAGTCAGATGCTTAACTGACTGAGACACCCAGTGCCCCAAAAAACTATTGAAACTTTTACTGAAATGACTTTAAATTTACAAATGAATCTGTGTAATAATTAAAATTTATTATACTATTTAGTTGTCCTATCTGGGAATATGGCATGTATCTCTATCAATTCAATTCTTCTGTTACATCATTCAGCAAAATTCTGTAAGTTCTCCTCAACTGGATTCTGAATATTTACTCCTGGGAATTTTTTTGTTTTCAGTGTAAGGAGGAGTCATTTCCTGCTTATATTATTTTATTATAAATTTTTATTTGTAAATTATTATAAATTATTTTATTATAAATTTATTACAAATTTATATTTATTTTTAAACCTCACTAACTTAATCAAATCTTATTACTTCTGTTGTTTTGTCACTAATTTTCTTGTGCCATCCTTGTGCAGAGGTTGAAACTAGATGGACTGTTTTCAAATCCTGCTCTGCCACTTAACAGCTTTGCAACTGTGGGGAAATTATTAACCTCTTCTCTATGCTTCAATTTCTTCATCTGTAAATTGGGATAAATATACTGTGTACTTCATGGAATTGTTGAAGCAAATAAATAGCTGAATTCAAATGAAACTCTTAGGACAGTAAGGGTGGCTGTGTGGTTCAGTCGGTTAAGCTCTGACTTCAGCTCAGGTCATGATGTCACAGTTCATGGGTTCAAGCACCGCGTGGCACTCTGTGCTGACAGCTCAGAGCCTGGAGCCTGCTTCGGATTCCGTGTCTCTCTCTCTCTCCCTGGCCTTTCTCCGCTCCTGCTCTCTCTCTCTCTCTCTCTCTCTCTCTCAAAATTAAATAAACATTAAAAAATTAAAAAAAAAAAGAAAGTCTTAGAACAGTATATGGAACATTAGTCATCTGTAAAAGTTAGCTGTTATTAAAATTATGATAATTTTGCTCTCCCTTTGTGATTGTTGTATCTTTTTTTTTGTTTCATACTTACTGCATTAGGTAAAATTTGTCTTCTTTCTTTCTCTATTGTTTTGCTATTATATATGATGTTTGGAGTTGATTAGAAATAAATGTACTTATGTACTCACAAATTAAATTATTCTGTAGGTGCTTCTCTGTGTCTGTGTGTGTCTGTGTGTGTCTGTGTGTGTCTGTGTGTCTGTGTGTTTTACCAGTTTATGCTGGCCTTAAAAAATAAATCAGGGGGGTGCCTGACTGGTCCAGTTGATAGAGCATCCAACTCTTGATCTTGGGTTTGTAAATTCGAGCCCCACGTTGAGTGTAGAGACTACTTAAAAAATAAATGTTGCTAAAAAAGAAAAGCGATTAGAAAACTTTCAATCACTTTTCTGTGCATCAGTATGAGAATTATTTGTTCCTTTGTCATATTTATCTTAATATATTAAAAGAATTCAGTCAACCTAACTTTAGAATCTTTATACTATTACCGCTAACTTTAATTGTCTCCCTGGTGTACAAACAGCTCTTCACAGATAACATTTCCAATTTTCAGCAAATGTGTAAATTGTACTTTTGCTACAAATGAGTATAAACTGCAGAATGGTGACATCTGTCAGGCACAATGCTGAGGCACACAGCTTGTGCAGCAGAGTGGAGAGCCAGGTGCAGGCTCTGTTAGAAAGAATGGAATGTGGAATGACCATCCAGCACCAGAGAAAGGTCACAAGTTCACTGGAATATGTGAGAGCTCTGCCTCCTGAGTGAAAGGGCAGTTATATATAATAGTCATAATAGTCCACATGGGTCACAGGGTGGAATCTGAGGCCTGATAGCCTGCAGCCTTTTCTGAGTTTCACCAGCTACCTAGGTGCCTTTGGGTAAGTCACTTTCCTGCCCTAAGCCTCAGTTTCCCCATCTGTAAATGGGAATAATTTGTAGTACCTAGTTCATAAGGTGAAAATTAAATGAGTTGATTTACAGAAAGGGTTTAGTGCAGTGCCTGGTGCATAATAAGCATAATGTTACTGTTAACCATCATTATGATTGTTCTTCAGAGGGTGACAGAGATATGAAGAGCACAATAACAGTGGATACTATCATAGTGACTGGAGACATTGTTATGCTGTAGAAGTGGTCGTATAATAGTTTTCACTAACTCTAGGGGTGTTCTGAGTTTTTCAGTTCCTCCGAATAAGCTACCAAAATTTCTAGAATTCAAAACTCTGCTAGAAACATAAAAAAGCTAAGAACTTTGACTGCAGACTGACCACAGGACTCTTTGGAATGTGCCTGAGGTGCACCTTGGCTATCTCCCCAAGTTCATGTGTGCACCACTGCAGAGAGGGCAGTTCTAGGGTTCTGCTTTCCAAGCCACAGTTGCAGTTAATGGAAGGTAGGAAGAGCCTCCTGTAAGGAGTTAATAATGATTTAGTATATGATAAGGTTGCCATTACAAATTAGGAAGGAAACGGAAAATTATCCAATAATTGACTCTTTGGGAAAACATTGTAGTATACAAAAATAAAGTTTAGAAATTCCATATTAATTATAGTTAAGTGTTAACTGTTAACATACATATAAGTCTAAGGTCCCACAACTTCTGACCTCTCTAATCATAAAAGCAATGAAATAAATTTTTAAAATGCAATATCCATGAATTTTGAAGATGTATTTTTCAAGAACCAACAAAGCACCTGAGAACTTAAGTGGCAAACAGGGAAAATAACTGAAGCATAGGTAACAGGTGAAAAGCTAGTGTACTTACTGTATATAAAAGTATTGCAAATTAATTAGATAAAGATAAATGCCTTGAAATAATAAGATATAAGGACACCATTAAATGATAAAATGGCCATAAACATATGAAAAAACTTCCTCTCAGGAAGAGTAAATAAATGGCCATTGAAAATTATATATTATTTTCCATCTTTCACATCAACATTCATTTTTTTTAAATAATAATGTACACTATCATTAAGAAAGATGAAGTGGGGCGCCTGGCTGGCTCAGTCGGTTAAGCGTCTGACTTCAACTCAGGTCACCATCTCGCAGTCCGTGGGTTCGAGCCCCGCGTTGGGCTCTGGGCTGATGGCTCAGAGCCTGGAGCCTGCTTCCGATTCTGTGTCTCCCTCTCTCTCTGCCCCTCCCTCGTTCATGCTCTGTCTCTCTCTGTCTCAAAAAATAAATAAACGTTAAAAGAAAATTTTTTAAAAAGAAAGATGAAGTGGTGTGCTGTCAAAGCCTGCTTGGGGAGGCCAATTTAACAAAGAGTCAATGAATTGACTCCCACGTTCACTTCTAGGAATATGTCCACAGCAAATAATCAAAGACGTGGAAAAAGATATATAAGCAAGAATATTATGGCATTATTTGGAATAGCTACAGAACCTTTGATTCTCCAAAAAGAAAAAATTTAAATGTCCTGTGATAATAAAAGGATCAAATCAATTATGGCTAAGTTGAGTCAATGGGATTTATGCCACATTTTATAAATAACATTTTAAAATCTTGCCTTAGGACATGGGAAAACATTTATGATCAAATATTAAATGAAAAGGGGCAAAAATAAAAATTACATGTATAGCATAATCTCATTTAATAATGAATAGATATGTGTAAGTGCAGGACTATGCTCAGGACTGTTAGTCATTGATTTTGTTACAATATTAAAATACCTCTGTGCCCTCTGATCAATAGGGACCATCCATCCTTCTGTACCAATCATTCCCTAGGAACACAAACACATTACCCACAATTTAGCAGCTAAAAAGTTATAGATCCCACTCCAGCTGTTAGGCTTGCTTCCATTCTGATGGAGGCTCTGATAAACCAGTTGTTAGATACTCTTAATACAGACCTCTTAAAATAGACCCTTGACCCGGTGTCTTATTGCGGAAGGGGAATTGGGGTGGGGAAGGGGAGACAGAGATTCACTTAGTAAATAAGTAACAAAATGCCCTTATTGTTAGCCAAACTCACACTGTCTTAGAAAATCTTTTAGTCATTTTTTTTCAGGTTCTATCATTGTATTCCAACCATGGAAAGATCACAGTGTGAGAGATTAAAGAGTTGTATGGCTAGCTTGGCCAGCTAGTCCTGTCCCACCAGCAGCCACAGGCATGAAAGTCACTGTCCTTATCCCTGAGGCTTAGTACCTCAGGGTGCTATAGCACCTTCTAGGACTTTGTCCCTCCTGGTTTTTTTGCCTCCTGGCCTCACAACTTTTTGGATCTTTTATCCCCTTTGCTTGCTCCTCAGGAGTCTGCCCTCTCATTTATATAGCCTATGAGTTGGGTTACCACTCATTTTCAGTCATACCCATTTTGAGTGCAGAATGGGGAGCAAGAGACGGTTGAGATTTTGAAGGAGAAGATGGAAAGGTCAGAGGCTCTCACAATTTCTCATTCTGAAGCAACCAGATCCTTCAGGCTCACAGGCTTCTGCTCTTGCTAGCATTTCTCCATACCCCCTCATTACATTATACAGGCAGGTAGAGGAACAGAGGTTCCAGGAAAGAAGAGGTGGGAAGGAAGCCCATTGTGTCGCATAAGTTAACTACATACAGCACATCAACATCTTAATGGTGATTATCTTTGAGGATGTATTTTCTTCTTTTCATCTGTATTTTGTAGTTTTTACAAAGCAAGAGAATATTATAAATAAAATAACATAAAATGATAGATCAATTGAATCAAAATATCTGGGGATAGCATTTGAACATCAGGGTTTTTTTTTTAAGCTCCCGAGGTGACTCTAATGTTTAGCCAGTGTTGAGATCCAAGGATATAGTCAACCTCTAATTTCACAAAATAGGCAGCTGAACCCAAATAGGTTCACAGTAACACACTTGGATAATATGCTCATTGTTCAAAAAGAGGATTCTTTATGAGATTCAGATTTAAGTGAGAATTCACATCTCTTAGTTACTGAGAGGTCATTTCTGTTGCCACTGTTTTAGATCTCATAATATTAAATGTATAAAGTTCTGATAATACAGTATAAACCAGCCTTACTTTAACCATACATCTATAATATTTGATAGTTGACAGAAGCTGTTCATTTAACTCCACTTAAAATCCTAGTGATAAGCCTTACAAAATTATTTAAAGGAGAAGACTCCTTCTTTCACTACTTTTCATAACTCTCTTCCCAAGGATTATGAAAAATGAGACTTCAGTTCTTATATGCACTCTGTTCAACTTGCCAAATGGAAAAGAATATGCTGATGCAATCATATAAACACATAATTATCAAGTATCTACAATACATCCAACACTACTCTAGCTTCTACTATCTAATGTTAGAGATTTTTTTCTCCTATAATAAAGGTAAAACTATACTACCAAAATTCTAGTACAGACATATAAAGAGTGATTATTCACTAGGTTTGGTTTTATGCTCTGCCTTTTATTACACAACAACGAAACCATGGCAGGAACAGACATCTTTAAAAACACATGAGACAGCCATTCAGGAACTTATTGTCAATTTGTGACTGTGGACAGAAAGCAAGTGTAGAAATTTTCAGGGTCAGTTCAAATTTAAAGAAAATTTAAATAAGTAAGAGATCGTGTCCAATCTGAATTAACTATTGATAAAGAGGGAGAAAGAGAAGTCAAGACAACAAGGACATCCATGGAAGACCAGCTGACAGAATGTGTCTGCAACAAGGCTTCAGGAACAATGCAAAGCAAAGGGACTACAGAGTGACAGACTTGTTCAATCTCTGACGCTGGAACAGACAAACTAAATTTGTTTTCTTAAACTGTTTTCAGGAAATCAAGGCACTAGGAGCATTTTTTAAGTGGCTACAGTAGAGGGCCACTTGAAAAATGTCTTTTAGAGGACCCAAGGAAGACCTCCTTCTCCAAACCCCTTCCAGCCCAATAGTCATTATTCATCAACAGTAGGTGATTTGCTATTTGGTTCTCCACAGAAGTGAGAAAGACATGTAGAACCTCAATCATGAAAGGAACCTTAGCGGCCAACATTCTATTCAGCACAGGTATCTAATTAACAGCATCCCAAGCTTTGTTGGTCAGAACCCACTTAAACTTGGGTAGTGATGAGAAGCACACTAGCTCGCAAGATAAGCTCTTCTAGTTTTGAATAGCTCTAGTTATTTGAAGTCTCAATTAGGTCAATTTCTACTCACCAGAAACTACCCACCACTAGTTCTCCCTGTGCATCCACAGAAAACAAATCTAAATCCTCTTCCAGTTTTCCAGTATTTGAAAATGGTGCTCATGTCTTCCCTCAGCTAACAGACTCTGACTTTTCGCCAATTCCTCACCTCCCAGAGTCCCCAGGTAAGATGACAAATACTTGATGTATACACCTCCCATTTTTGGAAAGTGAAAAAGATAGGTTGAGGGATGTATTTGATCTACAAAAGAGTTAGGGGTATTGAAGGAAGGGTGGTTGAATAACAACACTTGGCTTCCTTTGCAATTTCCAAAGGCCAACTAAGCTAGCACAGTCCTTCATAAAATTCATTTAAAATTTATACCTGCCTAATTGCCAGAGAACTTACTGGCACAGTATTTTAACATCAAGATGTCCACAAGACTCCAGTGGCTGAGAAACCCCATTGAAAATGCATGCTAAATCACTCAATCAATCCATTCATTGAACGGATACTCAAAGCCCTATGCATTGAAAATTCAGTTCTTCTTAAGAATTAGTATTATTAAAATGAAAGTTCATTCTACGAAAATACATTCTAGAGAGGCATCACTATTGAAGTTCAACACAGACATGCTCCTTAAAATAGCAAATTCCATTTTCCAGTGCCCCCAGACCCCACCTTACCACGACCCCAGGTCCAATAGAAATGCCAACTGTGGAATGACATTCACAGGTCAGAAGAAGCACCCCGAGGAACACAGTGCAGCTGAGATTCAAAGAAACACAACATGTGCTACATCACAAATCTAGTTATTAAGAAAGGTCTGATGGTGGCCAGATATTTACCCTAGAGATAATATTGTTGCAAGACTTCCTCCCCACAGAATGAAATCTCCTTTTCTACTCCCAGGGCATGAAAGTTGCTTTGAGTACTTGTTCTCTCAGCTGGCATATGCAGAAAATTTGGAGATTTCTTCTCTTTAAAATGTTAGAAAGAAACTCTTTTTCCTCCTTTCATATGACTGGTACTTTATAAAACACTGTTAAAGCTTCAGCCAATACACCCTGAGGGACTGGAGGAAAAAACGGGAGAAATACCAAAATGTTTCAGCTCACAAGATCTCTGTAGCCTGCCCAGCAATGCAAAGGGTGTCATTAAGGACATAGAAGACAGAGAGTACTAGCTACACTAAAGAATTAATATTAATAATAATTGACATGGTTTCAGTGCTTACTCTGTGCAGGCTTTACTATAAGCACCTTACATGGATTAACTTATTTAGCTCTCCAGACAGCCTTACCAGGTAATTACTTTCTCACCCATTTGACAAGTGAAGAATAAGAATAGAGATGTTTAGCACTGCACCCAAGGTCACACAGCCAGCAGGTAAGTGGCAGTGCTAGGGTTCAAACTCTGGAGGTTGGGTCTATGACCTTATGGTTTTTCTATGTTGCCTCCAAGTAAGTATGCAGTGTGTCACATGACATATATAATGAGTTGTATGAAACTACTTCTGTTTCAATTCCATGTATCAATGATTTTAAACTTGTTTCTGTACTTCCAAAGACTTCCAGACTGACTTTTAATTCTGTCCAGCAGGACTGACACCATTCTAGTTCAGGGACCAGGTCAAGGCCCACAGAGACTCTTCATCACCAGTGGGTGGCAACATTGTCACATGGAGCCATCAGGATACAGTGTAGGCCTGGCATCCTTCCTAAAATTAGAAAGGCCTCACCACTTTATGAATAAGTCATTCCAGGCAGCTCCCAAAATGCAATTTCTCTACTATCCCTAAAACACCCAGGATAATCCTGCAGGAGGAGAGAGGGATCTGAATTAGGAGAATGCCCAAGAAACTATTCATTTAAGTGATTCTTCATCCTGCCATAGCACTGGTATATTTCTGTTGTCAATTGCACATTTGTATTCCCACTAGGGTGTGTCTTTCTTAAACACAGAGACTCTACAACCTTTGTCCCAGCAATTTCACTAGCCTAAGGGTAGATGTTGAGTAAATGGATGAGTGATTAAACTTCAATTCCTCACAGGCAATCGATTCCACTGCAAGGAACAGTTTAAGAAAGATCTACAAAGTCCTCTGTTGGATCTAGACTTCATGGTGATTCTAGAGTGGGTGATCCACCCAAGCATCCTCAGGATAGAATGAAGTGAAGAAAGCCTCTCAAGACCATTCTTTAGACTCTTGAAACTGCAATACCTATTCTATTTTCACATTGACCTGACTCTTCCACAAAACGGTCACAGCTTAAGCAGATCAAGTGTCAAACTGACCTCTAGGTAAATTTCAATAAAATAAGCCAGTAACTGATGCAGGCAATGGCTTTCCCAAGAAACTCCTCCATAATAACTCAAGGACAGAACTAGAAAAGGGGCCTACATTTGTGTAAATCTGAGAAATTCTGAGGAAGGTCCTCTAATCCCAAACATTTCTAGTAGCCTGTCATATGTCTGAGATTCAAAGAAACACAACAAGTGCCACTATTAAAAAGATAGGCACTTAAGATTAGGTAGACAATTTGTGATACCTCCAGAAAACTTTCAGCGTTTTTAACCATGAAAAATAAGGGAAATAGATGATTATAAGAATGCCTATCCTTCCAGTTTTTAGGTAAAAATTGATACAATTTTAAAATATGTATCTGGTTTTATTTATTTATTTATGTATTTATTTATTTATTTATTTTTAGAGAGAGAGATTGAGCACAGGCAGGGGAGGGACCGAGAGAGAGGAGAGAGCAAGAATCCCAAGCATGCTCCGCACTGCCAGTGCGGAGTCCCATGTGGGGCTCAAACTCACAAACTATGAGATCATGACCTGAGCCGAATTCAGATGCTTAACCAACTGCACCCAGGTGCCCCTGTACCTGTTTTTTAAATCTAGGGTATTTGTAAAGGGCAGAATTAGAAAAAGACATATATATTTTTTTCTTTTTCAGTACTTTGTCGAATATCCAGGACTTGTTTTCTCAGTTATATACATAACTAGGCTCTGTTTACCCATTTAGTAATATCATGTTATTAAAGTATTTTTTTAATGTTTGTTTATATTTGAGAGAGAGAGAACACATGAGCAAGTGAGTGGGGAGAGGCAGAGATACAGAATCCAAAGCAGGCTCAGAGCTGCAAGCTGTAAGCACAGAGCCCAACACGGAGCTCGAACTCATGAGCAGTGAGATCCTGACCTAAGCCAAAGTCAGATGCTTAATTGACTGAGCCACCCAGGTGCCCCAGTAGTAGCACGTGTAAAGCTTATAAGACATACCCCTCAGCAGTTAAGGAAAAGACTTGACTTACTTCAATAATTTTTAAAAACATAAACTCATCTAGAGAATTTGGAAAATATAGAAATTTCTAAAGAATATCCAAGACATGATCTCTGTTGTCTTTTTGATGCATATTCTTCCAATCTTCCGTATTTCATGTTTATACGTATACAACAATATCCTTTTTATAAAACATAATCTACATCTATTCACATGCTTCTTTCTTCCTATTTGTCTCTTTTCCATTTTATCTACTTTCAGTCTCTCCCCCTCTGTGTGAATTCTGGAATTTCTCTTTATGCACCCATACATAAGTCTGTCTGTTTTACTTTCACACAATTAGAGATGCAAGACCCATTCAAACCATGTGCTGGATGTAGTTAGATGATACTAGGTAGAAAAATAGGTAGATGATAGATACATCGATAAACAGGTAAGCCAAGAAGGAAGGAAAGAAGAAAGAGTTCATGTATTGCTGGTTTATTTAGATCTTCTGCATATAAATGGTTTTGTGACCTTCAGTAGAAAAAAAATTTCTTCTCTTTTAGATTCATTAAGGACCATCATTCATCCTTCTCCTTATACTTACTATTTCTACATCACCCTTTCTCATTTTCACAGGATTTCTTTGTATAGTCTTAAGTTTACAGCTAATTATTTTCATTGACCACAACTTAAATTGGCTATTTCTACACATCCTCTGCAGAAACCCCTTCATTTCCTGTTTCTTAATGGCTCAGTGGTTGAGTATGACAACTCAAGCCTAGAAGGAACTCTGAAGTAGGTTTTCTTCTGCCTCATACATCTTCCTGTTCCCTTGTGCTATGCCTCATGCTGCTGAATTCCTTCTACAGTACACTTCTTTGGTGGCTATCCAGCCAGCATTGGCCATCTTCAGTGTCAGGAAACTCACTACCTCTTGAGGTGGCCCATAATATTTTTACAGTGCTTTAACATTTAAAATACCCTTTTCTCTGTCATTGTCACTCACTGCTATTTCTAACTGCTGGGGTTCCATGAAACAATTTAACCATAAAATTCTTTGCTTAAAAACTTGTTTGATGGGAATGCAAGCTGGTGCAGCCACTCTGGAAAACAGTATGGAGGTTCCTCAAAAAATTAAAAATAGAACTACCCTACGACCTAGCAATTGCACTATGAGATATTTATCCAAGGGATACGGGTGTGCTGTTTTGAAGGGGCAAATGCACCCCAATGTTTATAGCAGCACTATCAACCATAGCCAAGGTATGGAAAGAGCCCAAATATCCATCGATGGATGAATGGATAAAGAAGATGTGGTATATATATATATATATATATATATATATAGAGAGAGAGAGAGAGAGAGAGAGAGAGAGAATGGAGTGTTAGTCGGCAATCAAAAAGAATGAAATCTCACCACTTGCAACTATGTGGATGGAACTGGAGGGTATTATGCTAAGTGAAATTAGTCAGAGAAAGATAAATATCATATGACTTCACTCATATGAGGACTTTAAGAGACAAAACAGATGAACATAAGGGAAGGGAAACAAAAATAATATAAGAACAGGGAGGGGGACAAATCATAAGAGACTCATAAATATGGAGAACAAACAGAGGGTTACTGGAGGGGTTGTGGGAGGGGGGAAGGGCTAAACGGATAAGGGGCATTAAGGAATCTACTCCTGAAATCATTGCTGCACTATATGCTAACTAATTTGGATGCAAATTAAAAAAAAAGAAAACAACTTGTTTGAAAAACAACTCTATTTACAACAGCATCAAAAAATAAAATAAAATATTTAGGAATACACTTAACCAAGGATGCTAAAGACTTACACACTGAAAACTACAAAACATTGCTGAAAGGAATTAAAGAAGACACTAATAAATGGGAAGACATCCTGCATTTCATGGATTAGAAGATAATATTGTTGAGATATCAGTGCTACCCAAAGAAATCCACAGATTCAATGCAATCTTGATCAAAATTCCAATTATACTAGATAGAAAAATATTAGATAAGGAAAGAAGAGAAAGAAGAATTTATTGTTTACGTAGATCTTCTGCATATAAATGGTTTTGTGACCTTCAGTCAAAAATTTTTTTCTATTTTTGTAGAAACAGAAAAATCAATCCTAAAAAGCCATGTGGAATCTCAAGGAGTCCCAAACAGCCAAAATAATCTTACAAAAGAAAAATAAAGTTGGAGGTTTCAACACTTCCAGATTTCAAAATATACTACAAAGCTACAGTAATCAAAACTCTGTAGTACTAACATAAAGTCAGGCATATAGATCCATGTAACAGAACTGTGAGCCTAAAAATAATCCCAGACATATAAATCAACTGATTTTCAACAAGGGTGCCATGACCATTCAATGGGGAAGAATAGTGCTGGAATAATTGGATAGTCATATGTAAAAGAAGAAAAATCAGACCCTTACCTTAACACCATATACAAAAATTAACTCAAAATTGATGAAAGATACAAACATAAGATCTAAAACTATAAAAATCTTAGAAAAAATTATAGGGGAAAAGCTCTGTGACATTAAATTTGACAGTGATTTCTTGGATATGATGACAAATGTATAGACAACAAAAGAAAAAGTAGACAAGTTGAACTACATCAGAGTTAAAAGCTTTTGCGTATCAAGGGACATGATCGGCAGAATGAAAAGGCAATCCACAGAATGAGAGAAGATATATGTAAATCATAAATTGATAAGGGGTTAATATCCAGAATGTATAAAGAATTTTTATAACAACACCAAAACACAAACAACCTGATTAAAAAATGGACAAAGGACTTAAGGAGATATTTCTCCAAGGAAGATATACAGATAGCCAATAAGTACATGAAAAGATATTCAAAGTGACTAATAATTGGGACATGCAAATCAAAATCATGAGATATCACCTCACAACCATTAGACTATGTACTATTAAAACAAACACATCAAACGATAACAGGAAATAACAAGTGTCAGTAAGATCATAGGAATATTAGAAACCTTCTGTGGTGTTGGCAGGAATATAAAATGGTGCAGCCACTGTGGGAAACATTATGACAGTTCTTAAAAATTGTTTAATAAAATTATCATATGATCCAGCAACTACACTTTTAAGTTTATACCCAAAAGAATTGAAATCAGGGTTTCAAAGAGATATTTGAATAAGCATATTCATGATAACATTATTTGCAATAGTCAAAAGGTAGAAACAGCCCAAATATCCATCAGTGGATAAATTAATAAACTACATGTGGTCTAAACATATAATAGAATATTATTCAACCTTGAAAAAGAAGGAAATTATGACACATGCTACAACATGGATCAACCTTGGGACATTATGCTAAGTAAAATAAGCGAGTCACAAAAGCACAAACACTGTCAATTCCACTTGTATGAGATTCCTAGAGTAGTCACATTCACAGAAAGTGAATGGTAAAAGTGGAATGGTAGTTTACAGGGGCTGGTATGAGAGATGAGTCAGGAGTTACTATTTTAATGGGTACAGAGTTTGAATTCTGGAAGATGAAAAGAGTTCTGGAAATGATTGATGGTGATGGTTGCACAACACTGTGAATGTACATAATGACCCTGAACTGCACACTTAAAAAGGGTTGAAATGGAGGGTACCTGGGTGGCTCCGTCAGTTGAGCCTCTGATTTTGACTCAGTCATGATTTCACTGTTCTGAGTTCGAGTCCCACATCAGGTGAGCTCCGCTTCTCTCCTTCTCTCTCTCTCTCTCTCTCTCTCAATCTCTCTCTCTCTCTCTCTCTCAAAACAAACAAACAAAAAACATTGAAATGGTAAATTCTTTGTTACATATTTTTCACCACAATTTTTTAATTAAAAAAATCTTCAAATATCTGAAGGCTGCTATCATGACCCATTGGAATAATCTCTGGTGTAAAGACATCTATTTCTTCAATTGTTCCTCAAGTGACATGAATGAAATCCATACATACCCCATTCTGGTCACTCTGAATGTTCTCCAACCACTAATAGCCCATTTAATCCACACAGGCCATAGATCTCAACATGACACTGACCAGTTAAGAACAGAAAAGCCTATCACCTCCTTCAATCTGTTTGCTAAACGATTAATAATACAGCCAAAGCTCCTACTAGTTCATCACACTGTTCATTCCTACAAAGCAAACTATGAAGCTAAACCCCTAAGTTCTTAACTGATGTGCCACTGCTAAAACCTTTTTAGCTCTTAGAATTCTTTAGTGATTAAAAGGAAAAAGCAAATACACAAACTATGCAAACTGACAAACAAAAAAAGAATTTATTGGCACATTTAAATTTAATGGTGGGGACTTGAAGTGTGGCTTGATTCAGGAGTTCAAATGATGTCACCAGGTCTCAATTATTTCCTTCTTTTTGTAGAACTCTGCTTTGCTCCTTGTGTTTTCTTTATTCTTAGATAGTCTCTACACCCATAAGATGCCTCCCAGTCTCTCACAAGTTCATGGGTGGTGGAATAAAGCAACAGTATTGCTCCCAGCAATTCTGATCAAAGCATATTGCCATCCATGGCCTCTGATTGGGTCACGTTCCTGAACCAACAATCTCTGTGGCCCGATAATGCTGGTGCTGAGTGACTTATTTCCAGGTCATGTGTTCTGCCCCTGATCAGGGATGTTGTCAACTCCACTGAATCACCCCATGGTCCAAAAGTGGAGAAGAGCTGATCCCTAGAGAATGCTCAGGTTAAGGTCACCTGTATGCTGAGGGGGTTTTGAGCAACAATAACTGTAAAGTCAGCCACCCTTCAATAAGTCCAACTGAGTGTTTTAAAAATAGGATACATTGCCCTGTGTTTATTCCTATTAAATACAATCTTATTAGAATCCTCTTGGAAAGTTATTTTGGGGATTCTAATTCTATCAAGCAGTGAATTCCTTGTTTCTCTCAACTGTATATGCTCAACAGTATGATGAATGTGCCTTACAGATTTGATTGCACTCAATATTGAACAGATTATAATCATGTGTATATATGTATTATAAACATGTTATATAAGATATAAACATGCTGTTAACACAGAGCTTCACAGCCCAACACCAAGATCTTCTTTCTAAGGTGACATTACCAGCATCTTTGGATGTGGTCATATAACCAGATACCAGGCCCATCATTGTCCTTAAGTGTGAGCCCTATTTTGGGGCCCAAAGACATCATTATCAACCTTTAAAAAATTCCTAGACTCCTAGGAGGGCTTCCAGCAGAGTAAATGTTCTGTGCAGAGTATGAATTCTTTATCTAGCCATCATCAAAAAGAGGCCTTCTTCTCTATTTGTTCCAGATTTCTCATATTTCCTAAACACAAACACACACATGCACAAAACAAAAGTAGTAGTAGCAAAGTATATATAGTGTCTACTACATGCTATTCTCTGTTCTAAAAGCACATAGGATTAAGTATTAATTCACTTATTCCTGACAACAACTTTATGACATAGGTGGTTGTCGTCATCATCATCATCATCATCATCTCCATTTTAGAAACAAGGAAACAGGCCCAGAGCGGGTAATTTCCCAAATTCACAGAGCTAGTTAGTAAAAACCAGGACTTGAACCCAAGCTGTGTGGCTGCAAAGTTCTTATGGCAGAGGGGACATTTGACCCTGACATCTCTCATCTCCTATTTCCAGCCCCCAGGCAAATGCGCAGGTGAGCCTGGTTTAAAAACACCACCACCTACAACAAATTTACTGTGGATAAATTAGGGAACCACTCACTTTACAAAGCAGCTTGTTGTCGTAAGTGAACCATTTGCAATAACAAGCTCCATCTGGGACAGGTCAACTGGTTAAAAAATCACTAATCACTTCCCAGAGGTACTGGGGCAGAGAAACCCAGCCAATAGGTTAGGATCACTGCCAACTAAAGATATATTAGAACTGTAAAGTATTTCTGGTGCAATGTCCACATTCATAGAAAAAACACAATTTAAAAAACTTTTCTTACATATATTTTCCCTGAATAATGGCTATGTATGGGGGGAAATTGTAAAAGTAGAAGGACTCTGCATAGCACCTCACTAAAGCTCCCAGCCCTTACGGTGCTCCCCTAGGGTCACTTGACCCACAGTTCTGTTGTCACTTTTGGCAGTACTATTAGTTGGTTCAATTGGTTTAGTCTTGCACAAAGGTATAGTACAGGTGGCTACCAAATTCAAAGCAATTGCATACAGGTCTCTTCTTTCTGGAAACAGCATGTCATGTAACCCCAGCTGATTCAAATGAAGAAGTTTGCGGCAGAGATGCGGCAGGGTGGCGAGAATGGTGTTTGTTACCAAAGGGAGCCCACCAGGAGCTGGTTCTGGGGAGGAGGAACATCCTGGTGGGAGAGCAGCAGCTACTATTAGACACTACACCGGGGAAAGGCAGAAAGAAATTCCCTACCTCTTTCCCTTCTCCCTACCAGTCTCTTGCCAGTGTCTCCTATGGGCAAGCCAAAGAGGGAGGGTACCTGGGTGAAGTAGTCAGCAAGCATCAGCCCTCAGGGAACACAGCTGAGGGGAATAGAGTGGAGAGGATGTCAGAAGAACAGAAAATAATGCAATATCTCTATCAGAGGTAGGTAAACTGATTCACTGAGTTTAACAAATTTATCATGTTTCAGATCAGAGGGGAGCCTAGAACCAACATGAGGGTCCCATTTTCCTTTCTAGTCTCACTGATTTTGAGAAGCCTGAAGGCCTGGAAAGAGTCAGAAAATCTCAGAGGACATCTAATCCCTCAGACTCCTTCCCAATATATGGTAATGTTACAACATGACCCACAGGGGTCTACCTTTCTTCAGAACCTCAATAGGTTGCTTATAAGAGGATGACTCAGCCTCCTGCTCAGATTCATTAAAGAAGTTTTCATGAGTCACTTGTATGTGCGATGTTGTGGGTGTTGTTATTCTTTCAGTGAATTTGCTACACACACTAAGTGTATCTCTTTTTGATTCATGAAGGTGACTCATCTGAGGAAGTTGACCTGACCATGGTTTATCAGGCAGCTTCTAATGGAGATGTCAATGCTCTGACCTCAGTAATTCGTGAAGACCCTTCCATCCTAGAATGCTGTGACAGTGAAGGTGAGCTATTTATGCATTTTTGAAGCCTGCAGAATGTTCTTCTCTATTCTTTTAGAGATGGTCTTCAGAGGTGAGCACTGTTAAAATTACATCTAACAGGCCATTTGGTACTGGAGGGACAAGGAGTGGCTTGTCTTTAAATGATGGTCTTGGACACAAATCTTCCAATTTTTTTTACACCACTTCATATAATGAATCTAGTTGATTTAGATTTATTTTCAACTTATTTGTATGAATGACTAAAGTAGACACACCAAGTAGTTAAAAAAGGAATATAGAAAGAGGGCTATTTTTGGTAGCAGTGGATGTTGGGAAAGTATGACTATTAAAGCCAGAAGCAGAGACCTGCTTCTCAGAAGATGGAGTAGATGTACTTGTTTCTCTATTCCTCCTGCTAAATATAACTAAAAATCCTGGATGTTGTGTATAATATAAACATAAGAACACTCCCGAAGGTGGAGAGAAAATGACAGACCAGCTGGGACAATGTGACCCAAGGAATAACACTGTGGTAAGTTTCTTAGGTTTTCTTTTTTGCCTCTTATATCCCAACTTGGAGTTGAAGAATCCAACAGCTCAGAAGGGCCAACAGTCACAGACCAAAAAAAAAAAAAAAACAAACAAAAAAACAAAAAAACAAAGCCCCAACAAAAGCCTGCCCTCTAGCCAAAGAACCAGGAAAGGTACCACATAGCAACACAGAAAACTTGTAGACAGTAATGAGTCTACTCCAACCAAACATCACACAAAAAACAGACAAATGAGAACCTGTGGCTTTAGGCTCATTATTCCAGCAAAGACCTAGTAGAGATCTTGGACCTCCACCCCAACTAGTGAGCCTCCCTCCCCCTAGTTGCCAGTACTCCCACCCAGTAATGAAGAATCTTCTCCCTCAAATGTCAATGGAAGCTAAATAGGGAACTTGGACCTGGCAATAATGAGGTCACAATTACATACCTTCTCCCCCTTTGGAGCATTGTCAGGGAAAGCCAGCTAAAATAGAGGGTTTAAGTAAGATTAAGCAACTCAACACAATATTCCAATGTCCAGATTTCAATAAAAAACAATTTGTTATATCAAGAAACAGGAAGATCTCAAACTGAATGAAAAAAGATAATCAATAGATACAAAACTGAGATAATAGATGTTAGAATTACCTGACAGATTTTGAAGAGGTCATGAAAAAAAAAAATACTTCAATGAACAATTACAAACATGCTTGAAACAAATGAAGAAATAGGAAGCTTAAACAAAGAAATAGATGATATAAAGAAGAACTAAATGGAAAATATTTAAACTGAAAAATACAATAATCACAATTAAAAACTCCGTAAATAAGCTCAGCAGCAGAGTGAGGAAGCAGAGGGAAAGGATCAACAAACTTAAAAATAGAATGATAGAAATGAGCCAATCTGAACAACTGAAAGAAAATAGGCTAAAAAAAAAAAAAAAAGAGCATCAGGGACTTGTGGGACTATAACAAAAGTGTTTGGTTTTTTTTTTTTAATGTTTATTTATTTTTGAGAGAGAGTGCAAGTGGGGAAGGAGCAGAGAGAGAGGGAGACAGAGGATCCAAAGTGGGCTCTGTGCTGACAGCAGAGAGCCCAGTGCAGGTCTCCAACTCATAAACCGTGAGATCATGACCTGAGCCAAAGACAGATGCTCAACCGACTGCCACCCAGGCACCCCACAATAAAAAGTTCTATCATTGTTTTTTCTGTCTTAGTACTTGTGTCATTAATGACTTTTAACCCGTGTACCTGTCCCATGAAGAGCTTGAGAATCCCTTATCATGACAGCAAAATGTTTTGTAAAGTGAGTAGTTGTCCCTAACTTATCAATAGTAGTTTTTTTGTTTATTTGTTTGCTTGTTTCTTTTTAAAGGAAATTTACTTGTACATCTGCTTCATGGCTAATAACGGGAAATGAGGAGAGACAAATGTTTGATACTACTTGTGTGATAAGTGCAAGAGCCAGATTGTTTGGGTTCAATCCTAGCTTGTCCTGCCTATGAGTGGAAGTGAAAATATATCTTAGAATTTGTGTGACACAGGCAAAGCAATGCTGAAGGAAATGTATGACACTAAATACATTCATTAGAAAAGAGGAAAAATATCAGTCAATAATGTAAGTTCTTACCCCAAGAACTTAAAAAAAAGAACAAAATAAACCCAAAGGAAAGAACTAATAAAGAAAGAATAGAAATAAGGGTAATTGAAAATAGACAACAGTAAAGAAAATCACTGAAGCAAGGAACTGATTCTTTGAAAAGATCAATAAAATTGACAAAATTCTAGGAATAAAAAAACAGACAAAAAATGAAAGAAGTCACAAATGACCACTGTCAGGAGTGAAACCAAAGATATCACTATAGACCCTGCAGCCATCTAACCAATAAAAAGGAATTACAAAAAACAAACAAACAAAACCTCTACACCCATACTATTTGGATTTAATGGGTCGATTCTTCCATAAAGATAAACTACCACAACTTATCCAATAGGAAATAGACTATTTGAATGCCTCTACAAATATTAAGGAAAGTACATTCATTATTTTTAAATTCCCAGAAAAATAAATGTTCGGGCCTAGATAATTTCCCTAGAAACTCCTACAAAGTTTTAAATAATAGTTAACACCGATTGTAAATAATCTCTCCCAGAACATATGGGAAGGAAACTCTTTTCAGTTATATTTATAAAGCTAGTATTACCCTGATATTAAAACCAGATGATATAAAAGATGATGTAAAAAATTAACCTAAAGACTGATCCTCATGAATGTAGATAAAGAAAGCCTTAGTAAAATATTAGCAAATATAATTCAGTAATATATAACAAGATTTATATACCATGACCAAGTGGGATTTGTTGTAGGGATGTGAGGTTCAATATTTCAAAATCAATCAATGTAATCCACCATATTAACCAGCTAAAGAAGAAAAATCACACAATTATACCCATGAATGCAGAAAAGTATTTGACAAAATTTTACATACATTTATGATTAAAAACTCTCAGAAAAATAGGAATAGAGGGGAAATTCCTCAATTTGATAGAGTATCTATAAAACAAAAACAAAAAAACCAAAAAGCTAGAGCTAACATTTTACCTAATGGTAAAAAAGTCTGAATGCTTTACACCTAAGATCAGGAACAAAGTAAAAATGTCCACTCTTACTTATATTCAGCATAGTGGTGAAAGTTCTAGCCAGTACAAAAAGGCAAGAAAAGATAATAAAGGCATATCTATTTAAAATGAAAAACTAATAATGTCTCTTTTTGCACAGCTTGATTTTACACATAGAAAATACTAAGGAGGCTACCAAGAAAAACTTCTACAACTGAGTTCAGGATACAGGTCACAGGATATAAAATCAATCCAGAAAAACAAATTATATTCCTGTATACCAGAAATGAACACATGGAATCCACAATTAAAATTAAAATGCTATTTAAAATCACTCAACAAAGAATAGTTAGGTGTGAATATAACAAAATACATGTAAGACTTGTATACTGGAAATTATAAAATGCCAATGAAAGAAATCAAAGGAGATCTAAATAAATGGAGAGATATGCCATGTTCATGGATTAAAAGACTGAAGATAGCAAATATGCAGTGCTTTTCAAATTCATGTGCAGATTTAATGCAATTTCTATCAAATCCCAGCAAGATTTTTTGTAGATATATACAAAATTATCTAAAATTTATATAAAAAGGCAAAGAAAGTAGTATAGTTAAATCAATTTTGAAAAAGAATAAAGCAAGCAGGAGATCTTGGGAAGATGGAGGAGTATGAGGAAACTGAGCTCACCCCATCCCACATTTACAACTAGATATCATCCATATCCAAGTCAATAAACTGGAGAATGATCCAAAGACTGGCAGAACAAATTTAAAAACTAAATATAGAAAAGAAACTGCACCTGAAATTTTAGGAAGATCAGAAAGGGGGAAGGAAGCTCCCAGCAGGAGGGAGGGAGTTGTGCACTGCAGGGAGAGGGCAGAGAAACAGGCCCTTGCACCAAGGTGATCACATGAGGAAGACTGATACCCATAATGTTTTTTCTTCAAAAACTAGAAGGGCTGAATTCTGTGAGTTTTTAAAAACAGTGGGACTTGGAGCCTGGAGCTTTAAAAGTCAGCTGACTCAGCTCTGGGTGAGCTGGGAGAGTGAATGATAGCTGGGTTTCTGCCCTTAAAGAGATAGTGGACTACATGGAGAGACAACAAAAAAACTGGAATTTACATAACACCAGGACACATGGGAGACAGATCTGTTCATACTGATTTCTGAGCACACTGGGGGACTTCTCTGAAAATGAGGGACTTGCAGGCACCATTTTCCTCCCCTGCCCCCCAGCATAAACACAGAGCCACCTGGGGGAGGTGGGGCTGCACGGACATTTATAGCCTTGGCCCAGGCTCAAGGCAAATTTTGTTAAAAGTACACACATGCCCCACCCAGCCACCAGGTGAACAACTGCTATCTAGAGCCCTGCCCAGCAACAGCACAGCACCCAGCCACACGCCCCCTGCCATGTAGTGCAGAGCTTGCAGCCACCACAGCAGTTGAGGTGATCCAGCATAGGCCTAGTGGCCCAACACAAATTTTGCTAATACTGCCACCCTGCTCCCAAGTTCCCCAGGGAGCATGCACCCTCAGAGCTGCTCTGCCTGGGTCCACTAACATCACAGAGAGCTAGCACAGTCCACAGCCGGCAGAGTCAGTGCAGACAACTGTACTGAAAGGAAAAGTGACTCAGATGCAATAGCAAGGCATAAGCAGCACACATAGGATACTCTCCTGAAGTGCCAGGTCTTGATGAACAGGGGACACTACACTGCAGGGCACTCCAGGACCTCCTTTTCATAAAGTTACTACTTTCAATAACAAAAGACATAGCTGACATTCTTAAGACACAGAAACAGACACAGAGAGGTAGACAAAATGAGGAGACAGAGAAATTCATCCCAACTGAAAGAACAGAACAGGGCCAAAGCCAGAGATCTAAATGAAACATTTTTAAGTAAAATGCCTGATAGAGAATTTAAAGCAATAATCATAAGAATACTCAGTGACTCCATTAAACATAGTAACATTTGTATTACAGGAACCCCAGAAGAAGAAGAGAGAAAAGGGGGCAGAAATTTTCTTTGAAGAAATAATAGCTGAAAACTTTCCTTATCAGTGAAGAAAGGAGATATTTATATCTAGGAAGCATAGAGAATTCCCATCAAAATCAACAAACTAAGATGTATGATAACATTTACAAAATATAGTGATAAAGAAAAAATCTTAAAAGCAGCAAGACGGAAGAAGTCAGTAACCTACATGGAAAAGCCCAAAAGGCTCATGGGAGATTTCTCAACAGAAACTTTGCAAGACAGAGGGAATGGCATAATATGTTCAAAGTGCTGAATCTGCAGCCAACAATACTCTATCCAGCAAGGCTATCATTGAGAACAGAAGAAGAGGAGGAGGATAGGAAGATGGCGGCGTAGGAGGACGCTGGGCTCACCGCGCGTCCTGCTGATCACTTAGATTCCACCTACACCTGCCTAAATAACCCAGAAAACCGCCAGAGGATTAGCAGAACGGAGTCTCCGGAGCCAAGCGCAGACGAGAGGCCCACGGAAGAGGGTAGGAAGGGTGGCGAGGCGGTGCACACTCCACGGACTGGCGGGAGGGAGCCGGGGCGGAGGGGCAGCCTGCCAGCAAGCAGAGCCCCCGAGTCTGGCTGGCAAAAGCGGAGGGGCCAGATGGAGTGTGTTCCGACAGCAAGCACGATTTAGCGTCTGGGAGGTCATAAGTTAACAGCTCTGCTCAGAAAGCACGAAGGCTGGAGGACAAATGGAGGGAGAGCTGCTGAGCCCCCGGACGACAGAGCTCAGTTTGGTGGGGAACAAACGCGCTCGCCAGCGCCAGCTCCCTCGCCCATCCCCCAGCCAAAATCCCAAAGGGAACCAGTTCCTGCCAGGGAACTTGCTCGCTCCGCGCAAACACCCAACTCTGTGCTTCTGCGGAGCCAAACCTCCGGCAGCGGATCTGACTCCCTCCCGCTGCCACAGGGCCCCTCCTGAAGTGGATCACCTAAGGAGAAGCGAGCTAAGCCTGCCCCTCCCGCCCCCGTGCACCTTGCCTACCCACCCCAGCTAATACACCAGATCCCCAGCACCACAAGCCTGGCAGTGTGCAAGTAGCCCAGACGGGCCACGCCACCCCACAGTGAATCCCGCCCCTAGGAGAGGGGAAGAGAAGGCACACACCAGTCTGACTGTGGCCCCAGCGGTGGGCTGGGGGCAGACATCAGGACTGACTGCGGCCCCGCCCACCAACTCCAGTTATACACCACAGCACGGGGGAAGTGCCCTGCAGGTCCTCACCACTCCAGGGACTATCCAAAATGACCAAACGGAAGAATTCCCCTCAGAAGAATCTCCAGGAAATAACAACAGCTAATGAACTGATCAAAAAGGATTTAAATAATATAACAGAAAGTGAATTTAGAATAATAGTCATAAAATTAATCGCTGGGCTTGAAAACAGTATACAGGACAGCAGAGAATCTCTTGCTACAGAGATCAAGGGACTAAGGAACAGTCACGAGGAGCTGAAAAACGCTTTAAACGAAATGCAAAACAAAATGGAAACGACGACAGCTCGGATTGAAGAGGCAGAGGAGAGAATAGGTGAACTAGAAGATAAAGTTATGGAAAAAGAGGAAGCTGAGAGAAAGAGAGATAAAAAAATCCAGGAGTATGAGGGGAAAATTAGAGAACTAAGTGATACACTAAAAAGAAATAATATACGCATAATTGGTATCCCAGAGGAGGAAGAGAGAGGGAAAGGTGCTGAAGGGGTACTTGAAGAAATCATAGCTGAGAACTTCCCTGAACTGGGGAAGGAAAAAGGCATTGAAATCCAAGAGGCACAGAGAACTCCCTTCAGACGTAACTTGAATCGATCTTCTGCACGACATATCATAGTGAAACTGGCAAAATACAAGGATAAAGAGAAAATTCTGAAAGCAGCAAGAGAACAGAAGAAGAGATAAAGCATTTCCGAGACAAAACCTTTCATGATCACTAAACCAGCCCTGCAAGAAATATTAAAGGTGACTCTAAATGAAAAAGAGACCAAAAGTGACAGTATAAAGGCAGGAAACACAAAAGCAGTAAGTGAATATTTCTGTAAAAAAAAACAAGTCAAAAAACTCACAAAAACAAAGGATGTAAAATATAGTAACATATATCTAAAAGGGGGGGGAGAAGGGAAAAGAATGGATTTAAACTTAAATGACCATCAAATTAATATAGACTGCTATATGATATGCATAAGAGGTTATAAACAAACCTATATATCAAACCATATATCAAAAACCACTAATAAACATACAAAGTATAAAGAGAAACAAATCCAAATATATCACTAAAGAAAATCAGCAAAACATGAGAGAAAGACAAGAAAAGATCAGAGAAAATCTTCAGAAACAACTACAAAACAAAATAAAAAGGCAATAAATACATATCTATCAATAATTACTTTGAATGTAAATGGACTAAACACTGCAATCAAAAGACATAGGGCAATAGAATGGATAAAAAAAAACACACAAGACCCATCTGTATGTTGCCTACAAGAGACTCTTTTCAGACCTAAAGACACCTGCAGAGTGAAAAATGAGGGGATGGAGAAACATCTATCATGCAAATAGATGTGAAAAGAAAGCCAAAGTAGCAGTACATATATCAGACAAACTAGACCTTAAAACAACGATTGGGGGCACCTGAGTGTCTCAGTCAGTTAAGCGTCCAACTTCAGCTCAGGACATGATCTCACAATTCATGGGTTTGAACCCCAGATTGGGCTCTGTGCTGACAGCTCAGGGCCTAGAGCCTGCTTCGGATTCTGTGTCTCCTTCTCTCTCTGCCGCTCCCCCACTCACACACTGTCTCTCTCTGTCTCTCAAAAATAAATATTAAATAAATAAATAACTGTAACAACAGATAAAGGACACTATATAATAATAAAAGGGACAAGCCAACAAGAAGATGAAACAATTATAAGTAAGTATTTACACACCCAACATAGGAGCAACCAAATACGTAAGACAGTTACTAACAAACAGAAAGGAACTGATTGATAATAATACAATAATACTAGGGGATGTTAACCCCACTTACATCAATGGACAGATCATCTAAACAGAAAATAGGAAATAACGGTTTTGAATGACACACTGGACCAGATGGATTTAACAGATATATTTAGAACATTACATTCTAAAACAGCAGAATACCCATTCTTTTCAAGTGCACATGTAACATTCTCCAGAAAAGATCACATATTAGGCCAAAAAACAAGTCTTAACAAATTCAAGAAAAAGTCATACCATATGTCTTTTCTGACCCCAATGCTATGAAACTAGAAATCAACCACTAGAAAAAATCTGGAAGGACCAGAAATACATGGCAGTTAAATAACATACTATTTTTTTTAATAACATGCTATTAAACAATGAACGGGTCAACCAGGAAATATAAGAAGAAATTAAACAGTACATGGAAACAAATGAAAATTAAAACACAGTGGCCCAAAGCCTTTGGGATGCAGCAAAAATGGTTGCTATAAGTAGCAACACAGGTCTACCTCAAGAAGCAAGAAAAATCTCAAATAAACAACCTAACCCTACATCTAAGGGAGCTAGAAAAAGAATAATAAACAAAACCTAAAGCCACTAGAAGGAAGGAGAGGATAATAATAAAGATTAGAGAAGAAATAAATGATATAGAAACTAAAAAAAAAAAAGACAATAGAACAAATCAATAAAACCAGGAACTGATTCTTTGAAAAATAAATAAATAAATTGATAAACCTCTAACCAGACTTACCAAGAAAGAATGTGAAAATAGTCAAGTAAAATAATAAATGAGAGAGGAGAATAACAACAAACACCTCAGAAATACAAACAATTGTAAGAGAATATTATGAAAAACTATATGCCGACAATTTGAACAACACAGAAGAAATAGATAAATTCCTAGAAACATATAAACTACCAAAACTATAACAGAAAGAAACAGAAAATTTGAACAAACCAATAACCAGCAAAGAAATGGAATCAGTAATCAAAAAACTCCCAACAAACAAATATCTAGGACCAGAGGGCTTCACAGGCAAATTCTACCAAACATTTAAAGAAAAGTTAATACCTATTCTTCTCAAACTGTTCCCAAAAATAGTAAAGGAAAGAAAACTTCCAAATTAATTCTATGAAGCCAGCATTATACTGATACCAAAACTGGATAAAGACACCATTAAAAAAAAGAGAACTACAGGCCAGTATCCCTCATGAACACAGATGCAAAAATCTTTAATAAAATACTAGCAAACCTAATTCAATAACATGTTAAAAAAAATCATCCACAATCAAGTAGATTTATTCCTGGGTTGTAAGGATGGTTCAATATGCACAAATCAATCAACATGACACATCACATCCAATAAGAGAAAGAATAAGAACCGTATGATCATTTCAGTAAGATTCAGGAAAAGCATTTGACAAAGTACAATACCCATTCATGATAAAAACCCTCAACAAAGTAGGTTTAGAGGGAACATACTTCAACATAATGAAGGCCATCTGTGAAAAACCCACAGCTAACATTGTCCTCAATGGGGGAAAACTGAGACCTTTTCCCCTAAGGTTAGGAATAAGACAAGGATGTCAATTCTCACCACTTCTATTCAACATACTACTGGAAGTCCCAGCTACAATGATCAGAAGAGTAAAAGAAGTAAGGTATCCAAATCAGTAAGGAAGAAGTAAAACTTTTATTATTTGCAGATGACGCAATACTATATATAGAGAGAAAACCCAATAGACTCCACCAAAAAACTTCTAGAACTGATACATGATTCAGTAAAGTTACAGGATACAAAATCAACGTGCAGAAGTCTATTGAATTTCTCTACGACAATAATGAACAGCAGAAAGAGAAATTAAGATAGCAATCCCACTTACAATTGCATCAAAAACCATAAAATACCTAAGAATAAACCTAACCAAAGAGGTGAAAGACCTATACTCTGAAAATTATAAAACACTGATGAAAGAAATTAAAGATGACACAAAGAAATGGAAAGACATTCCATGCTCATGGACTAGAAGAACAAACATTGTCAAATGTCCATACTATCCAATGTAATTGATACATTTAATGCAATCCCTATCAAAACACCAACAGCATTTTTCAGAGAACTAGAACAAACAACTGTAAAATTTGTATGGAACCACAAAAGACCCTAAATAACCAAAGCTATCTTGAAAAAGAAAAGCATAGTTGGGGGCATCACAATTCTGGAGATGGAGATTAAAGAGTACACTCCTCATGATGAGCACCAGGTCATATACAGAAGTGTTGAATCACTGTATCGTACACCTGAAACTAATATTATACTGTATGTTAACTAACTGGAATTAAAAATGTTAAAAAAAAAAAAAAAAGAATAAACTGAGAGGAATCAGTCTTGCAAAATTCAAGACCTGTTATGTGGCTACAGAAATCAAGACTATGTGGTAACGGCTGAGGGCAGACATAGATTAATGGAAAAGAACAAAGAATTCAGAAATAGACTCACACAAATATACTCAACTGATCTCTGACAAAGGTGCAAATGTAATTCAGTGGAAGAAAGCCTCTTCAACAAACGGTGCTAGAACAATTCAACACCCTCGAAAACAAAGAAAGAAAGAGGGAGGGAGGGAGGAAGGGAGAGATGGAAGAGGGAAGGAAGGAGAGAAGAGAGAGAGGAAGAAATAAAGAAGGAACTGTTGCCACTATTCAAGACATAGTCCTTCATTGCTGCTTTTACCCAAAGAGTATTAGAAAGGAGAGATTTGTAGAGAAACTGGGTTGCCAGCTGTAATCTTGCAATGAGAACAGCAGCCCCACAATTTGCCCATTTCGAGTACCTTGTAGCACACTCTAAGAATATGTTATCAATGAAAAGCATGTAAACAAGTCTCAGCTTGGCAAAGGATTGTGTCCGAGGTTTGGTTTCTTCACCTGAAGAGTGTGAAGCACCTGGATTCTGCCTCACCAGGCTGGCTTGTTCCAACAGGTCTATGAGTTAATCAGAATGTGTAATTTCATCTGTTTTTCTTCAGAAAGAAAACCCACAAAGAACCAGATGCCTTGGCCTATATTACTAACCAAAACAGAGAAGTGTTTCAATAAAGATGGACCCTTTTCTAAAGAATGTGTGCAACCCAAGGCTAGGCAACCATCACTGCCCTTTATCATCTACCATCTCTAATAAAAATATGCTGCACCTGTCTGCCTGGCTGGAGTTGCCTTCCAGACACTTCCAGATTCTACATTGTTCAAACCAGGTTAGGAAAAACCTGTCATGTCCTAAATGGTGCTGATTCTCATGGTAGTAATGAGGATTTTTTAATCATTGGCACAAATTGTTTTAATCAATGAATTACTGCAAAATTACAGAAGATTTAATACAGCCAGAAAGAAAATACATAGTTTACATAAACGTAGCAACAATCATCTTCATTTCTCTTCAGTCTCATATAGTTCAACAGCTGGATTTGTGTTGTGGGCAGTTCCTTTATTTGCAAAGAGCATAATAAGTGAACAGGCAAATAAAGCCTGCTAATAAATTTCAGAAGTCAAATATTTTTATAAAGACTGTTGAAATGTCTCATTCCAGGATGTACACCCTTGATGCATGCAGTTTCTGGACGTCAAGTGGACACAGTGAAGCTGTTGTTGAAGATGGGGGCCAATATTAACATGCAGGATGCTTATGGCCGCACAAGTCTATGCCTGGCAACCTATCTGGTACTGATTATATCTGTGGTGTCTGTCAAGGAGTGGGGAGGGCTTAGTGTGTTGTCATGGTGTCCCCTTGCAGAAAAGTATTCTTGGACTTATGCTAATGGAAATAAAACTTGAAGCTTTGCTCCAATCATCTCTGACACTTATAGCACTACTAAGAGCTAGTTTTGTGGATCTAAGACATTTTGGATCTTCCTAACAATCTTCTAAGATAGAGGTGATTTTGCCATTAGAAAAATATTATTGAGGTACCTGGATGGCCCAGTCAGTTAGGCATCTGACTCTTGATTTTAGCTCAGGTCAAGATCTCACAGTTCGTGGGATCAAGCCCCACATCTGGCTTCACGCTGACAGTGCAGAGTCTGCTTAGGATTCTCTCTCCCCTCTCTCTCTGCCCCTTCCCCCATTCTTTCTCCCCCCATCTCTCTCAAAATAAGTAAATAAAAATTTTTTTAAAAGAAAAATATTATTTTCCATTTTAACATCAGAATTTGCCTTGCAGCATTTCTGGACTTACTTGGTACTCTTTTTAAGAACCCACTCCACTAATACCCTGAGTGGGTGGTAGCATTTGAAGCTGCAGGTAACATTGTGGGGTAGGATCAGCTAAGTGGAAGCTAGAGGATGAGAAATATAGGGAATGCTGGAAAATATCGGGGGTAGGAGTAGGGGAGAAATACCAGACTATTCAGGGGCAATACCAAGCATAGGACTCAACCCACAATCAGTACTCAATTTAAAAATTGTTGGGGCACCTGGGTGGCTCAGTCGGTTAAGCGTCTGACTCTTGATTTCAGCTCAGGTCATATTCTCATGGTTTGTGAGTTAAAGCCCTGTGTCAGACTCTGTGCTGACAGCATTGAGCCTGCTTGGGATCCTCTCTCTCCCTCTCTCTGTGCCCCTCCCCCTACCTCCTCTCTGTCTCTCAAAATAAATAAATAAACAAATAAACAAACAAATAAATAAATAAAAATTGTATAGAGCCAGTCCTCATCAAGAGATTTCAGTTTAGCATTTCCCAACATTGGGTAAGCTTGGTAAGCCTTACTGAAAACGTTCAAGCCCCTCTCTTTTCAAATCCTCCCTGCATTCCTTCTAGGAAACCCCAGAGCTACTTTGAGTCTATGTCAAGCAAGTTCTTTTTAGTGCCACACGTGGGTCATCATTCTCCTTCACCTCTAATGAGGCTCCCAGAAATCTTCACCATAACTACTGTTGCAGCCAAAGCAGATTCTTGGATTTGCTCTTGCTGCCCACTGACAGTGGTGGATTCATCCTGGGCAAGCCCCACGGTGTCCTGAAACTGCCTTGCTGAAATAGGACTCTTCCCTTTCCCAAATACCACACCTTCCTGCCACAATCTAACATAGATTGCATGAGGTATTGCCCAATTATCACAGAGATTTTTTTTTTTAGCAACTACTTTTCCTTTTTCTATTTGCATACCCCCTTTCTCTAGGACTTAGATTTAAACTGGAAAGAATTTTTTTGAAGTGTTGGAATACTTGTTTCAAATGTACTTTCCAGGAGTATACACTAGCCCTCCTGAGTCACACACTGGGAGCAGACAGGGTAGTGGATGGGAAGGAGATGTCTATGCAGACAAACCTCCTGGGCAATTTTTATACCCACCCAAGTTTGAAAACCATTGGTCTATGACTAGTAGGTGAAGTGTCATATCTCGGAGAGACACAGGAATGCCCTCCCAGGCCCCTTCCCTTTTGCACATGTCTTAATAATTGCTCCTGCTGTGGCTTTTTACAGCAAGTATCCTGTAGATCACAGTGAATAGTGAGCCTAGAGAGGTGCCACCTTTGCAGACAAGTCTTTCTAGGAATGCATTCAAAGGAGCTACATGAAGGAAGTATGCTTGCATGACAGCATGTGGCATCACCCTCTTATTGATGCCCCCACTTCTTTATGGCAACCCAAGCAAGGACCCCTCCCTATTCCTTCTGAGGTTCCCTGAGAAGAGGGTGGGTGGTCCTGGGGATTGCACTGTGGAGCCCACCAACCCCTTCTGTCAATGTTTGAATTCAAGTATTGAAGAGAAACTTGGCAAAGGGCGTACTTAGCAATTTAGTGTCCATCACAGCTCCAAACTCAGTATACACATACACTTAGCATGGATGTGTAACCTTAGACACATCACCTCACCGTTTTGTGTCTCCTTCCTCATTTGTAAAATTTAGTGAAAATAATATCCTACACTTATCACAATTGAAGGAGAAACACATGCGGAATCATCCAGCACATACTAAATAAAAAAATGTACTTGTTGATTCTGAATAGTGACCCCTGGTTTCAAGTGTATTCAGTGACTTTTCTGATTTGTTTTCTGAAGAAAAAAAGAAAACCACATACACATAGTTCCAGGAAATGTTGCAAGATGATAAAAATGTTTCAAACCCTCCCCCATCAGGAGATTTGTTTTTCAATAAGTGTAAAACTTAGGCAACTCTAAAATTTGTCCAGCATGCCTTTCTTTTGGGTTTCTTTGTCATATTTTTTCCTTTTAATCAGAGATCTTGATGACTTGGACATTAGAAGCTAAAACCAGATTTAATACATGAGTAAATTATAACTTAAGACTGAAAAACATTTGCTTCTACTTAAGACTTATATATTATTGGTCAATTCAAAACCATATTCAATATTATAACCTATGAATGTGCTTTTATTAAAATATTTTTTCCAGACTTTCCAGAACCAAAAAGTTCTTTTCTTATTATCTTTCTTCTCCATTCATTTAGTAACATTTTGATTTTCATTGCTTTCAGTATTTTTTTATTTTTTATTTTTTAATGTGTATTCATTTTTGAGAGAAAGAGACAGAGTGTGATTGAGGGAGGGGCAAACAGAGAAGGGAGACACAGAATCCAAAGCAGGCTACAGGCTCTGAGCTGTCAGCACAGAGCCCAACACGGGGCTTGAATTCACAAACGGTGAGATCATGACCTGAGCTGAAGCTGGACACTTAACTGAGCCACCCAGGAGCCCCCCATTGCTTCCAGTATTGTGAGAGGAAATCTTCAGTCATTTTTCTCTTCTGATGGGGTAGTTTTGAAGTTTAGCTATAAAGGAATGAAGGCAGGACAGAGAGTTATCATATATATTATTTTTTGTAATAATTGTTTCATCTACTTATATATCTAATTATAACTGAAGGAGTAACCCCAATGGTTCTGGATGAATGTAGGAAGCATTCTGCTTGGCCAAACTTGGTTATCAGTAGGGCTGGGTCAGTTACTTAAAGGAGCAGAGAACAGAAAGGGAGGGAGGACTAGCCTGTGATTATATCTGCCCTTTGAAATGAGAGATAGTGGGGAAATGACCCAGCTGTAAGTGCTAACCAAGAAGGGGACAAGCATGAGATGTAGCAATACCACTCTCAATCTGGAGAATTAGTCGACAGCAGGGAGTTCACACAAAGTTTCTTAGGGAATTCATAGTGGGTGAAGCCCAGCAACAGGGAACCCTTAGAGGGTCCTGGTGATACCCCCATATTCAGCATCAGACATATCAGTCAACAAGATGGGTCCCAGAAGGGTCCCAGCCATTGGATTATGGCTTAGACTAGGATTCTAGACATTGGGAGGGAGACTGACTAGAATAAGAAAAATATTATCCTTGTGGTTACTAGAAAGAGAACTTGGAAAAGAGGACCACAAAGCCTGTTTATCAGATATAGATAAACTGAGGCACAGAGTGGAGGCTGGGACTCAAGAATGATATAGGAGTACAGTTTTTGGAATTGGACCATGGCACCCAGGTCAGACCACTGACAAGCATGATTTGAAGCTAAGCCTACAGAATGCGAGGTTAGAACTACCACATGCCATATTGATCCCTAGGAACTGCATATAAAAGTGGAATATCAGCAAGTAAGAAATGGGGAATGGGAGATGGAAGAGAGAGTCTAGGAATCCATCTATACCTGACAGGGTAAAGGTCCTCCAGAATACTCAGGAACCCATATATCAAGGTCTGCAGCTTTCCGCTGAAGTTGAGGTTGTGATCCTTAACCACTTCAAATCAAACAAAACATATTTTTAGCCGCACCAAAGAAAAAAGAGAAAGAAAACTGGAGAGAGTTTGTTGGTCTGTTATACCAGGCTGTGTTATATAATGACACAGTTGCTCTTATATTTCAGGGTTGGCTAGAAGGTTGTGTGAGTCTGCTCAGGAATGGTGCCAAGCACAATATCCCAGATAAAAATGGCCGTCTGCCACTGCATGCTGCCACTGCTGAGCCCGATGTGAGGTAAGTAGCCAGGTTCACACAATCCTCACACTTGGAGAGACTTAACTTGGATTAGAAGGTCACCTAATCAACCCTCTGAGGTGAATAAAGAAAAAGCCCATCCATTTTTTTTTTACGTTGCAGCAGATAGGACCTCATCTCAGTGAATCAAAATATCCTGGAAGAATCTTAAACTCTAATCTCATTCCTCTCCTGTTTAATAAATTAAAAAGAAAAACCCTTTCTCCTACACTCTGATTTAAGAAATGCTATTTTTCATCATCTGAATTCACATATTCATCCAATCAGTCATTTATTGATTCAGTCACTGTCGAGTGCTTATCATGGACCAAGTGCTCCTCTAGGCCCCAGTGGTTGCCAGTAAGCACACAGCGTCTCTGACCTCACAGAGGTTACATTCTAGTGAAGCAGCTAAGCAGCACTCTAGTAAACAAATAAATAGGGTAATTTTAAAATAAATAGGATAATTTCAAATATTGGGGAGGGGAGTGGAAGAGCACTGACTGGGCAGAAAGATTAATGTCTCAAGTCAGAGTCACGCCAACATTTATGGGTTGGAAGGAGGCAAGGGACTCAGCAAAGGAGAGAGACAGGGGAACCAGTGGGTTAGAAGGAAAACCAGGCCTGTGAGCTTCTGGGAGCTGTGTGAAGAAGTATACACAAATAAGTTGGATGATCAAGAAGGTCACATTTTTGTAAGACAATTGAGCAACAAAGGAAAAAGTTTTGTCCAGACCAAGTGTAGCTTCCCCAATCCTCTGTGTCTAAAAGTCCTTGGTGTCCAATCTTTTGAAAGCCCCTTGGAGCAGCCAATAATAGCATTTCCCAGTGTGGTATCAGCAACATTCTGGGCACTTCCTTAACCTCCATAGCACAGAACATGCCTCTGACAGGAATTTAGCATTCCCCAGAGCTAGGCACAGGCCAGCACCACAGGGGGTGCCTCATTATCTGGGAGCCTCATCCTCTAGACCCTGAATTCAGAACTAACATGAGGGGCTCTGTGGGGGTTCATGAGACCAAGGCCTCTTCCAAGTTGAGAGGTAACAGGATTTCTTCATTTCATTCTGTTTTACACCAAAAGGGTTTGGGAAATTCCAGAACTATTCCCAACCAAGCATTGCCTCTTATTATCATTGGATTATATCCAGGAATAATAGAAAACTAGGATTTACTCAAAGCCCAACAAAACAAGGAAGTTTAGAGAAGAAACAGCAAGCTTAGAGCTAACAATCAATAGACATCATAAAGAGATGACTCCCTTTTGATGAATTGGGATAAAGAAAGAATGACTTTTCTAGACAACCCACAAAAATATTTAGTCACAAAATCATACTGTTATCCCAAGAATAATCTTTCAAATATATGTTTAAAATGTACCTTTAAGACTATTCTACCTTGATTTACTCTACTTGGTTTACCAGCCTCACTGAGTGGTCATTTCAAAATCTGCCTGATTCTGGAAGGTAAATACCGGCTTTTGTTATGGTGACTTTAACTTTTGTAACAAATAAAACCCAAAGCTTCAGTTTTTTAACACAATAAAAGCTTTGTCCCAGTTAGGTGTTCCTGGATTGGAGGGTGGCTCCCCTCCATATGGTAACTCAGAGACCTAAGTTTCTTACATCTTGTGGCTTCTCTTTGTTCAGTCTGGGGATGGGGAAAGAGTAGTATGAAGAAGTCTCCCCACCTTATTTCTTTAAAATCTCAGCTTTTTTTTTTTTTTTCTTCAACTTTTTTTTTTTTTTTTTTTTTTTTTGGGACAGAGAGAGACAGAGCATGAACGGGGGAGGGGCAGAGAGAGGGAGACACAGAATCGGAAACAGGCTCCAGGCTCCGAGCCATCAGCCCAGAGCCTGACGCGGGGCTCGAACTCACGGACCGCGAGATCGTGACCTGGTTGAAGTCGGACGCTTAACCGACTGTGCCACCCAGGCGCCCCTAAAATCTCAGCTTTTGATTCAATTCACTTCTGCTCACATTCTTTTAATAAGGACTAGTCATTTACCACACTGGTCATGTACCACCCTGTGTTTAAGGAGTACTTGGGAATATAGAATCCACCTCCCAACCATGACTCCAACCTAAGAAAAGGGTTCATGAATTTTGCTGAAAAGCTGTCTCTGTCATCAGGCCATTGCACCTGAGGGGTGAACTAAGACTTCTCAGTCAAAAGCATGCTTGATGTTAATTTGGCCAATTGATTAGGCTCATCATTTCAAATCACTACAGTAATAAATTAAAAACCAATCCAACTGTATTTCCTCTTTTGTGGACATATCAGTCTATTTCATATTATGCCCAGAAGTGCCCCTAGACTCTCTAGGATCTACATTACATCACTATAACTGAGATAACACAGAGTTGTGGTTTCCCCTTTTCTTGAAATTATACCTAATGACCCAGCCACCACCTTCAGAAAAGCTAAAGCCAGAAAAATAAACATCCTTCTGTGTGCTGATGATATGGTTTTATTGTCCTAAATGGACATTTAGCTGATTCTGGAAGATAAAATCCTCCTTTATTTATGATAATACTAGCTGTGGCAACTAGGAAAACCCAAAGATTAAGATTAACTATTCCAAAACCAAAATCATCATTTCTGGTAAATGTTCTCCAAAAATGAATCGTGTGAAACCTTAACAACCCATGTAGCAAAGCAACTGGCTTTGTTACCTAGAGAACATTTAGAAACTAGCTTGCCTTAAAAAATTCCCTATGGCATTACATTGCTTAGAATTAGATATTTTATCATTGGTTTATGAGAAATTTTATGACCATGGCAGTGTTTGATAGCATCTGCATTCAGTGTTTCAAGCAGAAAGTAGCCAAGCGATGTCCTATGGCACAAAAGTTGGCCTTCTATCATCCATTTGTTTATATATCAGCATGAACTCATAATGTTTTCTGAAATATATATATATATATATATATATATATATATATATATATATATATATAAGTCTGGCTTGTGGGTACTTCCTAATCCTACAACCATAACGCAGGAGCGACCTTCCATTAGGCCATGCAAACCTGTTTGCTTAATTTTCCTAAGTGGACACAACTGTAAGCAGATTTGGCTAACCATTGAAGCCTATAGGTCTGCATTTACAATGATGAGGAAAAGAAAGACAAATGGCACTGATTATTTACCATGTTCTGAGCAAAGTTCTGAGTGCTTTCCATGTACTATCTCATCTAATCTTGACCACACCTTTATGTGATAGGTAATATTTTTCTCCCCATTTTATGGATAAGAAAGTTGAGGCACTAAGAAGATAATTAATTGCCTAGTGCATGTGTGAGGCTAAGTAACCTGCCCGTGTGCCTACTCTGTTCCTAGGATCCACTACTGTGGACCCTGTAGGATGTACTTTAATGGCCATAGTCTGTCATTAAGCCCTACCCTAAGAAGCTTTACAAAACTCCTTATTGTTTCATTGTCAGGAAATACTTTGTTATAGCATCTAAAAAATGAGAAACCACACACAAAAAAATTCTACTAAAGGAAGAATTGCTGTGTTTCTCCTGATAAATTATTTATTTTTACTCTGTGGACCCTGTGACCTATGATTTCTCTCTGTATGTTTAAAACACCCAAACCCCAGTTTGTGTCCCACCTCTGGGACACGTGTAGGACCATAACTGCATCTTATTTACCCTGCCCTTATTTTCTCTTGGACTAGTTTCTTCACTTGTAATCTTGTTTTACTATATGTATCTAAAAACCACCTAACATCCCTTTTAGATTGAGGTAAAGGATGGTCAGGACTGCCAGCTCTGGAGTCAGACTGACCAGGTTTGAATCTGGTCCATCTCTTAGTAACCATATTATCTTGGATAAAGTTAACTTGTCAAGACTCAGCTAGCTTTCTTTCATAGAAAGTAGGAATAATACAGTATTTATTTCATGGTAAATTGGCAGAAATAAATGAGAAAATATGTAAAAAAACACTGACCACTGTCCATTGTCAGTGTTCGGTAAGTGTTGATGATGGTGATGATAGGGTGATAATCATGATAGGAGATAGACAGAAATAAAGAAATACCATAGATCAGTGCTAAAGAATGAATCCCTGCTGCTGCCACCCCACCAGCTCTCACTCCAGCCTTCTTCACCTTAGCACACACAGGTCCACAAAACATATGTTCACATACAGGTGTGTTGGGGAGGAAGAATTTCTTCCATCCTTCAAGATCCTTCTAACTGGACTAAGAATCAAACTGACATGAGACAGATTAACAGGAAAAAAAAAATCAAATTTAGTAGCCTATGTACAGGGAATCCACACAGACATGGAAATTCCAGAGACAGGCAACTGACTAAGGGAATATAGAAGAGCTAAGGAAAGGTGTTGGGGTCTGAGGATACAAAGGGGAGAATTCCATTAGGAGGAAGTTAAGAGGAAATGTTTGGAAAACAAAGATTGCCCTATTAGGCAGGTAAGTTTGTTAAGTAAAAGGGAATCTCTATTAATAGCTCTCTTTCTGGTACAGGCAAGCAGTTGAGGGGGAGCTAAAGAGTGTTCTCTGAATCTACTGGCTTTTTTTTTTTTTAATTTTTTTTTTTAATGTTTATGTTTGAGAGAGACAGAGCATGAACAGGGGAGGGGCAGAGAGAGAGAGAGACAGGATCTGAAGCAGGCTCAGATGTGGGGCTCAAACCCACAAATATTGAGATAATGACCTGAGCTGAAGTCAGATGCTTAACCAAATGAGCCACCCAGGCGCCCCTGAATCAACTGGGTTTTGATTGCTTTTAACTCAAAGTAATGTCCGTGCCAAAGTGGCCCATCTTAAGGTGGCCTGCCCTTGGCCCCTATAAGAGCAATACTAGGCTTTAGAATCCAATGAACATCAAATTCAACCATTCAGCTTCCCTGAAACTCCCTTCCTTACCTTTGTTAGTGTACATTCATCTCTATTTGTCCCCTAATCCTAAACATATATATGGGCCACATTATGTCCTTGTACTCAGGTATTCATACTCACTTTAAAATCTACTAATACTTAGATTTCCAAATCTAAGCATGCTCCTTCCACTCAGTGCTCAACTAGAGGTTATTTAGAATGAAGCCTCAAATTGTAGCTGCTTGTAAACAAGCCAAGGGGACACCTCAATTAACCCTCCAGCAAGGTTCTGTGATGCAAACAACTCATGAACAAACCAGCCAGTTCCAATGTACAGCCTTAGCTAAGCTACAGCTCAGTGGGGATTTAAGCTGATGCAAGAATAAGGGATTTATAATCATGAACACGATAGCAAGTTAGATGGACAAAAGCAAAGAAACGCAGGTTTCATCTCACGAGTCCCTTTCCTGCTTTGAACCCTGAGCTTCTCAGCAGGTCCAAGTTTTCTCCCTTTCAGCTCCCTAGGGCTTTTCTTGCTTCTAGGACATTCAGAGGGCGCCAGTGTGAAAGAGGGGGCATGATCATTAAGAGGAAGCTCCAAAGAGAAAGGAGTTGTGTTTGTACAACGCTACACATGCAAGCATTGGAAGGCAAACAGCGATTTCCTCTGAAAGCAGCCACAGGGCTCTCTGAAGATCTTTTTCATGGTCTCCATGGTTACTGGCAGATTCTTTTTTTTTTTTCCCTGCCAGAGTGCCAGCAGCTCTGCCTCTTTTCATGACTCTTGATGACAGATAGAGGGAGGAAGGAAATTATTTCTTTGGGGTCCTGTTCTCACATTACCAGGTGATGCATTCTAACCTGTGGGGGGATGATATACTTCAGGATACTCTCACATCAGCAGCTTCAGGAACAGGAGGGCAGACAGGTGGCTTAGGGACCCTTTTCCCCAACCATCACTGTGCTGGACAGATACAGCACTGTGAGTCCAAGGGGTCAGCAAAATAAAGCCCACAGAAACAAGGTACCCCCCAGTATGCATCTAGCTGATCTCAAAGATCAGGGGATCCCAAAATATAAAGAGCAAGAGCTTTTAAAAACTTTATTAAATTATACAGAATATTCATTGGCATGTAAATGTCATTCTAAGTGTTTCATATGCACTGAGTCATTTAAAATCACAACAGATCTTTAAGAAGGAGGTGTTAATATCATTTCTATTTCGCAGATAAGAAAATATGGGTACTGAGAGTTTTATAGCCTGTGTAGGGTTACTGGCTGGTTGGTAATGGAGCAGGGATTCTAATGGAGGCAGTCTGGCCCCAGCACCTGTTTTCTTACCACTCATCATGCTGCCTATCTGAGAATGTTCCTGCTGGGCCTCTGTGCCTGGTATCCTGCTACCTGGGATAAGGTGGGCTTTGTGTGGCTTCTTAGAGAGCTGAGAACAGGACAGAGCTAGTGCTAATAAGAGACTGGGCTGGGGATCTTGGGAAGAATACTTCTAAGCTACCTTAGCACAGAAAGAGGGCTCTGAGAAAACAAAACTAAGGGGTCTTCAAATCCTCTGGTAATTAAGACAGATGTGAGACAAGCACCTGGCAGATTCCCCTGTACCATGGAACAGCATGGAAGCCCCAGTCTTGAAACCAAACACCTGCTCTCTAGTCCAGTCTGAATTACCACCAAGGCAATGTATGATGGCCCTGAAAGCAAGATTGTTTGCTCTCACAAAGGTAGAGAGAGAGAGAGAGAGAGAGAGAGAATACTTATCTATAAATTTGTTTCCATCTTTGGAGATTATTGAATCTGAGACACTTAGGAATCAAATGGAATCAAGCAATATAGGTTGGCATGTATCAATCAGGGTCACAATAAGGAGGTCACAGAATATTAAAAGGTAACTGAACAAAGTTTAATGGAAGACTATTTAAAATTAACTAGCAAGAGATGGTGACATAATTCCCCACCTCCACTTTCCCCAAAAAAGCAGGAAAGTATTCCACCACTAGGCCAAAAGGATCAAGGAATGGAGCTGTTACTGGAACCTCTTGAGAGTTCTGGCTGTAGAAGAGGACACACCGAGCAGCAGCTGTGGCCTTTGGTAAGGGGGAAAAGTCATTGACAGAAAGGGAAGTGGCTTCTCTCCTTTCTCCTGCCAGTTCTCCTGGCCAAACCCAGAAAATAGTCAGAGGGCAAGGGAAGTTGGATGATAAAGTTATTGCAGGTCAACCTCAGAGCAGGACATTGCAGGGCAGCAAATGGATTTGAGGGGCAAATAGAAAAATATCCAGAGACAGGATTCATCCCATGACCTTTGGAATACCCCCACCACCAGGATGTGACAGGAGGTCATGCTCTCCCCTCCCTCATTCCCATCAAGTCAAAACCTGACATCCTTCAGTGTGATCACTGCTCTGGAGCAGTCCCAGAAGATCCTATCTGGCTATGTATGATCTCAGTCTCCTTAGGGTTGGCCGAGGATAACCAGATTGGACCACAGCTGACCTCTTGCCTTTCTTTCCCACTCTCTCCCCACAACTCAGACCAAATGAACCCTAGAGACTAAGCAATGGCCAGTAAAGAGAAAAAGAAAGTCACCAGTTGCCCTCCAGCCTTCTAAAGCAATTATAAGGGGAAAATCCAGTAGTGAAATATAGTTACAAAGATAAAAAGTGTTATCCAAAAATGCAATTATTATAGCCTCTTCCCACTAGGTGGAGAAATTTTAGAATTCAGAAAGCTTGCATTCAGTGCCACTGTTCTTTTAAAGTCTGTGTACTGGGAGCTTTATACCTACTATGTTATTCAGTCTTTTTTTTTTTAATTTTTTTTTAACGTTTTATTTATTTTTGAGACAGAGAGAGACAGAGCATGAACAGGGGAGGGTCAGAGAGAGGGAGACACAGAATCTGAAACAGGCTCCAGGCTCTGAGCTGTCAGCACAGAGCCCGACACGGGCTCGAACTCACGGACCGCGAGATCATGACCTGAGCTGAAGTCGGCCGCTTAACCGACTGAGCCACCCAGGTGCCCCTGTTATTCAGTCTTTACACCACCACTGTTATTATCCCGATGATAAATGTGAGGATACAGAAGCTCAGAGAGGTCATGCAGCAGGGAGGGCAGAATTAAATCACAGCATTATCCTGGCTCCCCAAAAGAGGTAAAACTAGATTTAAACCTTAGGCTTCCTGGCTATTTCATCTCCACAGTAAACAACCAGAAATGCATTCCTATTTAAGCTCTCTCTGTGTTACATTTACCACTAATGCAACATGATCAGTCCCACTTTCTTTTATTCGATTGTAGGTAGCAATTTAAGACTCAAGACTAAATGTCATCTAAAATAAAAGACAATGAAAATCTGACTGGGGAAAAGGTTAAACCATTTGATTTTTTTCAAGTCATTCTTCCAAAAATAGTTTCTGAATTTCCTTCAGAAATTGTCTGAATTATCTGAATGGTCTCCCCATAGACAATCCTTTATCATCTTCATGACTGTATTAGTTTGCTAGGGCTGCTGTAACAAAATACCCACATAATGGATGGCTTAAGCCACAGAAATTTATTTTTTCGAATTTCTGAAGGGTAGAAGTTCACAAGCAAGGTGGCAGCAGGTGGTTTCTTCTGAGGCTTCTGTCCTTGGTTGGCAGATGGCCAGCCACTTGCTGCCTTTTTACGTGGTCTCTCCTCTGCAATCCATGCTGCTGGTGGGCCCTAATCTCTTCTTCTGAGAACATCAGTCAGATTGGATTAGGGCCTGCCCTAAAGGCTTCATTTTAACTTAATTACCTCTTTAAAGACTCAATCTCCAAATATAGTCACGTTCTGAGGAACTGGAGGTTAGAACCAAATGAATTTGCGGGCAGGAGGAACACAGTCAGTTCACAGCAATGAGTATCAATTGGTTAATTTATTCAGTACCTGTCTCAGTGGTTTTCAGACCTGTTTGCCAGAATTTCCCGAGCAACCCTTTTAAACTGTGAAAGCTGAGCTTCTCTCCAGACCTACGAAGTCAGAAATACTGAATACAGAATCCAGGTATTTGTGGTTTTAAAAAATTTCCCCTGGGGATTCTGAGATTGAGCCAGGTTTAAAACTTCTAGCGTTAAGTGTTCTAGAAATAACACTTGGCTGTGTTCCAGTCATGCTATAAGTGCTGTATGCATTAATTCATTTAATCCTCACACTGAGCTGTAAGGTAGGCACTTTTTTACCCCCATTTTATAGATGAGGAAGCTTAGGCACAGAGAGGTTGTTACTTGCCTTCAGTCATAAAGCTGGCGAGTAGCTGGGCTGCGATGTGAACCCAGGTGGTCTGGCTCCAGATTCTGGGTCCCTACCAACTACAATCAACTGCTTCTCTCCCACAATGTAGACCTCAGTCAACAAAGTGTGGGACCCAAGTGAGATAAAAACTTGAGCTTGAGAATCACTGATAGTTTTTTCACACTGATTACTGTCATTTCATGCCTAGACATTTGCATGTTTTCGAAAAAATAAGCAAAGTCGTAAATGCTGTCTCCTAGCATAATCTATACATTTACAAGGTGTGACACATGTACCAAGTGGTGAAGCAATTTGAAACCACTGCATATGTTTATGTAAAAGAATGAAGAATAAGTGCTAGAGGAATTTAGTTCTTTTTTTTTTAACGTTTACTCATTTTTGAGAGATAGAGACTGAGTGTGAGTGGGGGAGTGGCAGAGAGAGAGGGAAACACAGAATCTGAAGCAGGCTCCAGGCTCTGAGCTGTCAGTACAGAGCCCGACGCGGGGCTCAAACCCACAAACTGTGAGATCATGACCTGAGCCGGAGGCGGACTGAGCCACCCAGGCACCCCTAGAGGAATTTAGTTCTTAAAGTGCACACATAAGAACACAGGTCTGGTGAAGAAGATGAGCCTACAGATTCACTTTCTCCATTCCCTTTGTCCCTGTCCCCATCTCCAGAGCCCCAAGATGGAGAGGAGGTGGGGTGAGAAGAGACAGAGGAATCCCCTCAGGTGCCTTCTTACCAATCACACTGTCTTCTTTTCTATGGATCTTTCCCCCTCGATAAACAGAAAGGGCTCATCTTCACTTGGAGGCCTTCGGTGGATGGTACTTATAATGTTATGTTCTCATACACATTCTGTTCTTTTGAGCCTCTTCTTCTATTTTTCTTCACAGGCTCCTAACAGTGTTGGTGCAACAGTCAAATCTCAGCGAGATTAATCACCAGGACAATGAGGTGAGCCTTCTTTAAACATCTCAAGGAACAGTTGGCCATTGTGCGTTTTAGGAGGGCAGGAAGGGCTTTTCTGAACCAGTGCTTCCTATCATAAAGGTCAAGGAGGGGATGGAGCACATTTTGGGGATCCTACCCTGAGAGGGGATCCTACCCTACCCTGAGAATAGTAGCCTGTGTCTTTACTATTAACCCTCAGACAGAAATTTATCCCCACCATGGGTATGGGTATCTTCTACTAGGGAAGAATTTCTTGCATTAAGTACTTAAGCTTTTATCATACCACTGAAATTTTGTAATTTCCCTCTAGACATTGAGAAATAAATATTGCTCTTTCCTGTCTTCTTGAGTCCCAGAAACTTCAATGGCAAGCTGTGGCTGCCAGTTTTCTCTCTTTGAGTGAAAGATGACAGATAGATGATAATTCCAGGCTCTGGAGGCCACATTATTAATGCCGGTGATCACAATTGCTGTTTCCTTTATGTTGCAGAGAGAGTATAAGGCTTCCAAGAAGGCAGTATAGCACTCTCAAGCAAAATTCCTGCTGGAGTATTATCGGATACCAGGCAGAGCTGCCCCAGAGTAGCTTAGGATCTTATTCTAACTGCTTAAATCTTTGAAAAAGCAGGACTGATTTTTCATTACCCAGCCTGTTTTCTTTAACAAGCTTCTTTAAACTGATTTAAATACCTGGTTTCCATTTTATTTTTCTTTAATATAATATGTGCTTGGTTTGGCTGTGCTTTACTAAGAATGTCTGATAACTTTAAGAAACTCTGATAGCATTGAAAGTGCATATGCCTCCAAATACCAAATTACACTGTTTTCAAGGAAGCCAGGTGGCCAGCAACAGCAGTGTGGGAGGAAGTGCCCTAACAGAGGCTGGGCCCCTTGTCTTTCTTGAACTTTCTGATTACAGGCTTCTTCCCTGCTGGGTTGGCATTAATGACCACACCAGAAACCCCCTGCTTCACAGCCTAGTTCTGAGTTTGGACACCACCCTGACTCAGTGGTCACACGCCACTTTTACCCTCCGTGTCTTTAGGGGTTTGAAGCAAAACCCTAAGAGAGGATTTCATTGTTTTAAACTTCTGCTTTAAAAATGAGAACCAGAGATGAGAAAGCACACTTTGATCACTCTGCCTATGGTATGAAAGCAGGGAACTTGAGTGGTGCAGTTTATGTCGGCTGATCTAGAGTTTGGGAAAGTTGATGACCACTTCCCCCACCTCCAGCTCTTACCCTCACTCACCAAAACTGGGGCGTCTTAAAAAGGAGGGAAATTCAGTCATTCACACCCTAAAGTTTAACTCCTCTTATAGACCTCCCCCTCTGTCCAGCCTTCAGCTGAAAGAACATCCTGAAAGAACAGCTGAAAGCAAAGTGTTATTTCTGTACTCTTCCCCACCCTGGGAGGCCCCTGCCTGGTGGGGACAGTTAAAATAGACCCAGCTCCTTCTAACAGTGGTAATTGTTATACTTTCTGAATAATGTGTACTAAATATTAAAATGCCTCCAGTTCCTTCTCACACAAAGTGACCTCTCAGAAGAGATTTCTCCCACTGTTACACCAGCGTTGTGACTCAGTGGCTTTTGTGTGCAGGGAGAAGGGACCTCATAAAGGACACTTACATCCAGTGTTGCAGCTTTCTCTTTGGACCATGTCACAGCATGTCTGAAACCTATGTAAGCCAATTGCTAATGCTTGCCTGTGTTTTGTTGCCAGTATGGTCAATCCATATAAATTTATAAGGGCTAGAAGCTCTTTAGCACTGGGAAGTAAGGACAGCTGTGAAATGGAAGGAACATTACCTTGGTAGATTTCCTGCATTTGGTTTCTCAGTGTTCTGAACAAGTAGTGTTCCCTCCTTTTTAAGAGTAGTGGCCTACTCTTCCTCTCCCTAAATCACTTTGCCAGTGAGCTCCAAGCATAATCAGTCTCCATTAGGTTTGAGGGGATAACAAAGTGTAAGTGCACACATACCATATATCTGCTAAATAACAGGAATGAAAAAAGATGGAAGGCAAAAAAAAAAAAAAATGAGGGAAAAGGTAAGTTAATGCTGCTACTGAAGTATTATGGTTTTCTAATACAAGAGGAAAGAGCAAGGCATACCTCTACAGACTCCAAATGAAATTATATTCCAAGAATAACTGTAGGATTAACAAGCTTATCACAATAAATTATTAAAGATTGAAGAATCAATTAGTAGAAATTTAACTTCATTAAGAGATGATTTAGATTATAAACTGAAACTAAAGAACTGAGAGAGGAAGAAAGAAAACCTCTCCTATAACTGTTCAAGTAAAACAAAATATGATAGTACTTTATATCAGGGAAGTGATTATCGCCCTAGCAGCTGTCCTGATCTGAGCTCAATGACTTAAAACAGTTTTTTATATTATTAGTTTTTACTTGCATAAGTAATATAGGAACACATTTGCTTTTGAAAAATTTAAATATTACAAGTAACGATAGGAAGTCCTTGATTACTTCCACCCTACCATCTTAGCCTCCAGGTAATCTTTTCCAATGTCTTCTGTATATTCACAAATGTGGACTGTAACATAAAAAGTATCACACTCTGTATATTGTTCTACAACTTTATTTTCTTTCTTTCTTTTTTTTTTTAATGTTTATTTATTTTTGAGAGAGAGACAGTGTGTGAGTGGGGTAGGAGCAGAGGGAGAGGGAGACACAGAATCAGAAACAGGCTCCAGGCTCTGAGCTGTCAGCACAGAGCCTGATGCAGGGCTTGAACTGAAGAACCATGAGATCATGACCTGAGCTGAAGTCCTACCAACAGGGCCACCCAGGTGCCCCTACAGCTTTATTTTCTTCATGTAACAATATCTTAGAGCTCTATCCATGTTGATACATATAGATCTGTCTCTTTCCTTTTAATGGCTTCATGATGTTCCACACTAGGAAAATACTTCTTTTATTTTACTATTTCCCTATGAATGTATATTTAGGCTGTCTCCAATTTTTCGCCATAAGAAACACTCTTCCAGAGTATTCTTGTACAAGCCTCCTTTAGTGTTTTACACAATCATTTCTCTGGGAGAATAATTGTTGGTCACTAGGGTGTACATTTTTATTTTTAATACACATGACTGGTGCTTCTCCAAGATGGCTGTGTCAACATATCGTTCCACCTGCAGTTTAATAGCGTGCTTGTCACGTTTTCTTGTTGTCTTAATTTTCATTTCCCTGATAAGTAATGAGATTGAGTACTATTTCATAGGTATAATGGTCATTTTTATATCTTCTTTTGTGACTTGCCTGTTTAGATCTTTTGTCCATTCATCTGTTGGGTTACTTTGTCATTTTTATATGGATTCATAGTTTATTTTCTATTCTGAACAGTAATCCTTTCCTGTTGGACTGCAAATAGTTTTTCATAGTCTGTTGCTCATTTTAGAACTGCTTGTGATGTCTTTTCTAGTACAGAAATTTTAAAATATGATATAATCAAAGTGATCATTCTTGTTCATTACTGCTTTTGCTTTTGATGTCTTTTTAAAGAAGGCCCTCCCTAACCCCACAAGACATAACTACATTATGCTAACTTTGCGTTTAATTGTTCTGTGCTAATGATCTATTTGTTTTTCATGTTTCATTAACCACAGAGCTTAATTGTAAAGTGACTTATTTAGAAGCTATCCACACTGTAGAGTTTCACACTGTAGGAAAGGTGAAATGGGCCAGATTGTCCTTTGTGCCTTTGTCTTTTTGTACCTCAGAGGAATCTTTGCATAGAAGGAGGCTGTCTAATGTAGTTACCGGGAGCTAACAAGTTGCTAAACTCCTGGAATCTAACCTCTCTTGCTCGCATTTTAGCTTTGACAAGAGCACCTCATTAAAAGGGGCTGTGAACTAATGGCATCTGGGTTAGAACTGAAATGCACTTATCCAGAGAAGGACTGTTTTGCATTGTATTTAGGATACATTGTTGATCCTACATTGCATGCAAATTCGGGTCTGAGTAGATTTTTGTGAGGGGCCTGACAATCCAAACTTCCATTATAGCCATACTCTGAAAAAATAAATCCAAGTTGCAAAAACAGATGTGAACCTTTGGATATAATTCTTAGTCCTAAATTCACTTACAGCTTTCCTAAGGCATAATCATAAGCAGAAACTGTGCATTATAATGGCAAAATAAAACAAAAACAAAACAGTGCCTGACTCTAGAAATCACTTTACTTTACAGTTAGCAAAAGGTAAAATAATAACGTAAATTTTTTAAATGCTCTAGAATTTTTATTCTCAAAATGAACTGCTTATAAAAATAAGAGTAGAGTCACTGCTACTTACAAACCCTCACTTGCCCCTTCCCCGTAAGAGTCTAAAGGCAGGCCATGTCTTTTTTATTTTTGGATCCCTAGATCTAGCTCAGTAACTTGTATATAGTAGAGCCCCCACCCCAAATATATATTTATGTATAGATGTATGTATATATTATAGATAGAGAATTATTCACTTTAAGGGAAAGTCATATTTTATTTTATTGGCCCTTTCTCTTTGTTTTGTTGACCCAACTTGGTTACCAATTTTATTTACCACACTTAACTCTCCAGGTGACTTTTAATTATTTCCAAAATCTACTTTCAGAAAAATAAGATTTTATTTCATTTAGGATCTTCAAAAAATGTACTCTAGACTCTAGGCCAGGAGTCCTTGTTCATGTATGCCGGTGTGCTGGTGAAGCCTATGGATCCCTCCTCAGAAAAATGTTTGAAATTATATAAAATAAAATATAGAGGATTACAAAAGAAACCAATTATATTGAAAAAGTTGCCAAAATATTATAAAGATCAAATTTGTAACGGTAATATGTAAGCTTGCTTGTTAATGCATTTATTAAGATTTAGTGGTAGGACCAATAACTACTGTACTAGGGATACATACAAAACATATTTTGAGATATCTGCACTAACTAATGCAATACAAAAGTATCTGTGATTTGTATTTTTGGCCAAGTCACAGGTATTGTGTTAACAGTACTGTGGCTTGTTGCCTATATTCATATTTAAATAAGATGGTGAATTTCAATTTGAAGTTAATGCCAGTAAAGATGTAATTTATTTCTCTGATCTAAGCCTGATTCCTATCCATGGATAGAACCCCTGTTATGGTGGTAATTCCAAAAAAAAAAAAAAAAATCTCCCAAAAACATTTTGATCAACAAGTGGAATAATTATAGGCCTCCCAAGGTGATCTGCTTAGAATGGGAAAATAGTCATTTTATTCGCTCAAAAATATTTAAGTACCTACCTTGTCTCATATAGGCTTGATTCCTGCTCTAATAGGTCACAATTTAGTGCAGAATGTAGATGCTCTGTTTATTTGAAAAAATAAATATAACAACTTAGGTCTCTGTTCTCAAGGCTTTGTTTTGTTTTGTTTTGCTTTTGAAAAATTTTTTTAATGTTTAATTTTGGAGACAGAGAGACAGAGTGCAAGCAGGGGAGGGGCAGAGAGGAAGACACAGAATCTGAAGCAGGCTCTAGGCTCTGAGCTGTCAGCACAGAGCCCGATATGGGGCTCGAACCCACAAAGCACAAGATCATGACCTTGGCTGAAGTCAGAAGCCCAACCGACTGAGCCACCCAGGCACCCCTAAAGGCTTTGTTTTATAAGTTTGCTCTTGTTGGAATTTGCTCTTTATTTCCATGACTTAAATTAATCTATGTTGCTTCTCTTGTGTTAATGCCTCATTTAAATTATAAAAACTTCCATCCTGAAGGTTTTTGTATTTTTGTTGGAAACATTTTGTCATTATTAAAGGGAAAAAGTGACTGTTTTTGAAGAATATCACTAGTAGCCATTCCTACTGTCCTGAAACCCAACATCTAATTATTTTTAGTTATCAGTTATAATCTGTGGCTATTATCATGTGCACTACTTATCCAGATTAGAAAACTCTAGAGGCACCTTGGTGGCTCAGTGGTTAATTGTCTGACTTTGGCTCAGGTAACCATCTCACAGTTTTGAGTTTGAGCCCAGCATTGGGCTCTGTGCTGACAGCTTGGAGCCTGAATCCTGCCTCAGATTCTGTGTCTCCTTCTTTCTCTGCACCTCCCTCCCACTCATGCTCTCTCTCTCAAAAATAAATAAACATTTAAAAAATTAAAAAAAAAAAAAAAAGAAAACTCTAAAACAAAGACAATGAAATAATTTACTAATCTTTGTGAACTATAATTATAAAGTGTTTTCAAAATAAAAATTGAAGAAAATGACTTTCATTCCTGTACTTACAACCATCTATTTTTTTTTAATCTTTTAAAGTACACAAAAGTTATTGTTGTCTCCTATAGACAAAAAGTAGGAATGATTGATACATTTATTCCTATTTTTTTGTCTACAGGAAACAACTTTTGTGAGGAGTAGTCATATGTGATTGGGAAATTAATAGTACGTGAATTTTAAAATGTCAGCCCGAGCCAAGCTGGACTTCTGTGAAATTCTAGATCCTTTGGAAGATCTAGATCCCCTGAAGGATCTAGAATTGTTTGGTTGACTCCTCAGCACTTGCTATAATTTTACCCCCCCAGGGCACCAAGATGAGGGATATGGCAAGCACCTGGTCACATCACACATTTCTCTCTCTGTGCCTTTCAATGTCTGCTAGAGTCAGTCTAAAGGTGCAATCCTGAGCACTTAATCAGATTTCTGGTTCAGAAAACACAGAAGTTATGGTGGTTTTGGGGAAAAAAAAAGTTCTGAGACACTGTTAGGACTTGTAAGCCCTTAAATAAAATTTCAGTGATACAGGCTCAAGGCACAGAATTACTCATCTTCATAACAGCACTGCTCCAAAGCAACCCTGCTACCATCCAACAGTTAGGACATTCATTCAATCCTATCAGCAGTCTCAGAATGGATTCTAAGCCAACTAAAACTTAACATTTCCCTTCAAAGCATTCTGGAGAGCTGTGCTCATAACTGAATATGAGTTACTTTTCAGCCATTGAGCCAATACTTTCTGTTTTCCAAGAAAGTGGGGTTCTCCTGTCGCCAGGGCCATCTGGGCATTTGTTGCAACATGTCTACAAGTGACTCCTAGCTTTTCAGCTCCTAGATGCTTCCAAGGCCCCATTGAGTCTTCAGTGAAATTCCAGAAAGCAGCTGGTAGAAAAGGTCTCCATAGTTTGGACACAGATGGCTGGCTTACATTCAACAGACCCTGGTGTTTTATGCTTTCCATGAGTCCAAGGGAGCCTTGATAACCAGTAATCCACTAATTCTTCCTGTGGATATTTCTTGAACACTTACTGTGTGCTTGGTGCTATGGGCATACCACATCAAATAAGCCACGGCCTCTGCCTTTAAGTGCATTACAGCTGAACCATGACCTGTCACCACTCAGTGCAGACACCAGCCTCTGAGACTGAAGTCAACCCCTTAACATAACACAACTCTGATGCCTGCTGGCTCAACAGAAGCTGGAGGAAAGAGAAGGAGGCAGTTGTAAGAAAAAAGTATACTTTCCTAAACAAAGTATGTTGTGCAATACCAGCGGCTGCACTGAAGCTGATTTTGAAAGTTTTGGTTTTCTTATTACTATGAGAGGATTTACTTTTATTTCTCATTAGCCCAGTTGAAAAAAAATAGCAACAGAAAAGTTCCCTTGACTTAACCGAATGTTATATACTGTGATATAAACAGTGTGTGTGTGTGTGTGTGTGTGTGTGTGTGTGTGTGTGTAATTGTTATTTCAAGAAGGAATGGAATGATTAAAGTCTTGATTTAGAGTCATTCAGATAATCACCAAATTCTAGGGTGGGGGAAGGGGGTGGGAGAAAATACATAGTTCAATACCTTACAAAAATAAATACTTGCCAGCTGTGTATTTAGTAAGAGCCTAGGGGCAATGCCAAATGAAACAAATAATATAGGATGGCAACATGTACTCTAATGAAAACCACCATTCCAGAAAATTAGAAGACCCTGAATGGTGTTAAAATCACAAAGAAAAGAATTTCCAACATTTGACCTCATTTCCAAAATGAAAGCCTACCTGCATGATGTGTGTAAAGAATGTTATTCTCCAGTGTTGGAGAGACCTGGATTTGAATCCCAACTATGGCACATGCCCATGGCCTTAGGCAAATTACTTAACCTGTGTTTTGGGTTCCTCAAATGTAAAATGGGCCTAAAAATACCTACCTCTTAGGATTATATGTGTATATAAATATTCAATGAGGTAATATATATATAAATTTCTTGACAGGAAGTAGGTATGTAAAAAATGGTAATGCTCCTCCCCACCCCATTCACTCTACCAAAACATGCAGAAGTTGGGCTTTTAAGGGTTTTTTGGCAGGGGGGTGGTGTTGTTTTAAGGAAATAACTCTTGAAGCTTAGCAGTTCTGTTTAGGAGATAATGATTAGCAGTGCATGATCACCATTTAATTCATAACGACATTTCACACAGAGTTCTCATATACACTCAGTGATTGCCATCTACCTTTTGGAGAACTCATCAAAAATTCTACCAGGTTTCAGTCGAAGAGTTAGTAACAATGACCATATCAGAAAAGTTCATTTTCTGTAAAGGAGAAGTGTTTTGCCTTTTTAAAAATGTATATAATTTTTAAAAGCAAAGCTAGATATTACAAAAGCAAAAAATTCAATCAAGGACCATTAAGACATCCATTTTAAGTAACTACTGACTACTTACGATCTACACTGTTCCTGACACTGTTCTAAGCTCCAGGTATTGAGACATTGGATAAGGACCTACCCTAATGAAGTTTACACTCGAGTGACTTAAAATTTCCTTTGATGTCTTTTAACGCTGGATACTGATAGCCTTTTATGATGAAGCCAATGACTCTGAAGCAAAAAGGAATCAGCACTGGGAAGGGGAAATCCATGCATAATAAGAATAATCTGATTCCCTTGAGCCCAGATTTCTAGTTCCAGTGGGTCAATTTTATAATGAAGAGGGCTTTTTGAAATGCATTGAGTTATTCTAAATCCCAAGCAAATATTCAGCTGTCAGAATAATAACAAGAAGTTCCACTGCTTTAGTATCAGCATTCTTTTCCATATGGAACCAATTTCTTAAAATATCCTCAAGAAAATACCGGGAGATTCACTTGTATGTCACCTATAGCTTGAAAGCAAACTGTAATATAATGATTTAGAATTTTCAACCTGGTCAAGGAGATTAGCATTCTTTTTTTTTTAATTTTTTTTAACTTTTATTCATTTTTGAGAGACAGAGCATGAGCAGAGAAGGGGCAGAGAGAGGGAGGCACAGAATCTGAAGCAGGCTCCAGGCTCTGAGCGGTCAGAACAGAGCCCGACACGGGGCTCGAACTCATGAACTGTGAGATCATGACCTGAGCCGAAGTCAGACGCTCAACCAACTGAGCCACCCAGGTGCCCCAAGGGGATTAACATTCTAATCCCAGCTCCCCCCAAACCTCAAACCCTAGATTCAGTTCCTTGTTCATTCACAGACTTGGGAACTTCTCTAGAGCTGGGCTTCCTCTTCTATAAAATGAGAAGGACAGCGGTACCTGTTAACGTTGGTCAACTGCTATAGCAATTAACTCAAAAATTCAGTGGCCTAATACAGTAAAATCTTACTTCTTTTTTTTTTTTTAAGTTTACTTATTTATTTTGAGAGGGAGAGAGAGAGAGAATGAGTGGATGGGCAGAGAGAGAGGGGAACAGAGGATAGGAAGCATGCTCTGTGCTGACAGCAGAGAGGCCCTACCTGGGGCTCATGTGAGATCATGACCTGAGCCGAAGATGGGCGCTTAACCAACTGAGCCACTCAGTTGCCACAAAAGCTTATTTATTTAGAATCATAGTCCAGTACTGGTCAACAAGGTAGGCTTATTCCCCCTCAACAGTCAGGGTCCTGGGCTTCATAATTAAATGTGGTTCTAGCATCTTCTTTAGCCTTGTCCTCTGCATTCGTTGAATGAGGAAAGAGAAGGTATGGAAGACCACGTGGGTTTTGTTTTCTATGCAGGCCACCCCTTTTGTCCACATTGCAGTGATCAGGACTCAGTCTTATGGCCATATCCATCTGCTGGAAGGCTGGGGAATGTACCCAGTGTGGTGGCTTGGAGGGAGAGGAAATAGAGTTTGGTGAACACATAGCAGATTTCCCCATAGTACTTAGTTCAGAATGTTGTTTGGAGAATTAAGTGAAATAATATACATAAGAATTCATAAAGGTCTTTGGATCAATAAATATTAGACTCATACCTTTATTTATCTGCAGAGATGACTATAAAAAGAACTTTAAAGATGCCCATACCCCTTTATCTCCTTTACCAGTCATCTTAATCTAGAGTCATTTTAGATATATTTTGTGTAATTGAGAGGTGTGGGGAAGGAGAAGAGGCCATCTTTTCACAGTACACTCCCAAATAATACTGGTTCCTCTTGGTTACCATTTCCAAGCATAAGCTCATTTTATTATTAAATGATGACTAAAGTGTGTGACCTTAAACTCTAAAAGAAGTTGGGATTCACCATATAGGTTCATCCAAGCTACCACAGAGTGGTTTCTTCTAAACAATGTAGGTCAGATCATGTCAACATTGGTTTAAAACCCTTCAGTGTCTTTGCAGTGACTTTAGAATAAACTGTGAATGCTTTATTCAGAGTTGGTATCCCCAACCCATATTCCCAGGATCAGCCTTGCCTCCCTCTCCAGACTCATCTCACATGGATATCTCTCCCACTCCATTCCTTCTTTTATTCAACAGCTATTTATCTAGTCTCTGTTGTAGCCACTGGAGATATTGCAGTAAAATTCCTTGTGGTGGGATATGGCAGGTTAGCGTGACCCCAGTTACAAGTGGTTGCCTCTGTGGCTTGGTGCTTGCTGTTCTGTTTTCCCCTGCCTAGCTCATAGAGGCCCATGTAGAATAGTCACTAACTCCACAATTACTCTCTCACAGTACCCCATTTGCAGTCTTGATAGCATTGCACAATCTGGAAAATCCTTTTGCTCATTTGCATTTGTTATCTGTCTTCCTCTACCACACTGCAATTCCCATGAGGGCAAGGATCTTCTTTATCTAATTCACTACAGTATCTTCAACACTTATTTTCCTGGCAAAAAGCAGAAACTCAGTAAATATCTGTTGATTGAATGGCTTAAGGAATGAATGAACTGACAGGCAGCAACCAACTTATGTGGTGATGGCCCTTGGCCTGAGGAGACAATGTGAGTTCCATTTTCCTTCCTGATAGCCTCTGCTCACCTCTCCCCTTTCTGACTGTGGTTTTATAGGGAATGACACCACTTCACTGGGCAGCTTTCCACAACCGGCCTCAACACACCCAAATGCTGCTGAAGAAAGGAGCAGACCCCACTCTTGTGGATAAAGACTTTAAAACAGCTTTGCACTGGGCAGTCCAGGTGAGAAATTGGCCAGCAAACTTGTCTCAAGTTTAGATGGTGTGAAGCAATGTTAACAGTTCTCTGAGTATGTCAGAACTGAAAGATGGAATTATCAAAGGCACAGCCACTGCAGTGATATGGAGGTTATTAGTGTGCTAGAGCAAGTAAGATTTTCTGCACTCCTCCCATCCCTCATATCCAGAGGGGCAACAGCAAACCTGTCCATTTGGAAGATGTGAGTGCATCACTTGTGGAGAAGAAACCACGCCAAGATACAGAGGAGGAAGACAGCCTGCTTTGGATGTTATATACAGACATACACACACACACACACACACACACACACACACACGCACACACACACACATGCACACATACATGTAAACAGACACATAACACTTCTCTCCCTTGCTCTCTTGCTCTCTCCATCCACATGCTTGCTTAGTAGCTCACAGCACACCAGGAAAAACCTTCAAAGATATTCTAGGAAAATCTCTTCAAAGTCTTTGAACCATAACTCTCTTCTTCCTTCCAAATCCTCCAAAGCAGAGTTATTCCAGATGACCCTGAATTCTGTCCTGAGCAATGAAAATCATGCCTTATAATGCTACCTCATGATCACAAAAGGCAGTCTATATCAGTACACATGACTGAAGAAATCAGAATAGGCCCAAGAAATCTATAGCCCAATGAGGGGGAAAGTGAGACTAAGGTGAAAGAATGATCATGGCTAACATTTATTGGCGTGCTTTCTATTTGCAAGAGGAATGATCAACTAAGAGTCATTTCCTCCATCCTTCAGAGGAGAGCAGTAGTATGCATCATTTCAACAAACTTGCTAGCCTTTTCTGTCTTATGATACCCAAGCATAGACACCTCCACTGTTTATCTTCACCAGCTCAATAAGGCACTCTTGCCATACTGCTGCCAGGATCCTTGTAAGAGGAGTTTCTGCCTGTTTTGATGGCGGTTACATTCAGTTGTTTCACATGCCAAGCATACCAGAGATGGGCACCTGGCACTTTCAGGCCTGGGGGAAGAGGCAAACAGAAGTGATTTGGAAACTGCTCTGGTTTTGTCCCTCCAGCTCTGGCTTCAGTTACTCTGTACTAGCACCAGCCCTGGGCAAAACTGTGAAGTGAGCAAAATTTATTTTGTCATCCCCACCTGCCTGTAGCATCCACCTACATACTTTCAGTATCTAATCTCCCACCCTGACCCCTGGGGTGCTGTCCTCTGGTTGGGCAACCATGTGTGCTGATGCTCAGCTGATGTGAAAGTGATATCCAAATCAAGCATTTCCTGTATTCATCTTCATCATACTTGAGTTTTAATCCCACAGATTTCTGATGGGGTTCACATCTCTGCTCCCACTTCCTCCACCCCACCCCCAATTTAGAGTTGCTGCTCTAGTCCTGCACGTGCAATGGAATCATCAGCAATGCTTGTAAAATTATAGGTCCCCAGACCCCCCCTCCACATCTTCTAATTTGGACTCTTCAGGGGTGGGAACCCTTGCTCTCACCCTCTAAGAAGAAGTTTGGCAAAATGAAAAGTCAGAAAATCTGTTTGTATTGACAGACATGGTTTTGATCTGAGGAAAATCACCAATACCTTCTTGGTTTAACTATCAGTGTATCTTTGGGGTATGAATGAGACTGTGCATATGACAGCACTATGTAATGTGCTAGGTAATTGGAATAGATAACCATTTTTATTATGGTTCCTGATTTCTTCCACAACAGCTTAGTTATCATACCCACATCATCATATTCTTTCTCCCTACTAGATGATATAGCTTTTAACCTGCTACATTGATTGCAGTCCTGTCTGCACTTTAAAATCATCTGAAGAGCTTTTAAGCAATATTGGATACCCAAGCCCCACATCCTTAGATTTTCAGTCAGTTTTTCTGGAGTAGAGCCCAGGCATCCATATTTTTTAAAGCTTTGCTTCATCCCAGCAGACTGCAATATGCACATAGGGTTGAAAACTGATGAGGGAGCATAAGGTAAGCTGACACCTCACAAACCCCCTCTCCTCCCCCCACCCCCACAGGTGGAATATGTGTGATATTCCTCAGGCACTGCTGGCTGACCAAGAACAAAGGAAAGGACTGAGAACAAATGGTTGAACTGATAGAGATCAAAGGACCTGAGTCTCCATCAGTTTACAAATATCTTAGTAAATTACAAGAAGAAAGGCAATCTTATCAGTAGCCTAATCTCCAGGAACTCCCTATTATTATTGATAATGATTTGCTAGAGGGAGAAACAACCTTAGCCTGACAATAGCTAAGGCTTCAGTAATCTGTGAGTCTTCTTTAGCACATGGAAATCCCTTTAAGAAACTTCCTCTTGACTTTATCTCCCCCAACTCCAGAGCATATAACCAGTCACTCTTCACAACCCCAGTGCAGCTCTTTATGCCCACAGGTCCTGTCCCTGTGCTTTAATAACTTTTTTGCACCAAAGACATCTCAGGAATTCTGGTCGGCTCCAGACCCCCATCACTCCAAAACCCCATCAAAAACACTATGATAAATGAATTCATATTAATGGGTACTAAAACCTTAGCTACTCCTACATAAGATATTTGCATTTTTGACCATGATTTTGTATAAGCATAACGTGTCACTCATTTATTGACTCAACTGCTTAATATATATTTCTTGAGCACATACCGTGTATCTGGCATTGGGTGTAAAAAGATTAACAAGGCAGGTTCCTTCTAAAACCCTTACAATTGTATGAAATATGCTATGTGTGAGTGTGAGCATATGTTAGCACACTTTTTTCTGAGGAAGGCATCCATGACTTTCTTCACTTCCTCAGTGAGGATCAGTAACTACCCCCCAAAAGGTTAAGAATCACAGTTGTGGGAAAACCGTGCACCCTCTGTCTCCTTGTGGTTAGCAGTGGAATTCAGAAGTGGTGCGTCCTGGCCTTTACTCTGCAAAGAAGGCTAAGGGTAATTCCAAATGTCAGCTGAAACCACGATGACACTTGCCTGCTTTAGACTTCTTGTTAATTTATAGTACAGGACCAGCATTGTGCTCCATTTACAGTTTTTCCACATGAATGAGTCTATTTCCCTTTGTCATTTATTCCTTTCCCTGAACTTCCTGCTCTTCTCTTGGACCACATGAGACCACATTTAAAGCTATAGCACTCTGAAATAATAAAGCCTCTGTATTCGACCCAGATTAACCAAGGCAGGAAAGATTGGAAACATTAGGTCCGTGAAGTGATCTGGAATTGGGCTTCTGCCCCATCTCTAAGGTCTCTTGGTAACTGGTGGTGCCCTCCTGTGGGCCCACTGCCCTCATTCGCCCCTCCTGTCTTCCCAGGAGACCCTGGTGCTTGCCTCTGTCTTGGTTAGCACTGAGCAGAGCCCTGACCCCATCCAGTCTCTTTTGTTGGCATCTCAGTCCCTTCAGAGCATGTGAGGACACCGATTTATCAGGAGTCCACACGGGTGTCTCTCCTCCACAAGGCAGAAATTCAGTTCCCAGTCTTTTTCTCACTCTGTTCCTCAGAAAGCCTGTCGCTTCAGCTATCATTCCCATCAGAACATTCTCACCAGTTTCAGTATTTGTATTTCTACTTTCAGCCCTTTTTTTCTCCATTCTGTTCTCACATTGCCACCAAGTGCTCTTTCTACAAATCCCAAAGGAATGTATGAATACAATTGTTATCCCACCAAAACAGTTATGGCCCCTGTTGGTCCTTGGCTTAAAAACCTTCCGTGAGTTCCAACTGACATCTCTCTTGAACTCTAGACTCATATTTCTAGCTCTCCTGGGCCTCTCTACATCATTTCCCAGACACTTCAACTGGTCATGTCCAAACTTAACCCGTGATCTCTCCTTCCTGCCACACTCCCATCTTCCTGGTAGCCCAAGCCAAAAGGCCTCTGCATGGCCCATGAACCCTCCTTTCTTATCTCCCTTCACTGTCTCTTCATTATCAAGACTCCTCAATTCTACCTCCTCCGTTCCCACATCTCTGTTACCTACTTTCTATCCCCACTGTATAGGTCATGGTTGTACCAGGAAACAGCCCATTTGCATGGGATAAATCTGGTAGGGAGTCATGAAGAGGCTATTTCCATACCACAGTACATTGCCATTAGGGCATCTGGGCCTAAGAGGGCATGGAAGGGAGCGGTTACTAAGACAGAAAAAGCTAGAGCTGTAGGAGAGGTCCCAAGACAGTACAGGTAGCCTTTGATGGAATGAACAAACTGTGGCCTGGCAGGGAGAGAACTGAATGATAAACACCTCAGTCTCTGTCCTCCTACACCCATCTCCTGTCAGTGCCACTCATTGGCCAAACCCAACAGGAAAACAAAGGAGTCCATTTGATGCAATTCATACAGGCTAAAAAGTAAAGAGCAGGATGGAAAAAGTTTGGAGGGTAAGCCTGGAAGAGCAAGTAGAGACAATTTTGTACACCTGCCATCACTTCCTTAGCTCAGGTTTCTACCATCTTTCACCTGAACAGTTTCAGTATTTGTATTCCTACTTTCAGCCCTTTTCTTCTCCATTCTGTTCTCACATTGCCACCAAGTGCTCTTTCAACAAATCCCAAAGGAATGTATGAATACAACTGTTATCCCACCAAAACAGTTATGGTCACTGTTGGTCTTTGGCTTAAAAACCTTCAAAGAGTTCCATTTTTTGGTGCAGAACAAACTCCCTGGGCTAACACCTACTGTTGTGAGCAACCACTCCCCACCCCCTACCCACTCCCAGAGATTCATTCTGTCTCCACCTTAATCACGTTCTTCTCTTTTGGTGAAATCCTTCTTGCACTCCCCACATCATCCCTTCCACTTGAAGAATTTCTACATATTCTTTCTTATTCCTGAAGGCCTAACTAAATGCCACCTTCTTTATTAAGCTCCCTTCCAGAATTGTTCCCTCCAAGTTGCACATCTAGTGCTTTCTTAAACATCTAGGACTGGTGGCGTAGGCAATGAGATGCCTGATTCTTTCCTTCTAGACTGTGTGCTTAAAGGTATTGTGCCTTATTCAGGTAGATGTGTCTCAAGACCCAGAACAGATCTTTGTGAATCTTAGGTCCTCCAAGAGGTTTCACTGAATTCTGTCCAATAAACTTACCCATCTCAAATCAATGAGATTAATGGCTTATTGGGTTCTTTCTTTAGAATACCATTTGTTACCTTAACTGAGTCTTGCAGGAATGTACAAGTCTTAATACCAGGGAGGTTTTTCTAATCGTAGGATTTCTAGCATAGATATGATGGCTGGTCAGTGAAGGTGGCAAGTATCTACTGTCCCTCAAATCTTGCCACTAGCTCCCTCCTCTGCTTACTAGAAAATGTGTTTATTTGGAATCTTCCTCAGAATTATTTTTCTTTCAGTGCATTTTTCAAGGGAGGGTAGAAAGAAAAGAATTATGATAATAAAAAACAACTATTTCATGTTTATTCATTCAGTATGTAGTTATGTGGTTAAGGAAATTAAATACACACACACACACACACACACACACACACACACACACACACCACCCTAATAGCTCTTTAATATAACCTTTAAGCCTCTAGTGCTTGAGACTGGTTTGGTCCAGTTGGTCCAATGTGGAATCCTCCTCCTTCCTGTAGTGAAGACCTGTGGTCAGCCTTCTGGATTGAATCAAAGTCTTATAAATATACTTTTACCCTAAATATATTCAGAATAACAATGGATAAGTGTCATATACCAGTGGGGTCTAATTCCTAAGGTGAGAGAATCTCAGCGCTGCAAGGGACCAGAGTAAATCATGTAATCCCACTATTCAATTCATGAGTAAAGAAACTAGTGCACAAGGAGGTTGTCATTTGACCAGATACACCCAGTGCCCACGTAGGCACCCAGGCCATATGACTCCCGGGAAGACTACAAAGCCACTAAGCCCAAAGTAAGCAAAGAAAATATTTGCAAAATCCATCATTCTGGGAGCAAAGGCCAACCTGCTTAGGAAACTGAAGTCTTGAAGGGCAACCTAAGTTTAAGTGGCCACATGTGTCAGCTCCCCAGTGCTTGGTTATAGTGAGGAAGGGATGCAGTAAAAGGAGAAAATAACAGGGACTCACCTAGGAGTGAATACAAGTGAAATAGTAAAAGAAAGAAGACAATGAGGAGAAGACAGAGAAGCTAAAAAGGATGGGTATTCTGTTTGGCTTTGCTTGTAGCTTGTAAGGCTTGTTTTACTCATTTATTTATTTGTTGCTCAGTAAATATTTATTGAGTATTACTCTCTGCTAGGCTTCATTTCAGCAGAAAGATCCCTAGTCATAACATTTAGCAAGGACAGGGTAGAGATATCCTGGAGGCCTTCATCTTATCAGACAAAAGTGGGATTTAACCCCTTTCTACACACTAACAGAGCAAGAAAGGAGTTTTGTTTTTTGTTTTTTGTTTGTTTCTTTGCTTCCTATACTATAGTAGTTTATTTTCCTATAGTTTTTTGGTGTGTGTGTTTTGTGTTTTGTGTTTGTTTGTTTGTTTGTTTTCCAAAGTATCAGAAAAGCTATGAAATGAAGTAGTTCAGCAGCTGAGGGTCACCATGCCTCATGCCCCATCCCTCCAATTTCTGTCTTGTACTAGCTCTCCAGGAGAGTTAGCCCCAGGCTTTGGGGTATAGTGGCCTCTGGAGTCAGGCCAAGCAGTAAAGCCTGGGTCCAAAGGGGCTAACCATGAAGATAGTTCCAGACTTTGAGCTAGGCTGTTAAGCACCTTTTTTTTTTTTTAATCTGGTTAGCCCTAGACTCTTAACTCTCAAATGTTCACCTCATGTAGATGAGTAGATCTTTCCTTGGAGCTTCATTCTCAGCCTGACATATCTGGCTCTAGCTTAACTGATGGGCTAGTTCTTCTCACCTTTAAGAGGGCTGTATGATCTACAACCCTAGCGATGATTTATCTAATCACCATCATGGGATAAGTGATGCAAATATGCCACTGCTTCCAAAAGAAGGAAGGTGGTTGGAGTGCCCTCCAAGAAGAAGCCACCATAGAGCTTATTCCCCAGACATGTGGTAATAAAAACTAGTCCAAAATCTTCCACAAAGACTCTTTGGAAGGTCACCTAGAATAAAAAGGGTCTACAGTAAGAATATTGTAATGTTTTTTAGCAATCTGCCTATAGCAAAATTCTTTTTTTAATGTTTATTTATTTTTGAGAGACAGACAGACAGACAGACAGATATCTCTGGATATAGCATCAGACTCCAAAGGTTAAGTGTTCAGTCCCACAAGGCTGCCCCTCAGATGCCAATCTCAAGCCCCAGACTGTTACCTGTGCCTCTGATCTACCAGCTAAAGACTGGAAGTTCCACTGACCTCCTCAGATTTGATTAATTTTCTAGAGCAGCTCACAGAACTCAGGGAAACACTAACATTTACCATTTTATTAAAGGATGTGATAAAGCATAGGAGTCAATAGCCAGTTGAAGGGATACATAGGGTAAGGTCCAAAAGAAAGGAACTTCTATCCTCATGGACCTTGAGGCCTGGCTTGGTAGTACATGGAAGCCTTCTGGTTCCCCAAGCATGGAAGCTCTGAAAAAGAACTAAAAAAGTTTTTGAGGCATTATATCATTGTCATGATTTAACTAAGTCGTGGGCTGTCAGCTGATTCTACTTCTAGCCCCTCTCCCCTCTCTGGAGGTTTTAGGGTGGGGATAATGGCAGTTCCAACCCTCTAATCACATGGTTGGTCCTCTTGGCTATCAGCCCCACCCTTGGGTGGGGTCAAAAAGTCACCTTCATTAATAACAAGACACTCATTTCACCTTTATGGTTCTGAAGCATTTTCAGGAATCTGAGAAATATATTTTGGTTATCTGAATGACTATATATACATTTCTTATAAATAATTATATCACACAAAGCCTCTTATGAACCCTCCCTCACGAGGTGTAAAGTGAAAATGACTAGCATTTGGTAGTTCCCAGCAGTTTTCAGAGCACATGAAGGCAACTGTATGGATTATCCATGGACAGAAACAAAACAAATACAACAGAAAACAAATAAATCCACAGTCCACATCTGGCCACTCAATGCAGAATTCCAGAGCTCCGTAAGAATAGGATCTGTACAGTTTGTTACTTCCCCTGTTTAATGAAAGGAATCCCACTCTCCATTCTTCCTGAGGGCTCTTCTAAGCACCACCCCATTCCTTCTATCCTGGTGCTCCTTGGTCATTGTAACCCTCTCTGGCCTCCCAGGCCTGGAGCCTACCATTGGCTGACATGGCCAGCTTGCCAAGAAGGAAATGCTGTCACCAGGAAACCACTGAGCCTGAGGCCCCAGCTCATAGACTAGTGCTCTCTTGAGCCCCTCAAATTCCTGTGGGGGTGCACCATGGCAACCCTCTGAGCAAAGGCTTTTAAAGCACTTCATGTTTCACTTTGTAAAAGGTCTCATTTGGCCAGGCACACATCTTTGCTTCTGACATTGCAGTCTAAGCAGGCATTTTTACTTCTGTTTCCCCAGTATGAACATGCAGGATCAAATAAACAGACCGTTCCTTTTCTCAGGGACAGAATGGTGTAGTGGTGAAGTGCAAGGGCTCTGCAGACAGGCTGTCCATCCTGGCCATGTCCCTTCTTGACTGTCACCCTGGCCAAGTTACTTGATTCCCACATGCCTCCATATTCTGCTCTACAATATGGGGATCATAGGAGTACCTACTTCACAGGGTTCTTACCAGGATTAAATGAGCTGGCATGTGACAATGCTTAGAACAGTGCCAGGCACACAAAGTCTACACAAAGTAAAGGTAGCTATCGCCCTTATTCCTGGGAGCACCTTCTTCTTAAAGAAAAGGAAATACTGGGGCACCTGGGTGGCTCAGTCGGTTAAGCATCCGACTTCAGCTCAGGTCACGATCTCGCGGTCCGTGAGTTCGAGCCCCGTGTCGGGCTCTGGGCTGATGGCTCAGAGCCTGGAGCCTGCTTCCGATTCTGTGTCTCCCTCTGTCTCTGCCCCTCCCCCGTTCATGCTCTGTCTCTCTCTGTCTCAAAAAAAAAAACAAAAAAAAAAACAAAAACGTTAAGAAAAGGAAATACAGTGACAATGTTGTAGAAGTGAGATCTAGGTATAGAGGCAAAGGCCTTGCCTGGAAAATTCAGGATAGAAGATATTTTGGAGGAAAAGGATAAGGTTGGAGTTCTCATCTAGAGAAGCTGTGTGACACTTCAGTCCTCAGGGGCACTGCTGACTGGGCCTGCCTGGTCAGGGTCCAGAATAGGCTGGTGCAGAGTCCTGGGAAGCAACACAATTTCAGTGTGACTTCCAAAAATGACTGCTCTGAGGGTCAGGCGAGGAGGGAGGAAAACACAGGGTGAGGAGATGGGTATTGTTTTTTCTATCTGTGCTTGACACTCCCCCTTTCACACAAAGAGAGAATTGTGACAGGGCACTTTGCCCTTTGAATCACCTTGGCAACCTGAATTCTTTTGCTGTTCCAGGAAATTATAAACAAAATAAATACATTGAACTGACGCTCTTTGCTTCTGTTTTCTCCCTCAAATGGTACTTTTTTAAAAGGTGTGCATGTTGGGGGTGGGGTGCTCTTGATTGTTTTAAATGTATTTTAGACTCCTTCAAAATATGTTTAAGTAACATCAGGTGAAGGAATCTTAGAAAAATTGATAAAGCAGGCACAGAAGCTTGGATGTGTTCAGTGTAAACAACTTCTGGTAACAGGCATGCCATAGAACTTCATCAATTGACCCAAATAATGTAAAAGTTGTTGTAGACAAAGGAAGGATGGAAGGAGCAAGAGGATATAAGAGGGAAGATGAGAGGAAGAGCAGGAAGAAGCTTAAGGGTAGGAACCACTTTATGGGCCTGTGACCAGTATAGCCAAAGTGGGTCCCATGCTCAAAAGGGATCCCTGTGCTTGGGGTATAATGCTCTGTGGCCGCCATCTGAAAATTTTCATTAATTTTATTTTTGAATTTTTGTTTTGTAAGTGAAGTCAGAAAGGACAGTGGTACCATGGCTCACACAGTACTGCTTCCCCACCTCTCTAGGACAAACTCTAAGCCTCCTGGCAAGGGATCTGGACACAGACCTGAGGAGGGTCAGGATCAAGCATGTGCCAGGTTACAAGAGGAAGGCCCAGGCACCTGTGAGGGTTTGCTCTAGTAGTAAGACTCTCCAGCCCAAAGGAGCACAATAATAAATAGCAAATAAAAATCACTGTGCCATGTCAAGAAAGACACCAAGAAGAAAGGACTGAGCTTCTTTCCTGCCATATCAACAGGGGACTCCACATTTTCATTTTGCCCTGAGCCTCACACATTATGTATCTGGCTCTGGTTGCAGCATTTAATGCCCACTCAGCTCTCTTCCTGCACCTCAGAGTTGAGAGTTGTGAGGGCCCCTGGCCCTTGTCCTGCAAGAGGTGTAGAACTCATGTCAGCTGCCCTCTCTCATACAGTGGAAGCACATTTCCAGGGTTCACAGTGTAATTGCCCATTGTGAGCCAGCAACAAGCTGAGTAATGGGAAATCCGGAGAGCCGAGAATGCAGAGACAAGGGAGGGAAAGGAAGAGGAAAGGTGAAATGAATGAGTGCTGTTCCATGGAATTGTGAAAACTGACTCCAGCCGTGGGGTCAAATAAACAGGATAACACAGCGCGAAGAAGACCAACAGGAAATTTTACACGGAAAAATGTATCAGGAGGTAGCCGTTGAACAGCATTTGAAGTATATCAAAACTGCAGCTTTTTAAAAATCCAACTCTGTTTCTTGCCCAGGTCTCTGACCCTAGCTTGTGGTCCAGCTCTGGGCTTCCAGAACTATACCTTGCTCCTCTATTTCCTTAACCTGCTCTTAATCCTCCTAGGGACCTCCATTCTACCCATAAGTCCTAGTGCATGGAGTTACAGGGTCTTTCTGTGGACTCAATCAGAAAATTAAAATGCTAATGAATTATTTGGATTGTTTTATAATCTTTCCAGAGATATCAGGAGAATCTGAAGGATTAGAGTTTCTATTGTATGATATAAAATGAGAATCTCTTTCATTGGCCAATGAAAATTTATTGTCATTTGAAATTGTAAACGCTCATGCAGTTTTTTTTTTCAGGTCAATGAAAGGTATTCAACACCAGTAATATGCACAGATTTTACTTACCTATTTGTGCAAGCTGAAGAGATATAGGACACTATCAAGGAAGAATTGGTAACTTTTAAGACTTGGACGGGCTACTTAAAAAAGTGTAGAATAGCCTCCTTTCAAAGATAGGATGAAAAGTTTATTATAGATCTACACAGAGATGGACCCAATTTAGATGGTTGCCTGAAGTTCTTTCTTTCTCATATTTGTTGATTTCTTATTGACTAACTACTTAATTATGATCCATTTACTTTCACCAAGGATTTTTGGATATTAAATTTCATGCAGTTTGTAGCAATCTGATCATTACTGGATCATCTTGGTCATCATTTTGCCACCAGCGAGTACTCATTCTGGTCATTTTGTTAACATTAAAATTCACTCTGGGGTACCTGGGTGGTTCAGTCAGTTAAGGTCCAGTCTCGGCCCAGGTCATGATCTCAGGGTTCGTGGGTTTGAGCCCCTCATTGGGCTCTGTGCTGACAACGTGGAGCCTGCTTCGGATTCTCTGCCTCCCTCTCTGCCTCTCTTTTTCTCTCTCTCTCAAAAATAAATAAACATTAAAAAAATCATTGTTTAAAAATTTTTTTCACTCTTCTGGTTTCTCAGAGGCCAACCTCTGCCCTAGTTGGGGAAAAAAAAACAAAAAATAGATTTGATGAACCAGTTGTTGTCTAGGTAGCCCCCCCCCCATGTCAGTCACACCTGTATTTAATTTAAGTCCTTGTTAGTTGGCTAATGATGGAAGACAATTTAGCTCTTATGGGAAACAAAAATCCTTCCAGTGACAAGAGGCAAGTGGGAGTTTGTTGGAGGGTTTATTAAAATGTGTTTACTCCCCTTTTTAGTTTTCCTTTCCTTTCTTTTTCTTTTTGCATTTTTTTCTTTGCATTTTATCTTAACATTCATAGACCGGGAAGAGGACTGGATGATACATAATGAGCTTCCTTTGACTCTCTCCTCCAGAGTGGAAATAGAATTCTGTGTTCCATCATCCTGAGCCACCACCAGGGTCCATCCATAATCAACTATGATGACGAGAGTGGGAAGACATGTGTGCACATTGCCGCAGCAGCAGGCTTCAGCGACATTATTAACGAACTGGCGAGAGTGCCTGAGTGCAACCTGCAGGCTCTGGATGTGGACGACAGGTATTGGTAGCAACTCAAAGTGTTGGGAACTAACAGCCATCTTCTCTTTATCTTAAAATAAAGAACATGGTTAAGGGGTTATCCTATATGACTACATCCTTGACTGCCGGTAATATTCACACATGTGCTTGTGACAATAAAAACTGCTCTATTTTAGTCAGGGCAGGAAAAATCATTGTTATGGAAAGAAATGCTGTGACTGTACAGTATTGTCAGACTTTCCACTTTTTGCTAAATGTTCTCAGAAGGCTTTCTGTATGTCAGCTTCCTGCTATATATGCACTTTTTATTTCTTAACAGTAAGTCTTATTTTTTTCATCATTCCTGGATTATGTCATAAAGTCTATAAGTTCTTGTTATCCAGACAAGAGCGTAAGACAAGTTTTGTATTCAGAACTAGATGTGACATTTTTCAGGTTTTTCTTTTTTTCCCAACCATTAAAAATACATTGGCAAGGAAAAAGAAGCTGGATCCAGAAAGGGGAAGAGACTTATCCCAGAGGTAGTCAGCAATGAAAGAAGACTTGTACCCTCCTCGTACCCCCCTCTTCTAAACAAAGAACTTTTCGTACATCATCAACTATTAGAGCTTTTCAATTACACTGCTTATCTAATCTTTGTTTTGGTTAGGCATTGATTCAATGGAAATACAAGAATAATATAACAACAAACAAGACTATTGAAAATAAGTAAAAGGCTTACATACTATGTATGGGTTTTTTGCCCTCTTCTGTTGAAGTGCAAAATTAGCCACTTACTTATCTTAACTTCAGGTAAATCCCAAGAAGCACCTCCTACTCTCCTATACCTGAAATTCTTGTAACACCTGGGAAAAATTCTTGAGTTGCACATGAGTCTCAGGACTTGGAGATGGTTAACATGATGACTTTAATTAAAATTGAAGTGTAGATCATTGAAAGTAGACCTTTTCCCAAGGTCAGATATTGATCTTGAGCAGGTAAGACAGTAACAGGACTGAAGTTACATGAAGAGAAAAGGTGAATGAACCAAAAAAAAGAAGAAAGCAACACATTTAAGAAAGGAGGGCTGGAGAAAAGTTTAGCGACTTTAAAATACTTTCACAACCAGTTCCAAATAGGATATTTCCCAGTTTGCATTATCATACACTTAGCAAAGGAAATCCAGTTCCTCAAGCCTCAGGGAAGAAAGTAAAACCAAGGTAGGAAAAAAAAGTACAAAAGATAAGATCCTACAAGAGTTCAAAGTGAAGTAAAATCTCCAGGAGAATCTAGTTCCTGCTCTAAAGCTCAACTCACTTGTTGCCTCAATTGGCCAAATCCTGCCCTCTGTTTTGTTTTGTTTTCTGCAGCCTGCAGCTGTACCTTCACACTGAAACTGTGAGCTTGTCTTAGTAGAATTTTTCAGAAGTTTCATAGGTATAAATGCTTTAACCATTTGTAGGAATTGTGACTTCCTTATGCTTCTTCTCCTAGTGGAGAGAAAGTGTTTGAAGCAAAGGGAAGAAAAATAAGGCAGTGATTTAAAAAAAGAGAGAGAGGGAAAATATGCAGGCACTAGTCCTCCTAGATATTAAAGTACTTTCTAGATCTGTGATATTTATTTATTTTTTAAAAGTTTACTTATTTATTTTAAGAGAGAGAGAGAAAGAGAAAGAGAGAGCAGGGGAGGAGGAGAGAGAGAGAGGTGAGAGATAGAGAATCCCAAGCAGGCTCTGTGCTGTCAGCATGGAGCCTGTTTTGGGGCTGGATCTCAGGAACTGTGAGATTATGACTGAAGCCAAATTCAAGAGTGGGAAGCTTAACCATCTGAGCCCCCAGGTGCCCCAGATGTATGATATTTAAAACATGGTGTAATTAGCCTAAGATCCATGGCACAGAACACATAACTCAGAAGTAGCTCATGTAGCATAAATGTCTCAAGTTTCATCAACCTGTGAGGTCATACTTTACTTTAATACCCAACCCATTTATCTTCAGGAAAGACAGTCTTTTATCAAGTTCTGCCTACATGCTTCTGGGAATTCTCTCAGGAATGTTTACATGTCCTATAAATCATTCCTTACTGATATCTCAACCAATGCTGCATGCTTATATCAGTCATTTCCTGCTCTTCAGACACTACCTCATCAACCACCTCTAATGAATTTTTTCTGAGTCATGGGCCCTGGCCCTCCACCTTCACATTTTGATAGTTTCAGCTATCACAGTGTAAAGGTGTGTTTGTGTGCTGTGTTTGTCGGAAATTTAGAGATAAGAAAGGAATTACAGGTTAGATAACCTGAAATTGGATACTGCAGATTGCCCACAAAGGCTCTGTGTGTATTAGTTAGGAGTTTTCTATATACTCCGTTTCTCTGCAAAATAATTTATGTTTTCCCCGTTCTTCCGGATCTCTTTTTCCATGTTGGCAGTCAGAAGAAGTAAAACACTTGGTCTTCACAATTGTTGTAAAGAAGTATTTCACACTGCTCCAAAGTGAGTTGTCATGTGTCCGTGAACCTGATGAGATTGATGCCCAACCCTTCATCTATTGAATTTATTGGCAATATATTCTCTAAACAGGATGGCATAATCTGGCTGGAGCCTCATCCTGTTTCATAATAGATATTGTGTGGAGACCTCTCTCAAGTAGGATGGAATCAGTCACATCTGCCACATATTCAAATAAGCAGGGTGATTGATCACTGTATTGAAAAGAAACACAGTCCTATGAAGTGTTCTCAAATTTCGGGAAGTAGTATAACCTGAGGAGGAGGATGCTTGATTGACAGACGACACAATCCACGCATGGGGATCCTGACCACACTGAGGTCTCTCCCAAGTACTAAGGCCCATGCACCTTAACAGATAGCTCCAACTGAGCCCTTTTCTGTCTAGCCCCTTGGCTGCCTCCATGTCTGAGAGACTGCTTGGCCACCCTTCTGCCCAGGGTTCAGGCCCCACCAGAAAGCCAAGAAGTTTTCCATGCCTTCCTTCCCTGCCTCAGGATTGAGCCTTTCCCAGGGCAGTTTAAAAATGACAATATTTTCTCCTAGCCTCCTGCTTTTTTTTTTTTTACCTAAGAGAATACTGCTTTTACAATTAAATAAAGGCTTAAATATTGAGGAATATGTATCTACCTTCTGGCTGATGAAGGACTTTCTAAGTATAAAATGCTGAAAGAAACAAAAGCAAAGAGATAATTAAATGTGGTTATTTTTAACTTTTATGGAAAATCACTATAAAAATTAAAAGTCAAGTAACAAATTAGAGAAAATGTTTGCAAAAGTATTGATATCTTTAATATATAAGGAGCCTACATAAATTAGTAAGAAAAACTAACAATATAACAGAAAAAAAATAGCCAAAAGGCATTAAGAGTCATTTCAGTCAGAAGACTCAAGTGACAAATAAAAATGTATTTCAAAACTTCCACCTCACTATTAAAGAAATGCAAAAGAAAATAACACTGTGGTATCATTTTGCCTACCAAATTGGCAAAGATTTTTAAAGGTGATGATAACACTCAGTTTAGGGAAGGAATAGGGACACAGCTGGTAGGGGGAGAAATTGAGTCAATGTTCTTAGAAGACAGTTTGCACTATGTATAAAGAGCCTTAAAATTGCCCATAACTTGGGGTCGCCTGGGTGGCTCACTAGGTTAAGCAGCTTGCTTTGGCTCAGGTCATGATCTCACAATTTGTGAGTTCAAGGCCTGCATCGGACTCTGTGCTGACAGCTTGGAGCCTGTTTTGGATTTTGTGTCTCCCTCTCTGTCTGCTCTTCCCCTGCTTGTGCTCTGTCTCTCTCTCTCTCTCTCTCTCTCTCAAAAATAAATAAATAAACTTAAAAAAAAATTGCCCATAGCTTTTGACTCACTACTTCCTCTTCTAGGACATCGTCAAGAAGGCCAGAGAAGGGTACAAGGCTCCAGAATGCTTATAGCTGGAGGACAGTTTGCAGCATCCTGAAGCCCCATCTGATACTTAACTTACCATTTCCACACTGCAAATAGCCACACATTTTTCGTGCCACATCCAGACTTTAAACAACTGTTGCCAGCTGAGCACCCTGTGCCATTTCTGTGCTCTGACCCTTGTGCCATTCCCATGTGGTCCCCCAGGACACCGCTGCACTGGGCTGCAGCTGCAGGGAAGGCAGACTGTGTGCAGTCACTGCTGGAGCTGGGCATGGACAGCAACCTGCGAGACACCAAGGAGAGCACACCCCTCGCCTACGCCCTGTACTGTGGCCACACAGCATGTGTCCAACTCCTCTCCCAAGAGAGTAGGTGAGTGCACTGGAGAGGAGAGGCACTCATTGTTTTCTTCCTCTCAAACATTTAAAAATTGGATGAAACTGTTTCGCTTGCCGATGCCCAAATCCAGCTCTAACTTAATATTGTGCTTGCCACTGTCTAATATATCGTGACATGTTCTCTACTCTGTGGAGCAAAATTATAGTAGTGAGCCCAAATCCATCACCCTAACATCCACTGGACTTTCATTTCTTCTTTCCTTTTTCTCCCTTTCTTCTTTCCTGTATGCCATGTTCTCTTAATCTTCTTTTTTTCCGTAATCAACAATTCTCAAACTTTTTGCTCTCAGCACCCTTTTCCACTTTCAAAAATTGGGAACCCCAAGGGGTTTTCTTTATGGGAGTTACACCTTTCTGTATTTATAGCACTAAAAACTAAAACTAATTTTTAATAAAATATGTAGTTATTCATTTAAAGCAATAATAACCTCATTACATTTACATGTTGACATAAATACCATATTTGTAGCTAAAAATAACCTTTTTGTCCAAAACCAAAAAAAAGTTGTAATGAGAAGAACAGCAGAGCTTTGCAATGTTTTGCAAATCTCTTCGATATCTTAATAGAAGCATAGTAGAATACAGCTATATTCCCACATCTGTTCCTGTATTCAATCTCTTGCAATATGTTATTTTGATTGCAGTGTCTGAAAAAAATCTGGCTTTGCATAAATATGCAGTTGGAGAAGGGAATATTTCAGTAGCATTTTCAGATATTGTGGATACTTTTCCTTTGCTATTACATCCAAACTTGACAAATGTTAGTTACAACGTGAACTATTGGCATATCGATGAACTTTTTATACTCTGTTGTGTTAAAATCCATTAGTTTGTCTTGCACTTTAAATGGGTCTTATACCCATACAGGATTTTATAGTATCTTGCTTTGGTCATTTGGAAAATATTGGTTCACTTAATTAGGAATATCATCCAGATGACACATTGCATTATACAATATTAAAAAATCACATTTGTTAATATCACCACTGATCTTATTGGAAGAGCCTTTATGTATCAGGAATCTGTCAAGCTTACAGTATGCACACAAGTTTTTCAAAATTCTAATTTTTGCTTGAAAACCGGACTTTTGTCATTGGCAGCAATTGCTGTCAATTGTTTACCTTGAAATTACAGGCTTATTTTATTCGTTTTTGAGAAGCTTTCTGAAAATACCCAATTGCAAATAACCATAGTTTGTCTGTAGGTCATAAAAATGGTGTTCTGTGAAAAAACAGTATCTAGGTTAGCTGGCAACTCACACAATTATACAAGTGCTTTACCTCAAGACAACCGTCATATTTTGTTATATAGTTGAATTGCTTATGGGTACTTCCTGTTTTGTCAAAAAGTGTATACTGAAAGGTCATTTTTTTAAATTTTTTTAATGTTTATTTTATTTTTGAGAGAGAGAGAGAGAGAAAGAGTGGGGGAGGGACAGAGAGAGGGAGACACAGAATCCGAAGCAGGCTCCAGGCTGTGAGCTGTCAACACAGAGTCCAACCTGGGGCTTGAACTCACGAACCGTGAGATGACCTGAGCTGAAGCCAGGACTTAACCTACTGATCCATCCAGACACCCCACAAAGGTCAATATTTAATAAAATTAATAACTTTTACCAGACATTAATAAGTTAAATGACAATTTTTTAACATAAGTCCACTGATGATACTGTCTTGATTTGTATCAAGGAGCCCATACTTTGACCCACTGTCTCTATTGTACAAAAGCACATGAATATTGTACAAAAGCAACTGAAGACTGTTGGGGACCCCACCCACAGCGTTTAGGGGACCACACTTTGAGACCCCACTGGCCTAAATCACAATCTATAACCGAAGGAGGAAAGATTATAGAAGATACTAAAGTAGCATTAATTTGCACAGGGCTATATTCTATTGAGGTCAACTTGGAAGAATGTTAGAGATCCCCTGGGGTAATATTAGGGGTCTAGAAGGGGTATTCAATAGTTCACAAAGCCTATTGGAAGGTGAAAGAATGAAGATAAAAATACATCGTGGAAATAAAGATTCAATTACACACTGTGTGACCTGTAAAGAAAAACACTAATTATATACAGTCAAGTGGTGATGTTTTTCAAATTACAAATTACAGTATCTCACTCTGAAGAGTAATGTTGCAATCTGGCTTTTAGGGCACACACATGGGTCAGATTTCATCATTAACTCATACCACAGAAAGCACTAAGTCAGTTGTGGCCTCAAAAGAGAGTAACAGAATTTTCCAAGCAAGAAAAACAGAATCGTGCCTCAGGGAAACTGTCCACATAAGAGGAGCCCGTCGGACAACTGCTGACCTTTTTTTCTTTAGAATTTGCCTGCCCATTGGGCATTGCTCACTTTTCTTCTGCTGCCACACCCGATCTCTGGGACAAACACTTCCTCCTGGGCAGCTAAAGCCCAGACTAAAGCTTCTTCCCTCGGTTTCCTTTTTTAAAAAGTATTTTCCAATAGGAAATTTAGTAAAAACTGAAAGGGAAACAAAGAACATTCAAATAGCATAAAACGGGCAGGCTTCCTGAGGTAGATAATGTCTGAGCTATGCCTAGATCTTATGAGATCTCTTTCAGAGAAAACCTGAAACCACATTTCCCCTGCCTCTACAAGCTCCCCTTGCCTCTACCACTTGAAGCCTGAACTCACCCTTAGCCTTCATCTCTGTGACTTAAAACTTATACCCCTACTGACTGTGCTTGAGAAGTGAGAACAGTAATGCTTTAAGCTGTTTTCAACTTAGTTTATCCCTTGGTGAAAATAGATGATCTAAAGGTAGATTTTGAAAGGATATTTCCTGAGGGACTAAGAGGAATCTAAGAAATAGTCTAACTATGGCAAGGAGTGGAGTAACAAAGGGTTTTGCAAGTTCTTCCACCTGACCTTTGACTTGAAAGTGCTTTGGGGTGTCTTTGGATTACCTAAGACAACCTTCTCAAGCAGATGAAATAGAGGGAGGCAGTGTTTGGTTGGGGGATTGTGACCACTTCCTAGCTTCTTACAGAGTCCTTGTTATTTTACATTCCCATAGAACAGAGCCTACTCGACCCTTTCCTTCCCAGAGCAATAGACCCCAGAAGAAGGAGGGACGATTCAGCATGCTCAACCAAATCTTCTGCAAAAACAAAAAAGAAGAGCAGAGAGCCTATCAGAAGGATCACAGCAGGGATCGACACAGGGGGGAGCACACCTCGGAAGTCGATGACATCATCACCACCTTTGATGGCATCGTGGATACCAGCTGCCAAGAAGGGCCAGGCGATCAGGTGGCTATGATTGACCTTAAGAAGCGGACCTCAGAGAATTCAAAACATCTCTTGCTAGAAAAGAAGCCTCTGGGCCCCAAGGGGCTTCCACCAATCAGAACGCAGAGTCTCCCACCCATCACCGTGGGCAGTCACTTCCTGACAGCTTCCCAGGGGACCACTTCCCATACTGGTCTGAGCTCTGGTAGTCATCATATGGCCCAGCGATCTCAGAAAAGCCGCAGTGAGCAGGACTTACTGCATAACAGAACTGGTTGCCAAGCATTGCTAGATAACCCCTGGAGAGGCGATTCTAACCAGGTGTTCTGTAAGGCTGGGACTGTGTCTTCTTCTGATAAACTGCTGGACAGATTGCTCACCAGTGGCTCTGGTCACCAGGAGGTCTTTGGGCTGCCACATCTTCCTCATCTACATAATCCTTCATCAGGTATTACCCTTGCTTCCCTCTTCCTCATTCCTGGCAGGCTCTCTCCAAGAAATGTTTCCTATAGTTCTGGGCTAGGAACTTGGGGTGACAGTAGCCTAGAAGGCAGGGCCAGAGCAAAATGGATGATTAGGACCAACATTTTTCCTTGAGTTTACTGGACTCAAGATCTCTAGGCTATTGAAACATTCTGCTTTTCCACCCTGAGGGCAATCATCAAGTTAAAGTATGTGCCTTCTTATATTCCCAACAGATATGTGTAGTGATTGGAAGATAAAAGCAGAAATATTACTATTTCCAGTAGCTAAGATTCTTAACCAGGGATAGTGGCAATATCAATTATGAGGGGTTGACTTGTTTGTGTGATGGCTTGCTTTTAAATCAGGTGTTCAATCCCTACTTCAGACCTACAGAAGCAAAATTTTGGTGAAGGAGGAGAGGAAATGGCAATACCTTCTAGGTAACATTCACACATTAATGGTTCAAGTTTCCACACATACCAAAGGCTTACATTGTAATTCTCCCTGCTGTCTCTTCCCCAAGCCAACCAATGCCACTCATCCAAAGCTACTAATATTATTTGTTGTTTATTCTTCCAGAGATATTTTATACACGGGTATACACACATACACACATACACACGCACACACACACACACACACACAAAATAGGTATAAGTAAGTATATATCCCCCTTTAAATAAGTATATCACACTAAAGAATTTGTTTTTATACACATATAAGCAATATATATATATATTTTTTTTTTTTCAAATGGTCCACAGGTGATTCTGATGCACACTAGAGAAAGGGAAACATTGTTTTAAAGCAGAGGCTGCAAAACAGCTTCCAAAATTAGTTCATTGCCACAGAATCTTGTTTTGTTTTCAAGTGAATTAATTGCCAATATTTAAAAATCATCAAGTATTACATAAAAAAATAGAAAATTCTAGCCTTTTCTGAAAAATTAAAAAGCCTGGCAACACTGAACCCAAATTCCACTTGGTAATAATAGGCCAGGTAATGAATACCCACTGTCCCGTTGAACACCAGCTAGACATCACTGTCCCCAGTTCAACCCAGTCCAAGTCTCTAGTATCTCTCCAAGGAGTGTCAGTTTTTCTTCATTAATGTGTCTCTGTTGTTTTTCTCATAGTAGGGTTAAGAGAAAAAAATGATGTATCTTGAACCCGCATTTCTGTCAAACATAGAAGAATGAAAGACTGAGAGGGCTATGTGTATTGTAAGAAGTGGAGGAGGGATGAGGCACCTGGGTGGCTCAGTCAGTTGAACATCCGACTCTTGGTTTCGGCTCAGGTCATGATCTCACAGTTTGTGGGTTTGAACTCTGTGTCGGGCTCTAAGCTGACAGCTTGGGATTCTCTCTCTCTCTCTCTCTCTCTCTCTGCCTCTCCCCCACTCACACTCACTCTTCACTTTCCTTCTCTCTCTGAAAATAAAGAAATAAAATCTTTTAAAAAAAAGAAATGGAGGAATATATATATTTGGAAATAAGAAATATTCCTTCCTAAAAAAAAAAGAAAGAAATGTTCCTTCCTGTTTAATATGCAGCATGAGCCTGGCTCTCTTCCCTCATTTATGTGTGCCTGGTCTGGTGTCTGAAACAGGTAGAGGTAGAGTATGACTCCCCTCATACATATTTACATGTATGTGTGAGAAACAGACATCCTGGTGTCTGAGAAAAACTCCACCCAACATTTTACTTCCTCCACAAAGCACTAAAGTATGTGGTTAGTGCCATAGGTAATGTTTTTGCTTTTGTTCTACAGAAGGATCAGGAAGGAAAGATATTAGTCTTCTTCTTTTGATACTTTAGTGGTCTCCGGGGCCTCAACCCGTCCTCCTTTCTGGAGTTGGTCCTGTCCTGGCTAATATCTCCTCCCTTGAAAATCTTTTGAAATTTGTGAAAATCTTGTTCTTTTTCTGTTCCCAAGAGAGCCTGTCTTTTTCTATCAGTTAGGAATGGGCTCAGCCGCCTGTAAAAGAAACCAAAGTAACAATGGCTTAAACAACATAGAAATTTATTGCTCTCATAGGAAAGAAGTCTGAAGTAGGTAGTTCCCAGGTGTTTGGTAGCTCCATGATCACCAAAAACCTAGGCTCCTTCCTCCTGTGTGCTCCACAGCTTACCATATGACTTCCATTCTTCAGGTTATTTCACGGTCCATTAAGGCTAACAGAGAAGGAGGAAAGAAACAGATAGAGGGGGAACATGGATTTTCCCAGCTGAATCAGCTCCCGTTAAGACATCATTGCCCTTAAGTCCACATATCTGTTTACATCTCATTGGCCAGAACTTTAATCACATGGTCACGCCTACTGGCGTGGGAGAGTGGGAATTGCAGTCTTTTATCTCAGCATGCGGCTGTCCCTCAAAAGTTGGATTTTTGTTTCTAAGAGAGAAGAGAGATTTGATAGTGGATAAAGAACTAGTAGATTATGGCATTTGTACTATCTAAAACTTTCTGTATTATTGGAAATAAAATGAAATTCAATAAACTCGGTTTGAAAATTAGCTTCATGGGGCGCCTGGGTGGCGCAGTCGGTTAAGCGTCCGACTTCAGCCAGGTCACGATCTCACGGTCCGTGAGTTCGAGCCCCGCGTCGGGCTCTGGGCTGATGGCTCGGAGCCTGGAGCCTGTTTCCGATTCTTCTCCCTCTCTCTCTGCCCCTCCCCCGTTCATGCTCTGTCTCTCTCTGTCCCAAAAATAAATAAAAAACGTTGAAAAAAAATTAAAAAAAAAAAAAAATTAGCTTCATTTGCCAGTGAAGTGACTTGAAAAGTCCTGGAGTGGCAGAATAGTAGAAAAGAAGCAAAATTCTCCAAGAGAATCTTAAATAATTAGCTGTGGCTACATCAAAGCATTTATTTTTTAACCAATGTTTTTAAGTTTATTTATTTTTGAGAGAGAGGGAGACAGAGTGCAATCAGGGGAGGGGCAGAGAGAGAGAGGGAGACACAGAATCTGAAGCAGGCACCAGGCTCTGAGTTGTCAGCATAGAGCCCAACGCAGGGCTCAAACTCACAAACCGGGAGATCATGACCTGAGCCGAAGTCAGATGCTTCACTGACTGAGCCACACAGGTGCCCCTTCAACCAATGTTTTTAAGCACTGATAATAGCTAGGAGCCATTCTAGGCAACTGAGTTGTGGTAAGATAAATCTCCCAAGAATCTTCAGCCTATAAATGAGTTTTAAAAGATATGGATTTGCTAAAATGATTATGCAACTGACTTCAAGGTACTTTTCTTATCATGTTTAGTTACAAGATCATAGGGTTTTGAAATGGAAAGGACCTTATTCATTAAATGGTTAGAGGGTCTGCCATTCTAATTTGTCAAGAGGCGGACTACTACAAGGGCTAAGACATCTGGGTTCAAATTCTGGCTCTGTCACTTAGGTGCTGTTACTTAATCTCTCTGGGCTTTTGTTTCTTCACCTGAAAAGAATGGGAGGAAATACCTAACCATACCTAACTATAGTGTTGTGAGTTGCTGTTAAATTAAAAGAGGTGATACAGGTAAAGTATTTAGAACAGTGATTTGAACAAAGTGTTATACCCACACGAACATATTTGGTTTTTTAAAACTATGTGCCAAGCCCCATACTAAGCACTATGGTTTAGTTACAAGCTAGGAATCACCTTGTTTTAAAGATGATGAAACTTAAGTAAATGTGCTAGTCAACTGCCTGATTGCCCTCACATCTAGTTTTTTCCTCCAGCCCTATTCTGTCTCTCAGGGAATGATTCTTCCCAAGCTCCCTTGCAGCTGCTCCCAGGTACTTTTGGCCAAGTATCAGGAGGCACTGGCAGATGAGGAAGAGCAGGAGAAGGAGGGAAAACAGTGTAGTTGTCCACAATGGCCCTGTGCTTTTTCTGGAAGCTCCCACAGTGGTTCCATCTCCTTCATGCTCCCTCCACACAGCTGCTCACTCTGTAGCTCTGGCCCCCACTAGCTTAACACCATCCTTTCCCCTTATCTCTCCAGCCTAGAGATGGTTGTTTGTTTTTTTTTGTTTTTTTTGTGTTTTTTTTTGCAGTGGTTGATCTCTGGATTGTCCTCTACCCTCTCTTCTGTTTGGCTTCTTAGTTTTTCTAACACCAATAGAAACAAGTTTCTGTATGAAATTCCCTCTGTTTCAAAAACCAAGAGAGGTCTCTTTTTTCCTGGGTGAGCCCCAACTGATAAAACAAGACATATCTCTCTGAGCCACAGTTTCTTACTCACCCAGAGGCTGGGACCATTATACCTCATCAGGCTCTTTTCAGTTATAATTCACATGGCCTAGAAGAGTTAAAACAGTTTGCTCCAAGTTTTACAACTAATTGATGATGTATTCTGTACTTGAACCCAGATCTCCAAAATAGGAATGTATCATCATGGCAATGTATTTCTCTGAAAGTCCAGTTTGGTAGTAAGCTTACCAATTACCCACAGTGTACTTGTCTGAGAAATGACATTGTCCTCCCCAAAACAAAAAAGATTTTCCTGCCTTACGGATTTTATTTTTGCGGACATTTTTAACTCAGTTTGAAATGTTTTGACAACTACCGAGGCTCTGGACTACGATTAGGAGGCTCACTTGGGTGGTTTTAGTGTTAGTCTAGGCAGGTTGAAACAGATTTCTACACTGAGCTGCCATATTTGATATGAAAGCGTATCGCTTCTCAGCCTTTTGGCTAAGATCATGTGTGATATGAAAGCCTAATACAGTAAAGTAGTTGGATAATCTAAGTCATACCATTGCACCACTGATTTGAACTTGGATAGTAGCTTTAGCATAGGATTTTCTCTTTTCCTGCACTGGATTTAGTAGAAATAATAAGGGCTAGCTAGCACTGCCACTGTTTGAATTCCTGGCAGCCATTAACCTGTGCTTGCATCAGCAACCCTGAACATTGAGCTGTAATGATTATTGCTTAACATTCATTGAGACCTGTCAGTGGGCTAGATGGAGAAAGATGGGGGGTGAGGCACTTAGCCTAATGAGGAAATTTGGAGCACATCAGCTTAATTCATTGCAAACAGCTTTCAGAGAAAATGGAACAGAAAGCTCTGAGGTGTTTGCTACCAGCCTGGTTATTTACAAGCCATCACACAGAAAGCAAGAAAGCTCTCGCTTCCCTTCTCCCTTAAGAGAGAACTTCCTTCTCCCTAATTTTCTAACATATCCTAGCAACAATGCAGCCTCCTCCCTGTGTATGGCTGATCTAGTGATCCCTCTGTTGAAACCCATCACAGGTGCTACATCTTTTCCAGGACAAAAGCCAGATTCTTGAGCCGGTAAACAAAATCCTCCCAGCATGGCAGGGCCTCACTTTCTGTTGTCAGCTTCTGTGCCTCACATCTCTAATCCTTTCCCTCATCCCCCTGAACAGTTCCTTGAATATCTCTCAGTTCCCTGACAACCCATACCTTTCACTCTATGACGTCAGTGCCCATGTTATTTTTAGCTTCTGTCCACTATGGGCTTAACAGACTTGTACAGATTTTTAAGAACCACCTCAAAACTTCTCTGCAAGTCACCCTGACCTCTATAGGAGGTGTGGCTCTTTCTTACTGTGAATCATAGAAGAATAGCTCTATCTTGTTGAGCCTCCTGGGGGGCAGATGGCAAACTGAACTGCATACTTCCCCTTCAATAATACTGCAGAAGAGGAGTCTTTAATCCCTATTCTGGAAATGAGGAAATTGAGGCATAGAGAGGTTAGCCCACCGCTCGGTAGGTCACAGAGCTAGGTAGGAAGTGACAGAGCAGACATTCAAGTGAGCTCTGTGGGAGTTAAGACACCTCCACCTGTCTGGACCCCTCTTTTCTGTGTGATGCCCTCACAGCACTGCCCATGGGCTCCAAAAGTATCCGTTAACCTGTTTTTCTTCCAACGTACACTGTAATCACCTCCTGAGCATCTTGCCTTCTCCTCTTTGTACTCTAGCTCAGGAATATGGTGAGCACACAACAGAGGAGTGCTGAATTTATTTAGTTGTTAAACAAAGGGATTTAGTTGAAAACCTTTTCTGCCTTTGAAGTCTAGGACAGTGGTCCTCAACCCTGTCCCCACAGGCTGGAGGTCCCTTTTAGTGCCTGCAGCACAGATGGACTGCACACAGCTCCACCTCCTCCTTCAAAACTGAGCCAAATGCCAGTGCAGAATGAAGTTGAGCTCTGCTTTCACTTCCCAAATCACTGCCACACCCTGTTTCTGCCCACTTCTCTCATCCTGCCAAAATTGCTTTGGCTGCTAGGGAGGCAGGATAGGTTCTAGGTCAGACAGACCTAAATTGGAGCCCAGTCACTTTCCATTATATGACCTTGAGCACTTTTGAGAACTCCTCCAAGCCACAGTATCCTCAGGGATGATAATAGTATCTATCTCACAAGGGAAAGTGATTGTTAGGATTAAATGAGATTATGCATATAGGATTGAGCCCAGTCCCCGACAATAGCCCAATAGACATTATCCATAATTACCATTATCTCATTTCTTGGTTTTGCAAATTTCTGCTCAATTCATGGATAAATAAGGTATGAGTTGATAAGGGTGCTTACTTACTGTAATTACTCACTATTATTCTACTGAGGAATGTTTTCTTTTTAAATAATAGTTTGTGAAGTTATTTGACCTTTAGGATACAAAGGAATGAAAATATAATATCCACCAGAGAGACTGGAAGTTTTGCTCAGTCTTCATCAAATGGCAGTGCTCAGATTACTGCTCCTATAATATGCCTTTGGACTCACCTAAGCAGATAGACAGTGGATCTTGGCTAATGCTTTTTCTGTTTCCCCTTATCTAAGGATGACTTGGTCCAAACAGAAGAATTAAACCTATGAGCAGTACTGTAGTTGTTCTGATTCTTTCAAGACTACGAGGAGACAAATTAAATGAATACATTCCCTACTCTCCCAGAGATCGTGTTAAACACGCTACAGAATAAAAATGTAATAATTGCTAATGCTTATTGAGTGTTAACCTTGTAAGCTACATGTTTTACATTTGTTCTCCTACCTAATTTTTAGGACAAGTGAAAAAGACAGACACAATTATTTTCACCATTTTGTACATAAGGAAATTTTAGAGAGGGAGAATCTCTTGTCCAAGTTGGCAAAAAGTCTAATCCTGTCCCATTTAGTCAACTATGTATAAGGACCTGAATAACTTGGGTATTTTTTATATTTTCAGATATTTAGATCTATCTCCTGTAATCAGTAGTCTGTTGATAAATGTTTAACAGCTGGCTCTCTGGAAGAAAAATCAGTGCTTGCTGATTTTCATGGTATAAATACTTCCACTATGGCCAATGTTGAGCCACCACTGTGATGTCAACCAGCTCACTAAATTCCTAAAATTTTAACCATCGGTTCCCAAGAGCCAGTATACATGGTTCCAGCACAGCACTACTTATGGCCTAAATTAGAGAATAGCAATCTCCCAGGTGACTTCACCCAGATCCATCTTCTAGGTCAGTGACGCTCAATCCTACCACACAATAGAATCCTTTGGGAACCAGTAAAAATCTGATGCCCTATCCCAGTCCCAGAGATTCTTTTTTAATTGATCTGGGATTTGGCTAGGGCAGCAAAACTCCTCAGACAATTCTTATGTGTAGCCAGCATTGAGAAACCCTGGTCTGGAAGAATATCCCCTACTTATCTGTATCATTTAGCACGGATTTGACTGATGGGTTGTACTTTATGCCCTATTTTTTTTTTCAAGCTTTTAAGTTTTATAGAGTGGGTGGCCAACTGTGCTTGTTTATGAAGTTATATTTAAACTGATTTATTCAAGAAATGATTTCTGATGTTCTTTTCTTTCATTTAACTAGTGATTGGCATATAATAAAAACCAGTAAGGTGTAGCTACTATTATTTTTGTTGTTATTAGCATCTGTTTTTTAATTTTTTTAAATGTTTATTTATTTTTGAGAGATAGACAAAGCACAAGCAGGGGAAGGGCAGAGAGACAGGGCACAGAATCTGAAGCAGGTTCCAGGCTCTGAGCTGTCAGCGCAGAGCTCAATGCAGGGCTCGAACTCACGAACCTTGAGATCATGACCTGATCCGAAGTCAGATGCTTAACCGACTAAGCTACCCAGGTGCCCCTGTTGTTATTAGTATCTTAAGTTTAGTGATCACTAACAATTTTATGATTATCTTATCCATTGGATTTTACAATTTGCACTTGGTTGCATCTCAAATTATTGATACAATTATGTTTGTCCCCAGGACAAAATTTTCAGCATCTGTCCCCAAACAGACCCCAAATCAGGGATCATCCTTTCACCCGGAACAACCTAGCTCCCTTACCAGACCAAAAATGTAAGTATTATGAATCTTCTTCAGCTTCCTTTGCAAGTGTTAACATGTCTAAACACAACTAACTGTTATTTCAGTTTACTTTCATTTTTCAAGGGAACATCAGGCGCCAAAACTTGTAAATTACAGGAAAATAGAATAGAGACAGTTCTTTAAAGCTTCATCCAACTTGGTAATGCTTATTAAAAAAAAAAAAAGAATACTTCCCTCCCTTGAGGAATTTTTATGTTTGGATTATAAAAACAACAACAGAAGTTTATTTTGCTATGTACTATTTAATGTGTTTAAGAAGGTGGTTTAAAAATTCTTAAGATTGGTCTCTTGACATTGGTTTCCCTATTACAATGAACAGATGGAAATATGTATCATCTTTGTACTCAGAGGCTACACATCCCTAAACAGAAAGGAATAATCAAGTAGATGTTGTTCACCTATATTACTCCTGACATTGTTGATCTATTTTATAATATTTTGTACAAAAATTTCTCACAATATAAAATACTAAAAATATTCTATTCAGCCAGTGATCTTCAAGTTTGAGTGTACTTAAGTATTACCTAGGGTACTTGTTATAGAGTAGATTTCTGATCCCCACACCCAGAAATTCTGAATTTGTATATTTTCATATCTATACTATGAGGCAGGTTCTATTATTATTCCCATTGTACAGATGAGAAAACTTGAGTTCAGAAAGGTTGCATGATTTTCCCAACATTATTTAGGTAGTAAGTAGCAGAGCCAGGAACAAAACTATAGGACTATGAGTCAGCTGCCTCATGAAAACAAGCAATACTTACTGGATTCTAATTTCCTTCCTTCCTTTTCTTTCTATCCCAGCCCACTCATTTATAACATGTATGCAGACACGCAATGTATTATCTTCCCCATCTCTCACCATAACCTCTTAATTGCAGAGGTTGAAAGATTTAGGAACTGCCCTGTTCAAACAAGTTTCTTAACCTTCAGTTTCCTTCCTTGGCCTGTAAGAGTAGTGCCAGCCTGATAAGGTTGTTGGGAGGGTTACACAAGATAACATATGGAAAATACTGGCAACTATTTGCAAAGAATTAATATCCAATATGTCTTTTCCTGTCCCAGGCTGTAGTTTGGATGGTACCAACCGAGAGCTCTAGGATTCCTTAGGTAAAATCAGTAATCCACGGAGTCTTAGTATTACCCTGTCTTTATGCAGATAAGGAAAGGGAGAGGTGGAGATACATGTCCAAATTCACACAGAGTTAGTAGCAGAAACCAAAATGCATTCCTCAGCTTTTTTGATTTATGTAAAGTGAGAGTTTTGGATGGTGCGAATTCAATCACTGGATGAAATTCAAGCCTGACCTTGTCTTTAAACAGAAATGTACTCACAAAGACATCTAATTAAGTAGCTGGTCAGCCTCAAATCCTGGTGAGGCTTGGAGAAGCCAGAGAGGGGATTTTCTTTGGCAGAGCCCAGGAGCTTTGGTCTGCACAATTAAATTTAAGGAGGGAAGAGAAGATAAAGACTTTGATCAAGTTTAGCTCTGCGAAAAAGAAATGGAAAGCTACACAGTGCTTTTCCTAAAAGAAACCGAGAACCTTTTGAGGCTTGCATAGAAGTGCAGTACAAATGTCTTGGGGCTCATTTAGAGCATTGTGCTGACTTGGCCATCAACAGCTGCTCCACCCCAGGAAAAGAGAGCTCTGCCAGGAACGTACAGCCCAATCATGTTTTGATCAAACTTGGCTCTGTCCTGTATTTGTACATATTTGACATCCCTGATGACATGTGGTGAGCCTGAATAGATACAGATATACAGCTTTCTCCTGCAGCCAGGCTCTCACCAGATAAGCTTCTTAGAAATGCCTCCACTCCTTAAGACATAACATTGTTTCCCCCCACCATTTCTCCTGAGACTCTCACAGAAGCAAACCTTGAAAGTCTCTCCTTCTATTCTTTCTCCTCAGTTCTATCTGGAGAATCTCTGAGGACAAACCGAGTGCTACCTGCTATTCCAAGCCAACGGGGACACAGCACAGCAGGCAAAGAAAGTGAAAACTTTGTCAATCCCACCAATGATGAGAATTAGCTGTGGCTCACTGACTGTAAAAATAGGGATTATATATATTTTCAACTGTCAAGGGATAAGATTACTCTAGTTTGTGAGAACAAAGACTGATTCAGTAAATTGCATTCTAGAAGCCATTCACAGTTTTACAACTCCTTCCTAATGACATTTCCCAAACAAGCACTTGGAATCTTTGATTATATATATATTTTAAGTCTGTGAGTTGCTCTGACCTCTACATGCCAAAACTAAAAGTCAGAATATGTTATCAGCAGGGAAACAGCTATGTTTGGCTTGCACTGTGGTATCAGCAGAGATTTTTTTTTTCCTGAACGATTTTATGTTCTAAAAATGTATGCTTTGCTGAATAAAAAAAAAAAACAACAAAAAGCATATTCCATAGTTTTCTTCACATTCATTGTAATTCTACCCTTGGTTGATGAAACTTAATTAAAATGAAAGTAGCAAATTCCTTTAATCACAGTTTAGTCACAGTTTTTGGCTTTTAAATGTACAAGCTTCTGTAAAATATTTTCTAACATCTGATCCTGGTAACAGCCCAAATCATTTGCCAATGTTTATGTATCTTCTTTGTTATTTGATTATTTCCACCTATTGTCACTTTCAGATGTGATTAATAGTGAGAAGATCATGTGAGTTGGAAGGGTCTACATCCTGGCCTAACAGAATGAAATCGGCACTTCTCATACATTCCTCAAATACTCTATGTATTTAATCATTCTTTTTTATGTTTCAAAATAATGGTCTCTGCCCACTCAAAATGTTTCCAAAGTTATGACTTAGTAAAGTTTGAAAGGGTACTACTAACTGTAGATCTTACTTAAGATGTTTATGTGTTGTTGAGACTGATTTAAATGTCAAGGCCCAGCCATATAAGATTATAGCCATTCCATGTTATTTCTAAGCCCACATGTTATCTGTAAATATCTCAAGTACAATGCTTACCATTTGATATTAGCATTATTTGTTTAGAGAGGTCAGACTATGCCATTAACTAAATAGAAGCTCCTCTGAAGCCAAAACATAGTTCTTTGGCTTTGTGCTTATAGAAGTGTGTACAGTGCCTGGCACATAGTAGGCACTCAGTTTTGTTTTGTTTTTTTTCCATAAAAGAAGGAAGGGAAGGAAGTCAGGATGTAGAGGGGGAGGTGGCAAGATCGAGAGATGTAGAAATGATAAAAAAAGAGGTCATTATTTCCACAATCTCGTTTTGACAATGATAGTAGTCTGAATTAGGGATTATATAAGAAAAAGCCTGTGACCAATCACCCAAGCTAGACAGTAGTTGATAGGGAGGGCAAATCCTGGTGCAAATGGAAGAGCTCCCAGGACATCGATACTGAAGGGTTTTCTATTCTGTTTTGTTTTGTTTGTGGGCTGCATCTTTGAAGAATCATTCTCTGTTAACTCTCAGTTAGGTAGTTCTTTTGTGTCACCTGGTTACTTCAGAATCTGTGTTCATCCACAGTAGACATAGTAGACACCTGGCCCTGTCCTGCTTAGCTTAGTCTGAGCATAGGCTCACCTCTTCTTCAATAATAAAACCAAAATCTCATTGGCTGACAATTTTGTTTTCTTATTCACAACACATGCTCCATACCAGCTGGCAGAGTTGGCTCATGTAGATTCCACTTCAACATGCACCTCCTTGGTGACAAAAACAGCAGAAATGCGATGTGAGTCTTATCACCACCTATCCTATTTCATTTACCAGATCAAGCATATGGACATGTCTAACTCCAAATGGGGTAAGGAAATAAAGTCCTCCCATGGGTCAGAAAAGGGGAGAATTGGAATATTTATGAACTATCCAAAAGATTACCACACTAACCAAAGTTCGGTCCCTAAGTGATCATTTAAGTTCTCTTTACCACATGGATAGCTAAGAGGCCAAAACAATTTAAAAAACAAAAACAAAAACAAAACAATACCTGTGTACAGCTATGGAATAAGCCACCACCTCCCAACACATATATACACACATAGCATTCTCTAAAGCTAGGCCTTTCTATCAAAGTTGATTTAAGGATCTTTTGCTAGCTATGAAGAAGTAATATGCTGCCTTTTTAATACCACCTAAAAAATACCACCTTTTTAAATAGAGCAGATATCCTTGGGGTTCCTGGGTGTTTCAGTCAGTTAAGCATTGGACTTAGGCTCAGGTCATGATCTTGCAGTTCATGAATTAGAGGTCCACATCAGGCTTTCTGCTGTCAGCGCAGAACCTACTTCAGATCCTCTCTCTCTCTCTGTCTCTCTCTCTCTCTCTCTCTCTCTCTCTCTCTCTCAAAAATAAATAAAAAATATAAATAAATCAGTAGAGGAGCTATCGTTTTGCCACCAAGTAAAGTTGCTTGTTTGAGGTAGATTTATCCTCAGCCAATATTTTACTGACCAAATCAGATATTAGGTAGGTATTCACCAGCTTGTGCCCAACTTTAAAAATGACAAGAAAATTTTTTTTTCTGAAATGACTATTTTCTTATTTTGCACTTATATTTCCCTTCATTGCTAAGGACTCATTTATTTACACACATAAACATCATAACTTTGCATACATTATTTCATTGGAATCATTATATCAAATCAACCTATATTGTCCAAGTACAGACAAGGAATCCAAGGCAAAGAAAGAACTAATTTTCCCAAAGTCACACAACTAATGGCAGAACAGGCCTTAGCAGTGAAGTCTTTCTAGTCCCATAGTCCACATACATAATTCCCAAATCATCATTTTCCTGTTCCAGAAATTTCATTGGTGTGATACATCTTTGGCAAAGCTTCCCTTTCTGAATTTACTTATTTAGCTTATACTCTGTACAGGCATAGTGTAGCTAAGGTTAATATTTGTGGAAAGAGCAGACCAATTCAGTAATTTGTGCTAAACAATTACAGTTGTTGGAAGCCAGGGTTTCCCCCAATTTTTCCTCTTCTCCTTCAGTAATCACTTGGTTTAACACAGGTGTCCTTTCTCCCAGTAAACACTAAATTCTAATGCTCTTATCTTCATAGAATTCAGCCAATATAAATAGCTTTCTGTGACTCCAGATTATTATCCTTTCTAAGTCTGTTAAATCACAGCTTGATACACAATTTTAGAAAATCTCACCAAGTGACTGATTAGAAATATTGTGCCTCCTTCCGACAAAGGCAAACATAACCATTGATTTTGCTTTGGCCCTTACTCTGAATTTTTCCAATGCATGTCTCTAAGCATCCTGGCATTTTAAAAGTGGTTTTTGAAAAGGACCATTTGGAATCCACCCTAGGGATTAAATGGGGTAATTAGGAAGGAGCATATTTGACCCTAGCATGATATATAACACTCAAGTTAAAAACTAAATAAGGGGTGCCTGGGTGGCTCAGTCCGTTGAGCGTCTGACTTTAGCTCAGGTCATGATTTCACAGTTTGTGAGTTCAAGCCCCACATCAGGCTCGCTGCTGTCAGCACAGAGCCTACCTTGGATCTTCTGTCCCCAACCTCTCTCTGTCCCTCCCCTGCTCATGCTCTGTCTCTCAAACACACACACAAAATAACAAAACAAAAAAAACCAAATTAATTAAAAAAAAAAAACAAACATGGTAGCAGCTCTCACATGTAGTAGCTAGCCTTTCTTATTGCCTTCAGGGAAAATGATGTATTTTTTAAAATGCTTACTATTTGAAAATGATCTTTGGAATCAGGAAATTCCATCAGATTCAATTCCCTAGACATTGGCATAGAAACATTAATACTGGTAGATGAAGACTATCAATAAATGGTATGTTTCTATCAAACTACTATGTTTTCAAAGAAAATGCCTTCTGATTCTGACCTCTATTTAGTCCAATCTTGGTCTTTTAAGCAGCTAAGTTCCAAGAAATCCCCAAAGGCCAAATATGAAAAGTCAATGAACGAATTGTATCAAAATCTCAATAGGCATCTGGTGGCTCAGTTGGCTAAGCATCTGACTCTTGATTTCAGCTCAAGTCATGATCTCACAGTGTGTGAGTTTGAGCCCCATATTGGGCTCTGTTATGACAGTGTGGAGCTTGCTTGGGATTCTCTCTCTCCCTCTCTCTCTCAAAGTAAATAAATAAACTTTAAAAAAAGCTCAAAAGTTTTCAGTCAGTGTGCACAACTGTCATCAGAAGGACAAAGGTAGTTTTCACACTAATGTGTGAAAAATAGGAAATAGCTTGTTAATTATTAAGTCCCTAGTAAAAATTGTATTTACAGTGAATGTACATTACCTTGCAATTGTTAGTGGTCCACAACTAGGAAAAAGGAGAGCAAAAGAAAGACTGCCAGTTCCCTTAGGGGGACAAGGTAGAATCTAACATGTTGACTTCAATGATGGGAAGCTGGAGTTTGAAGATTTGGAGATGCGGGGCCAGCTATAAGGTGAGAAGGTGGAGTGGATGGTATAGGAGACTGTAGTTGGCTGTGCATTGGCAATGAAAGCAAGTGCTGAGCCCAGATACAGATGACCATGAACAATATCTTTGGTGCACTGAAAGCGAATAACAGTGAGTGACATAAAGGAATGAAGGAAGAAAATTATCTCCATCATTTCCATTAATGTGATATATAAAAGTACTCCAAGAAAGCTTTTAAAAAGAAACCAATTATATTCACTATTACTGATAATAAAAAGACAGTTTATGAGGAAGCAAAGCCACATCTTAGAGCCCAAAGAATTGTTCCCTGCAATAGACAAATCAAGGACTGGTCTCACTCTCAGAAGATGACACCCACTTGCCTTACTAACACTTAAGGCATTGTTCCATGATGTCCCAGGACATAATGGTATCTCCTCTGCTTCATCAGGGCTCAAACACTAGAATTGATTGAATCATATCTATCTATGAGATACAGAGCTACAAGCATTATGCTCCAACAGGCTAAAAAGGAAGCTTAAGGCCCTAAAAAAGGACTTCAGGGAGATCACCACTGAGCCAAACACTAACCATATTTGAAAGTATAAGTTATTCATTCAAGCTGCAGAGTTAGATGAGAAGTTTCTGGAAGTATGTTAGAGAATAACAATAAACAGAAGGCTAGGCCAGTCAGCATCGTGGTTTACAGGTAGGAGGAGGCTATCAGACTTTTCTCAAATCTCTATGACAAAGCCAAGAAAGCCTTTGAATTCAAGAAAAGGTAAAAACCAAGGCAATGTTCAGGCACCTGGGTGTCTCAGTTAGTTAAGCATCTGACTTCGGCTCAGGTCATGGTATCACAGTTTCTGAGTTTGAGGCCCGTGTCGGACTCTGTGCTGACAGCCTGGAGCCTACTTTGGATTCTGTGTGTGTGCGTCTGTCTCTCAAAATAAACATTAAAAAAATAAAAAAAATTTAAAAAACACAAGGCAATGTTCTCATGTGTCAACGTAGCTCACTCTAAGATATCTACCCCAGTGTTCTCTGAACAAGTGACTTTGGGGAAGGAAAAAATATAAATGCAAATTAAAAAAAGGAAAAGATTTAAAGAATTTCCCCTCCTTTGACTCTCTAGTTCCTGAGAGCTAGCCCATTCAATTTCCATAGCAGTGAGATTGGGGAGCATCACCTCCCCGTTGCCACATTCTACCAGGGCAGGATGAAGAGTCAAAGTTCCATAAAGCCTTTTGTACTATTCTAACAAAGGCTTATACAATGAGTAAGATTTTGCTTCCTTGAATGTGCTAGAGCCAGTGCTTGTCAGCCACCATTGGTGGCTTGAAATTGGCCCTGGTGGAAACATTTACACCATGGAAACTGGAAAACACTACAAATCAGGGTTTTCTTTTATTTGAGATCTGGTTTACCACCACACCCCTGGGTATAACATTTGTGGGGGGGGGGGGGTAATCTTTCAGATTTAAGAGCTCTTTGAATTAATTTTATCTTCTGCAAAAGCTTTATTGTTTCCATTTGGTCTATGGCTTGGGAGAGGGCTCCAGGGTGGTTGAAGGGCTGCCTGGTGGCCTCAGGAAGAGGTTCAGGCAGAAGCTGACACCAGGGAAGAGCCAGGGGGCCCCTCGGAGACAGGCGGTGCCTGAGGGGGGAGTCAGGTGAGAGGTGTCCCCTGCCCCGCCGGTGGGCCGGCCCACGGGGTCAGGCAGGTGGTGTCCATCTTCGCGATGGGTGGCACCTGCGCAGCTGGCCGAGGTCCCGCAGGTGGCCCGCAGACGCGGGTGGGTGGGCGCGGGCAGAGGCCACGTCCGCGGACACACAGGACGGGATTCGGGATCCTCCCGGCCGGGGCCGCTGCCTTGGCGTCCGGAGGTCGATCCCGCTCACGTGCGTGGCTCCTGCACGTCCTGGAAGAAGCGCTGAGGCCCCGCCTGGCTGGCCTGTTCCAGCGACGCGGGGACCCTGGAGCTTCTCAGCTCGCAACGTGGCCTGCGTCCACAGAGCCACGTCCTCCCCGTGGAAACAGTGGCCCAGACAGAGGTGAGTACGGGAGACGCGCAGAGGCAGGTGGGCCAGGCGGTGGACGCGGCTGCCACCCGGGTGGCATAATTCTGACGCATGTGCGAGCTCGTGCTGGTGCGCAGGAAAGGGGCCAAGTGCGGAAATCGGTGTTGGCTCTTCGGGGAGGCACAGGATGGCTGAGAAGGTGGTTCCGAAGGTTGCGACTGCAAAAGAGGTTGTGGGGTGCTGGGAGGCTGGGGGCCTCCTGGGGTCTGTCTGTTCCTTCCAAGCAGGGTTGAAGCAGGAGACAGATACCCGAAACTGTGCAGCAGATTGCAATATTGTTAAGACATATCCTTTTGCAAGCACTGATGCTGGTGCACAGGAATCATGCCTAGGTTTTACTGTATTAAATTGTGATGTTTCATGGGATAGAATATAATCCAAGGGTTAAGGAAACCCATATAATACGTGTATGCATGACTCAGCACTATACTCAGAATGAGATTTCCTCTTAGAGCACATCATGAGCCACATCACATCTTAATGAGTATTCATGGATGAACACTGTTTCTTCGTGTTACCTTGTGAGCCTATTAACAGCTCACAGCTTAGTTTAATCAGTTTTACTGTTCAAGGTAGGTATCCTGGTGGTAATGTAGGCAGTACACTCTAATTTCACGCCTGATCTTGCAGTTACCCCAACACCCTCTAATACTCAAGAAATGTATGTTTTCCCCCTTAACTACCCTCCTAGTCAAAAAATAAATACTAATCATGGTAGGTAGGAAATGGATGTGACAGTGCCTTTCCTCAGGTCAACTCTCCTGGAATCAAGGAGGTATTCTCCTTATATTTATAAGCCAGGCAAATCATACATCTTTTGTACAAATGGATGTGTATGGGTCTGAATTCCTTGGCTGGTTGTATAACCAATCACTGTTTGTTGGTAAAGAAAAAGGTTAGTTTAAATCATGTGACCCAAGAGCTCTGACATCAGTCGGGCAGGAAGACTTCTTAAGTATTTGTTCTAATGTCCAGATCTGGAAATTATTTCCATTTCTAGCACCTATTCTCTGTTCTTAGTGCATTCTGGCTCTGAAGCATTTGATTGTAATGCTTTCATGCTGTCGTTCATTGTGTCAGCAATCATGTTTTGACTGCCCTGTGGTAGATGCTGTAGGAAAAATAATGTTTAAAATATTAAGGGTACAACAAATTTATATGAGGTTGTGAGGATTTTCCTGTATTTATTAGAAGAAAAAAAGTCATTTAAACTGTATGCTGTCTGTTTTGGTCATTTGAAACCAATAGATTATCCCTTAATATGTGAAACTTAAAAATAAAGTAGCCAGTTAACCAGCAAAAGGAGTTTATTTGGGGAATAGAAGAATTGCAATTCCTGACATGCAAACCACAGCAACCATAGGCAAGTCCAGAGAACTAAGGAGAGGAGTGGCCTTTTGTAGGGGAAAGAAGGGTGTTGGCAAGGGCTGCTGGGAACTGAAGTCTTTTGGAAGAAAACAAGAGTTTGGGGTTGTGACAACTTCTCATTGGCTGAGTTGCTGCAGTTGTCATTGGCTGGATTGTTCCTGGGCAAGGAGAAAACTTGCTACCCCCTGCGGGTAGTAAAGTAAACCTCTTCCTACTGGGACATTTGAGCTGTGCTTCTTGGTGGGCTCTGCAAACAAGGGCAAGTGGTAGAGTGTGACAGCTCCCCCTTCAGGGTTTCCTGACTACACTTGAAATCAGGTTTCCTTTAAGGATTTTCACAAGTAAAAACAAATGTTAACTCTTAAATTATTTCTCTACTTTTATTCTTTTTTATTGTATAGTATTTTATTGTTTTAAAAAACTTGATTTTCATAAAATATGTTTTCACACTAGAGATTCCCACAGTGGGAAAAATAATGCTTTATTACTTACAGTGTTATATTTGTGGACAGAGATTTTAGGACAGGTAAAATAAATACATAAGGATACATTTAGGATAAGTACAATAAATATATTAGGAGGATTAAGTCCCCAGTAGAATCTCTAATTTTTTTGAGACATCTCTAAGGGGGCCTCTTCCCTACATGGGATTTCTCTACACTTCAGAAGCTCTTCAGGCTCTTCTTCCCAGGAGTTAGAAATGAGTAGTGTGTGGGCCCCTGGGTGGCTCAGTCAGTTAAGCATCTGACTTCAGCTCAGGTAATGATCTCACAGTTCATGAGTTTGTTTTCCCACTCTCTCTCTCTTTGCCTTTCCTCACTTGTACCCTCTGCCTCTGAAAAATAAAAAAAGAAAGAAATTAGTAATGTGAAATAACAGTATGTCCTATTTTTTAATTTTTATTTTAAAAAACTTTTTTAGGTTTCTTTATTTTTGAGAAACAGAGACAGAGCTCAAGCAAGGAGAGGGAAGGTCAGAGAGAGGGAGACACAGAATCTGAAGCAGGCTCCAGGCTCTGAGCTGTTATCACAGAACCCAATGTAGGGCTGGAACCCAGGAATTGTGAGAAAGTGACCTGAGCCTAAGTCAGATGCTTAACTGACTGAGCCACCCAGGTGCCCCAGTATATCCTGATTTTTTAAAGTTTCCATAGAACATGTAACCATCAGTTACTGGTATTGAATGAACAGAGAGGCAAGTTTTCAAAAATTGAACACTGACTAATTTGGGGGAAGTCTTTACTTAAGAAGTAACAGTCTTTGGGGTGCCTGGGTGGCTCAGTTGGTAAACATCTGACTCTTGATTTTGGTTCAGGTCATAATCTCACAGTTTGTGAGATCAAGCCCTGTGTTGGGCTCTGCAATGACAGCATGGAGCCTGCTTAGGATTGTCTCTCTCCTCCCTGTCCCTCCCAACCCCTCAAAATAAATTAAAAAAAACATTTAAAGAAAGTAACAATCTTTCCCTTTCTCCATCATTCCCAGGACAAATACAGAAGTTTGATCAGATATTGATAGAACAAAGCGGAATTCCCTTTAGGATAAACTAAAAGGGAAAAGCTCATATAGAATGCTTAGTTATACAATGAGTCTTGTGAGAAGCTGGGAGACAACCCCATAAACTCACCGGAATAAGGAACTCAGTCTCCAGATTTCTTGGATACAATTCCTCTCAAACTTTTTCCTCAAAGACTAAATTCTAAAAATAACCAGGTGTTGAGAAGAGATTTGTCTCACCAGTGGGCTTAACTGTTATTTCCTCCTTATTGTGAGTTAAATGGCTTAACAGAGCAGAGGAAAAGAGGTGTACAGTCCATTCTCAAGGTATTAGGTCAAAGAGGTCAGAGCTTCCACATCATGGCAACAGATTTGCAGATGCCCATAGGATAAAAGCTGAAATAGCAAAGCCCAGCAAAGGTTAAAGCCAAGAATGCCAAAACATCTGCCTTGGCACCCCTCTCCCAAGCATCCCCTCGAACATAGTCAGTAACCACTTGTCCAAGGCCCCAGTGACTATGAAAAGTGAGGGCTGCAGCCAGGGAGTAGTCCGTCACAGAGCCATGGTCCAAATCAGCAGCTGGAACCAAGCCCAGGAGCAAAACACTGCCAACCCTCTCACCAGTCAAGCTGAGAGATGAAGCCTAGGAACCACAATGGTGGTTGGGTGACAGGTGAATGTGCTGTGTTTTCCACCATCCTGAGGCAGGTCGGACCTGGAGAAATGCTAACACGTGAGCACGAGCACGTCTGACCACTGGCATCTGTAGAAACAGAGCTCTGCCTCTTTGGGCACTACACAAGACAGCCTCCGGAGACTCGTCCCTCTCTCTACTGAAGCTACTTTTATTCTTCCTTGCTAAATTACAGAGTCCCCAGAGTCACAGTCTCAGAACTTAAAAAAAAAAAAAATCAAAAACAGAACTCTAGACATGAACAAACTTGAATTCAAATTGAAATGATAATCCAGAGTGTTGACATTGGACCTCTTAAAGATCCTGAAGATGAAAGCCAGGGTCTTTTTGTAGCTGGTACAGGGTCAGAGTATGAGGAAATCTGGACTAGTTCTTATAAAGTGGTAACCTCACTGGTTCAGCAGAAGAAAAAACCAATTTACGTATTTGACAAAGTTGCCCCATTCTCAAAAGCGTTAGCATTGCTGAGTATTTCTTTCTCAAAATGATACTTCTTGCTAATTTGACCATATTTCCTCATCAGTAGATCTATTCAGGAAAAGAGAGCCAACTTCTGTGACTCTGTAGGAAGTGTGAAGATGATGGGGGGTGGGGGGGGGGGGGACACTGAAACTAATGCTTTCACCAGTCCCAGCCCCTGCCATTCTCAGCCCAACCCAGGGGCCAAGATGAGAGTTTCTCAGGGTGGAGGGACAGGAGGATCAGAGGTACTTAATGCAGCAAAAAGTAGAGAGGTGTTTCTGGTATTCCTGAGGCACAGCTCTTTTAATGGATTATCTATTACCTTCTCTCTCTTCACACAAACCTTTTCAACACAGCTGCACACAAGAAGCAAAACAAACCGATTTCCCAGATTCCATTTTTCTTAACCTCTTAGCCCATCTGTGGGTATGCTTATGAACTCTGGAAGAGTGAGAAGGAGGGGAAGAGGCCTGCAGGATCTGTCAACTTTCAAAGCAGTCCCCTGATGATAGAGAATTGGCTTTGAGTAGCATAGACCTAAGTATGTGCACGTGCAGACATTAAAGCATAAAGTTAAAAATCATCTGTCTCTTCTGTGTTTTCAATGTAATTCTGGTTCTTACGAGAAAAGAAGCTTAGAACAAAATGTCAGGAAGCTTCTATGTGTGTTTTATCTTCAACATTTGAAAGGTATCTGTGCAAACCATTTTAAAATAAGGCTTAACAGGACATAATGCTTTGCTCTGACTTTTTTAATTACCTTAAAATTTCACTGTCAAGAACATAGGGGTAATTGCCTTTCACTTAAACTGAATCTGGAAAGGGTGTCTTATTAACAGTTTAAAAAAAAATTAATGTTTATTTATTTTTGAGAGAGAGAGAGAGAGAGAGAGAATGAATGAATCTGAAGCAGGCTCCAAGCTATCAGCACAGAACCCCACTGCGGGGCTAAAACTCATGAACAGTAAGATCAGACCTGAGCTGAAGTCAGACGCTTAATGGACTGAGCCACCCAGGCGCTCCATCTTATTAACAGTTTCTAAGAGAAAATAATGTGATGAAGAATGACCACTTAGATCCTAAGACCAACATTTTTATGAAATGTGCTAGCCCTTCTAACACTGTAAATATATTTTTTGATTCTAAGAAGAATACTTCTTCATAATGACTTTAATCTTATAATTAAAAATTCCTTAAAAAGTTGTGGTAGAGAATATCAGAAGAAACTAAGTAGTTTTTAATAAATATTACCTTGTTTTCATGTACCACTTTCTGCTGTTAACTCTCCCTTCTCCAGTTGAAGATTATTTTAGCAAAAAAGTTGTGAATACCCATTATGTATATTGTTCCAGGGTGAGGAAGCTACAGTTGGAATAAAACAAAATGCCTCCTTTTGTAAAGCTCATTGTCGATGAGGATGCCAACCAAAATTCTCCAGGTTGGGTTACATGGGTAAAGCAGTGACATAGATGGGTTCTATTTTCTGACTTTGTTCCATCAGTATCCAAGAAACTCCATAAAATCTGATTGCCAATTACTGGTATTGCTGCTGCTAATAGCTCTGTTTCTCCTGGGTTTTATTTCCTGTGAGAATTGATAAAATATACAGGGAGAAAAGTAGAAAACCAGAAGGGAGCACTCCACTTAATTTAGAAACAATCTTTAAATGGGCAATAAAGAGAAGGTTTCATTAAGAGGAAGTTTTCAGGAGGTATTCGATGGTGGGGAAGGAACTGGAGGCCACAGGACAGAGCATAAGCAAAGGAGACTTTTACAGCCAGAGGATGCGTGATGGAGGAAATAAAAATCCGGAACGGAAACAGCCATCCAAAGCTGCAGCAAAGAAGAAAGCTGGAAAGAAAAGGAGAAGCAGGTGGAGGTCATTGAAGGACCTCAAACATTAGAAAATAACATTTTTAGTTGAAGCCATAAATAAGAGAAAGGAGAAACAATAGCCTCTGATGTTCTTTTGTCAGACCTGATGAGGTGCTTTCCATTCAAAAATAGCTACTATTCCTCAGTTGTTTACTAAGAGCAGCCATTGTTCTAAATTTAGAACTCTGAAGAGTCCTCTTGTGTAACCTCACAACAGTCCTGGGAGGTAAGTACCATCACTGTGCCTTACAGCTCCACGTGGCAGGGCCAGGCTCCCTGCCTAGCCATTTGGGGCATAGTCCCTGCACACACTGATCCCCCACAGAGATATCAGGCACAGAGATATCAGGCTGCTGCTGAGACCACTGATGGCCACCAACACCATCATGTCCTTTATTCCTGGGCACATGTCAAAAATACATTTCCCAGGCTCTTGCAGCAGGTGAGGCATGGGCTGATTCTGAATGTGAGTGGCTGTGATGTGTCTGACCTCCCTAAGAGGTCTAGAGCCATTCATGCTCTCTCTCTTCCTTCACCATGAATAAGATGCAGAGGCCCCAGTGGAGAACTCTGAGGTCCTAGAAGATGGCGGGACCACTCCCTGGAGGTTCACATGGTAGGCTCATGAGTGGTACAAGAACTCAGAAGGAATGAGATTAATGGACTGTGATCATTGCCTACTCTTCTGTTTTCCTGCCTGAAGATCTTTGAAACTTCCTTCTACCTTTGCCTCTGCCATCGGGATAGGGGGAAAGCTCAGGGGCGCAGAATCAAGGATTTTTGGAAAGACTGACATCTTGTAAGCCTATATGCATAAATCTCTGGACAGGTAGGACTGAAAGGTTCTCTGAAGGTGAATAGAAATGATTTCATCTAAAACAAGGGCAAATTTGGACTCTGTTTTTGGACTTGGAGCCTTGGCTCTTAGTCAAATATTGCAGTTATTTAGGTTGACAGATCCCCCATCTATTAAAAAAAAAAGGCAAGCTTCCTGCAGAAGCAATAAACCAACTGGTATTCAGAGTGCCTTTCTGACATCACAGGTTACTTGGCTCTGTTTTAAAAGTCGAGTGCATATCTGTTAGAGAAAAGTGTGGTTTATTTCAATATCTTCTATGAGCAGCTGTCAATATTGCAAAATCATAGAACTTTGGGACTGAAAGAGCTTTTAAAGAAACTGAATTTTCCTCATTTGTGAAATGAGCATGTTGGACTAGAACATCTTTAAGTATCCTTCCAACTGTAAAAGTCCATGATTCTGTATACACGTTATATGTGTATGTACATACCCATATACACAAAAAAGAAGTCAGGACGCCTGGGTGGCTCAGTTGGTTGAGCGTCTGACTTTGGCTCAGGTCATGATCTCACCGTTCATGAGTTCAGACCCCACATGGGGTTCTGTGCTGACAGCTTGGAGCCTGGAGCCTGCTTCGGATTATGTTTCCCTCTCTCTCTTCACCTCCCTGCTCACGCTCTCTCTCTCTCTTGAAAATAAATAAACTTAAAAAAAATTTTTTTAAATTAAAAAAAAGAAGCCATAGAATTTTTTTAGCAAACATTCCAAAATGTATATGTGACTCATTTCTTTTCAGAAGTCAGTCTCAATAAACTGTGCACATGAAAGCAGTTTTAGTGTTGCCCACCACTCCATAGTAAGCAGAGACCATTTTTCCAGGTCCTAGATAAAATCTCAGGCAGGTCCCATAGAACCTGGGGCCTTTTCAGGCCCAAGAACAGTCTTTCATTTTAAAAGTGCAGAACAGTTTGGGCGCCTGGGTGGCGCAGTCGGTTAAGCGTCCGACTTCAGCCAGGTCACGATCTCGCGGTCCGTGAGTTCGAGCCCCGCGTCAGGCTCTGGGCTGATGGCTCGGAGCCTGGAGCCTGTTTCCGATTCTGTGTCTCCCTCTCTCTCTGCCCCTCCCCCGTTCATGCTCTGTCTCTCTCTGTCCCAAAAATAAATTAGAAAAAAAAAAAAAAAAAAAAAGTGCAGAACAGTTTAACATCTCAACTCCAATCTAATTCTCCTCTAAACTTGTAGTTTACATTGGCTTCAGGCTTGGAGCCTGCCATGATGTGTTGTTAGCTTCCTCTTTCCTTCTTTATCTACCTCTTCTCCAATTTCCTGGCACATGTGTTAGACCCCTCAGGGCCACCCTGTGGAGAGAGGGGATGAGGGAGCAAAGATGCATCCTCAAGGCTGTGCTCTGGCCTCTGCCCCCCTCCTCCCTCCCTGGGGTGCTAGCTGTGACATAGCTGCCTCTCTCCAGTGGGACTGCTTCTAGCTTATCTAACTTGGTCTCTCTTGGTGAGAACAGCTCTCCTCTGGCCAGCAGCTTATGTCTTCCTACCAGCCCCCTGATACTAACTGCCCACCTTTCTTTTGGGGTCCCCTCTCTAGGAAGTTCTCTTGGGCAAGATCCATTTGTCTTAGTCTATTCAGACTGAGAAAGTGTAAGAAATAGAAGCCACCCAGTCTATGATACTTGGTATAGCAGCCCAAGTGGACTAAGGCAGCACCTTTCCTGCCCAGTCACAAAATGGCAATGAAAATGCTACAATTTCTTCTCTGTGAAGATGAAATGGAATAATTTAATCCAGGAATGTCTGGCTTTTCCTGTTAGGTCTTTGCAAACTGATAACAAATGTGGGCAAAGTCTCTGGAGATGGCAATGGCAAATGTCAGATACATAAGTTGCAATATTATTTATAGCCTCTGCCAGATATGCTCAAAATGTCAGACATATAAATATTTGTTTGCTCTAGGAAATCATCAAAAATTCCACTAACTCAGAAATCGTGACTTCGTTGTGCCCTACAGTGACCTCCTTTTCCTCATATTAGCAATTAATTTCTAATATTAGCCATTAATATCAACATATATTAACAATTTCATTTCTATAAGCAAACCAAAAGATGGCTTTAGTTTGTCAATTATTTAATTATGGGAATTAATTAGAGATGATAAACATGTGGTCCAGTTCAACAAGTTGGAAAACAATCCCTGAACAAGTAAGTATGTTTTTAAGTGGTGATGATTTGACCTTAAACATTTTTAGGCTTCTAATGAATGGTTAGATGCATATGGTCAAAATATATCATGGATAACTAAGAAATCTACCCCCTGAAGTCAGTGTTGCTTAAGGCCAATGATTAGTTCTTTGGGCTTTTATACAGCAGCCCCTACAAGAATGATCTCAGTTTTAATCACCACTGAAATAAAAGAAAAATGAAAGTGACTTTATTTAAATACCGTTTCATTGGAATAAATAAGGAAGTGGTCTGGCTTTTTTCCCCTGCTCTTGGAAAATAGCATGACACACAGTGAGCACTCAATGAATATTATTCTTGATGACGAAAGGAATGTGAGGACAATAATGTTAGTGTGCTCAGAACAGGCCATGTCACTGAACCACTCTTGCCCACAAGCGTTGGTTGGAATTACTGTCATTTGTTTAACAAGTATTTATGCCAGCACTGTGTAGGACACTGGAAATGGTGTAGTTGACCAGAGATGGTCTTGCCCTCAAGGTGCTTATAACTACCAGGGAAACAGGCAAGGAGAAGGCACTGACTATAGTGTATTAAGACTTTTGAGGGAGGTATTCTATTGGCTCTAGAGGCACCTAAAAATCAGAAAAGGCTTTAATGCAGGATTCATATCTCTAACCTGGGATCTAATTATGAGCTAGAGTTGGCCAGGAACAGGAGAAGGAAAGAGAGTTCATGGAACTGCACAGACAGGACACTGCAATAGTTTAGTATGATGGGGTCGTAGTAAGGATGATCAGAGACAAGAGAAGCAAGCAGGGAACTCAAGATCAAAGTCCTTGAAGGCCATGTGGAAAAATTTGGACCTTGTCTTAAGGGCAGTGAGGCACAAGCAAAGGAGTGTTAAGTGGGGAAAAGTGGTTGTTTGCTCTGATGTGAATGCTTAGAAAGAGCACTGGCTGCAATGAGAAGAATGCAAAGAAAGGGACAAAGATGGAGGCAGGGAGTAGTTAGGAAACTGTTGGATTAACCAGGTGAGAGGTAAAATAACTTGAACTAAATGTCGGGACAATGGAAATAGAAAGAAATCGATTTGAAATAAAAGTAATAAGTAGAAGTAAAAGTTATAGGCCTTACTGACTGGATGTGGGGAATGTGGCAGAGAGGGGCTGGGGATGCCATCAGGGTTCTGACTAGGGCAACTACAGGGATGGCAATGCCATTCATTGAGAAAGAAAATACAGTAGGAGAGTGGGCTTGGGATGGAGATGTGATCTTGATTTAGGATGTCCCCATTCTAGCCTGGGTGGCTCAGTTTGTTAAGCACCTGACTTCCATTCAGGTCATGATCTCACAGTTTGTGAGTTTGAGCCCCACATCGGGCTCTGTGCTGACAGCTCAGAGCCTGGAGCCTGCTTCAGATGCTGTTTCTCTCTCTCTCTCTCTCTCTCTCTCTCTCTCTCTCTCTCTCTGCCCCTCCCCCACACACATTCTGTCTCTCTCAAAAATAAATATTTAAAAAAATTTTAGGATGTCCCCATTCTAAAATGCTGGTGGATGTCCATGTGGAAATGACAAGTATACTGTTGAGTTTTCTATGGATTCTGCAGTGAACAAATAAACCAAAATGGAACCCACAAAAGATTATCAGACATTGTGGTGAAAAAGATAGATATCATTAAAGCCCAAGGAAGTCATTTTCATGAGCACAGGGGTTACCAAGCATGAGATGCTGCTTAGAGCTTAAATCAAGTAATGCCGGAAAAGCCACCTTAAATTTCAGCAACAAGATCATTTGTGATCTTGACAGAAGCATCGTTAGGGGAATATTGGGAGAAAAGTCAAATTTTAGGAGAATTTCAGAGTGGAGGGTGGTAGGGAAGTGGTGATGGAGAGTGTAAATACCTATTTCAATATGCTTGACTGAAGCCAAAGGAACCAGATAAGGACGTGAGCAGATGGTCTAAAATTAGGTTTCATTATTATTCCAATAATAGGAAGCTCACAGATCAGGAGACCCCTGCCACTGAAAACATAATTTATTACAATTCAGTAGAAGAGGGGTACACCAGGCCACACAGGGCCACATGGGGGAAGTACCAGGGTCAGTCAGGAAACAGAGGGAGATGGGAGAAACATGGGCAGAAGGCTTTATTTTGGTTTTTATAGGAAGGCAAGGCAGCGTGAACAGGTTTAGGACCGGCTAGCAGGAATAACCAGTAGGCTCTGGAAGCAGTGGGCCTGTCTCTAGCTGTCTGCTACCCAGCCCTGTGGTAGTTAGAGTAGGAGGATAGTGGGCCAAGTGTAACAGCCCTGTGAGAACCACAGAAAAGAGGTGGTTAGGGTACAGATTCCGAATTTATTAGTTTGCACGGGACAGATTCACTGCCAGGTGAGTTGTTTTATGTTTCTAGGAATTAGCTAACCTGGAGAGAGAAGGAATGTAGAATGAAGCTAAGTCTATCAGACTGCAAGGGAAAGCCTTAGAATTGACTGTGGCAGTGAGCAATTTCTTCAACTATGGTGGAGAGAGCAGAAGAAAGGTATGTGGTAAGAATTTGAGAGAGTTTCTCTCCACTGGCTTTTATTTTCTCTTAAAAAGTAGAAGAAAAAATCCCCAACAGAAGACTGACTAAAAATATAGATAGATAGATAGATAGATAGATAGATAGATAGATAGATAGATAGATAGATGCCAACTTTATGGTCACAAATTTTCTCTGAATGTGGTTTCACTTATAAATAGAAAACATGACAAAACAAACCTTGTCATTCAGTCATTCTCTTTCTTTCCTTTAAAAAGTAGGTCTTGGAGCGCCTGGATGGCTCAGTTGGTTAAGCATCTGATTTCAGTACAGGTCATGATGTCATGGCTCATGAATTCGAGCCCCGCTTCTGGTGCACACAAGCCCTGCACCGGGTGAGCTTGAGCCCCACTTGGAGTGAATCCCACTTCTCTCTCTCTTGCTCTCTCTCTCTCTCTCTCTCCCTCTTTGTTTCTCTGCCCTTTGTGAGATTCTTGTATTCTCTCTCCCTCTCTCTCTGCCCCTTGCTCATTTGTGCCCTCTCTCTCAGAACTGAATCGAATCAAATCGAATAGAACGTAGGTCTTACTCTCAGGCACTAAATGTAGGGTCAGGGCAGACCTCAGCCAAGTTCACTGAGCATTGTGGGGACCATCACAGCTATCAACAAATCCTGGGCACCCCCTTGGATCATCAGTGTGATTGCTGTGTACTTAGGGAGCCTCCAATCACTGGAACGTTGGAGAAGGGCAGAGAAGGGAGGGTTTTGTGAAGCCCAAGAGGATCTGGTGGCCCAAGGAAAGGATTACTGAAGAAGTGGGGCTGACCTCAGAAAAGCAGAGGGCAAGGAAAAGGAAAATTGAGTAGAGGTAGAAGTCCGGAAGGGGCACGTGCAGTCCACTCATAGACTACCACAGTCAAACAGTGTACTGTATCCAGACTCGAAGATGCACACTTGTCTTTTCTTTCTCCCTCCTCTCTCAGGTTGATGTTAGTTTCATGATTCTTAAGACCATTTTCTGTATTCACTGGCTTCAGTAAGGCACCAATCTACTTTACAGCCCAAGCGATGGTTTCCTGTTTCTTAGTTGCTTTCATGACAAGCAGAAAGCCAAGTTCTCAGAAAGCCAAAACTGCCTTAGAACCAGTGTGGCTTTGCACAGGAAGGGGACTGTCCACCCCACATAGCGGACACCAAAAGGCTGCAAGTACCCCTCCATTCACAGGTGACATAGACCCATCCCAGAATGTACATCAGGAGGGCCCTTGCTTAAAAGCAGTTTTCAAGGTTCTGCCTTTCCTTGCCGTTCTGAGCAATCTGCTTTCCAAATCAACCACATAATAAAGTGGTGGCCAAGTTATGTGCCAAAATGGCCAGGATTCCCACTGGATCCTGAGGAGGAAACAGAGAAGCTTTTCCTACTCCTGTGCTCTTCCCCTACTCTAGGGATCAGACTTTTCCGTACCACAAGGAGGTACACCAGCACCAGCCCTCTCCCAGCATCCACGTGCATACACACACGTGAGCATGCATACTCTCCCTAAACTATTTTAAAAAAGAGAGGCTAATGCCTGTCTTAGTAAAACCTCTGGATGAAAAGATTTCATAAACTTCCACAGTGACTATTTCAAAGCCAAATAACGTTCTGGTTTTGTCAGCCACTGAAGTGAAAGTAGAGAAAGAGAGTGGAAGTGGGTGGGAAGTGGGGGCAGGGGAGATGCAAAGAGGAGAGCCCCAAGGACAAAAGGGAAAACAGGAAATTATTTAGAGGAAGAAACAAAAAATAAAAAACATTTAACTGACCCCTAATTTAAGAATTTTGTATGAAAGTATTAAGTCCTCTTTTTCTCCCCTTTATTACCTATCAGACATTTTACCATGTTTGGGAAGAATGAAATGGGACCAACTGCAGCACTAGAAATGTAGGTATTGGATTTTTCCTTGTTTAAAACACACACACACACACACACACACACACACACACACACACAGAAATCCATTATACCAAAGTCAACATTCATATCGGAATGGAGGAAACTATCCCTCAGGATTTCTAGCTCACACCCCCTGCTTTCATCACTACACCTCCAGTTCTCTCTTTGCCTAAAGAGGGGTTGACCCTTTTAGGAATCCTCTCTGTGCCTGGAATTTTCATGTTCTCTGACTGCCCTTGGCCCAGGGCCTCTGATTTAAACACACAGCTGTTTCACAATGTGCCACCAACTCCATTCTCTCCCTGCCCCAAGCTGCCCACCTCTTCCCCTCACTCTGAAATGAGAAGTAGCTCCCACTCTTCCTCACTGATTGGCTGGAGTGTCTCAGCCAAGACAATTCCCTATAGACATTATGGCAGAGACTGTGGCCAAAATCCCTCCTATTTCTCAGTTGAATCAATGGAAATGACTTCTTTCTTTTCTTCTACTTTGTTTGTTTGCTGGCAGGAGCAGCCAGGGTGAACGATTTACTGCCTGGAGACAGACTGTCTGTCTGGGGCAAGAGGGTTGGGGGCTGGTGCTGCTGGAACTTCCATCACTTGGAACACAGGTTGTTTTTCTGGGATAAATCTGACAGGCTGTTGAGTTCATGGAAGTTAGGAGAGTGTTTTAATTGCATTAAAAACGGTGGCTTCTGGTTGCTTACTACCCATAATGAAGAGTCAGAACCCCAACATTCATATTGGACTAGAGGAAACTATACCTCAGGATTTCTAGCTCACACCCCCTGCTTTCATCACTATGTTTCCTCAGTATGTTTTATGGGCTCTGGGCTTCATGTGGCTGTGCTGGCAGCTATAGGGGGAACCATGCAGGTTCCCTGCTTTACTGGAAGATTCACAGCACCCAGTGGCATGCCCACATGGAGGCCAGAGTGCCGGGAGAGCAGTGGAAGGCAATATCACCACACCATTCAATTGCCCTTTTCCTCTTTCATTTTTTCTAGTGCACATAAATTTGATTTTTCAGAAGTTAAATATGCTGATGACATAATTCCAGACAGAAGTTTAAAGAGTTCGATTTTCATTAGTCCAGTTTCTTGTTCCACTTTGTAAAGTCTCACTAGGATTTCTGCAAATGCTCACATGGAGCTAAAATTTTTTTTTACAGTAAGCCAATTGTTTATTGCACACTTCATGTTTGCCAAGCAGTTACGAAGCATTAGGACCAAGCATTAAAAATAGAGTCTTTGCTTTCTGAGAGTGACAGCAAAGTTGGAAGAATCTAGAATGCTGAATTGCCAGGATGAATTGCAAGCAGATAGATGCCACCTTGGTTGGTGAGGAGAAGTGTGAAGGCTGTCCCCAGAGGAGTGAAATCCCTGCAAGCTGGGGGGTCTGGGAGGGCTTTGCAGAGTGGGTGTGTCCCAGCTGGGAGGCAGGGGCCTCAGATGAGACTGTCCTGGCTGAGTGTTGCCTCTGTTGTGTGACTTTTGAAGTCTCGGTTTCACTTCTGTTAATGAGGATAATAATAGCAACATACCTTGTAGAACTTCTGTCAGGATTAAGTAAGACCACGTGTGCAAGTGCCTGGCACACAGCAAGCACTCAATGAATGCTAATAGTAGTATCCTGAGCAAGGCCCTGGAGAATGGGTAGCGTTTAGACAAACAAATGGGGGAGAGAATAGAGTCCAGGCATGGAGGCCATCTGGAGTGAGGATAATGGGAAGGAAGTACAGCACTGATAAAACGGATGTGAGTTCTGATCCCGGTTCTCCTATTATCTTGTGATTTGGGGCAAGGACACTCTGTGCTGCAGTTTCCTCAGCTGTTAACAAAAATAATAATAGTCATGTAGGGTTGTAGTGAGGAGTAAATGAGGTGATGTGTGTGTTTTTAAAAAATTTTCTTAATGTTTATTTTTGAGAGAGAGCGGGGGAGGGACAGCTAGAGAGGTAGACACAGAATCTGAAAGAGAGGGGGAGGGGAGGGGCAGCTAGAGAGGGAGACACAGAATCTGAATGAAGCAGGCTCTAGGTTCTGAGCTGTCAGCACAGAGCCCGATGCGGGGCTCGAACTCGTGAACTGCAAGATCATAACCTGAGCTGAAGTCAGACGCTTGACTGACTGAGCCACCCAGCCATCCCATGAGGTGAGCATTTTTTAATGCTCAGCACACTGTCTTGGAAGGCAAGCATATGAAACTAGTGAACTGTGGTGACTCTGGCCTGAATGTTTAGGGAACCAGAATTGAAGACTTAACCTTATGTACATCTCACTCTGTGCCCTTAAATTTCTTTAAAAATTTTTAGTGGGTGGAGGTTATCAATTTAAAAAATTCTCAGGGACACCTGGGTGGCTCAGTGGGTTAAGTGTCTGACTTTGACTCAAGTCATAATCTTGTGGTTCTTGAGTTTGAGGCCCACATCAGGCTCCCCACTCAGAGCTTGCTTGGGATTCTCTCTTTCTTCCTTTCTCTCTGCCCCTCCCCTGCTCATGCACACACACTCTCTCTCTCAGTCTCTCACTCTTTCACTCTCTTGCTCTCAAAACAAATAAAGAAATTTAAAAGAATTTTAAAATAAAATTTCAAAAAGCACATGCAGAAAGAGATCTGTAGAGAGCGTGGTATATAGTATATATAAAATAAATTGTTATATTATTATTGCTGCAATACACTAATGTATTCCACCCAGGATAAGACCACATTCTTTCTCACCTGCTGAAGAGTATAGAATAAGTTCAAGAGATAGACTCCATCAAAGCAATATTTTGAAAAACAGGATTTGTGAAACACTGAAATCATGTTTAGCCTTCTGAAGGAAACAAACCGTGTTCAAGTACTTTAAGTAATCTTAGCAACATCTGTTTAATAACAATTAATTGGCCCAGTTACTCTTTTCCCCCCCTTTAAGCATGTAAACACTCCCAGGAGGATTTCTGCCTGCCTCCTCAGCTATTTAACTATGAAACAATATGCCTTAAAATCATAAATTTCTGTTTCCTTTAGAAATTAATTTATAGTTTCTTTTCATCCACATCAGACCCCTTTGACACTATTCTTGTCACTGAGAGTTCGTTGTAGTCATATGCCTCAGAACAGTCTGTCAGTGTTTGTTCTCCATACAGGAGGCTTGAACTTATATTTGCTTTCTTTTCTTGCCTTTGTTTCTTCTTATGCATCATTTCCCATTCCTTTCCTGTGCACAGGGATCCTGTGGGTCAACTTGATAGGTTCTCACTGGCTCTACAGCCTCCTACGCAAAGATATCAATTCTAAAAGGCTTCCCTAATTTCTCCAGAGCCCCCTGGGCCAGGAGGTTGAATAATTGCTCTGAGAACCCCAGGCTTTGCTTTCCAGGCCTGGCTCAGAGCCTGGCCTCCCCCTGGGCACTCCCACTCACCCAGTTTCCCATCACACACCACCTTCCAGGGACCTGGAGGAAATCACTGCCATTAAGCAGCTGCCTGGAGCTCAGTTAGTCAAAAGCACCTTAGCATGCATGTAAGGGAATCTTGCTGTGTTAAACCATTTGTTGACTTTTTAAAAATTTGACCACTTTACATCTTGTGTTAATCATCAAAGAGCCTTGCCTTCCTTCAGTTAAACTCAACCTATGACTCTTTCCTCTCACTACAGGAAATCCATTGTGTACCAAAAATGCTAACACTGCTCAAATTCCAGAGTAAAATTACAAGAAGCAAAGAGGAAACACTCTCAGCAAAACCTGTGTCCTTGAGGTTTCATTTTTAAATAATACTAATTTTTCTGAGTCACATGCAATATTTTTCTAGAAGTAAATTTTTCTTTTTAGATTGGAGATGGTTTTTCCATCTGGCTTTTCTACTTTCAAATTCATTAGTTATAAAGCTGAAGTCAAAATTGTCCCAGATCTTCATCCAAGCAAGCAAAGTAAAATTAATTTGAGTAAAGGACAAGATGTACAGAAAATACATTCAGCAATATCAGACTTTCCCAACTTCCTGCTGTTTGCCTCTCAGAGAACAGATCGCACATTCCTTCTCTTTGGCCCCAAACACTTCTCTGGAAATTCTCTTGTATGACGGCCAAGGATACCCCTTATTTAGAGCCTGACATATGAGTGAGGGCAAACGATCATTTTAAAAAGAACAAGACTAGAAGCTATTATTTCTTCCAGATGGGTAGGGAGTCATTTTCAAAGAAATAAAGACATTGATTTCTTTGGGGTCTTGTCAATAACAGTTCAAATTTTGCATTATCAAAGGAAGAGAGAAGCTTCCTCTTCTAGGAAAAGCTGGTAGACTTAGTGACGGGAACTCAGATGATTTTCTATAAAGCCATGAATTAATGAAGGTTAAGCTGCAGGGCCCCTCGCTTGCCCAGGCCCCTGTGAGAGCTGGGAGTTCATTGCTGGTGGGAAGGAGAGGGCAGGTTGCAATCAGGAAGCTTTTCTTTGTAAGCATTTCTGGTAAATTGCCTAATCTCAGAAGAAAAGGACTCAAATCTCCATGGCGCCAGTAATTTGTTGTGATTTATTTTGTCTTTATGTTCATACAATTTTTATATTCATAATTTTCTATTATTGTCCTTAAAGAGAGGGCCTCAAATTGTATAAGCTTCAGGGCCCGCAAAATCTGGTTCTACTACTATTATATAAGAATCAGTCATTTTTCACTATAATTTATTGCCTGGTTTCTTAAATTGGTGGCTTCCTAATTTTAAAAACAGTTATTATAGTATAATCTTTCCTTTATTCAGCGAAGCCATGGAATAAGAATTAAGAGAAGTGTGTGTGTGTGTGTGTGTGTGTGTGTGTGTGTGTCTGTCTGTCTGCCTGTCTGTCTGTCGGTGGAGAAAGGGAACAGTGATAGGAGGGCTTCCAAAGATAGGACTTTGTTTTTCTTGAAGATGAACTCTTATTAGTGTTTTTTCTCACTGAAACATTGAAATGTCCTAAACTGGCAATACATTTCTGACTTTCCAATGTTAAGAACACATGTTATTTCAAAGTAACTGCCACCACCACCCACCTTTCCCCTCAGTAGAATTTGCTGTAATGAAGGATGCTATTAGAAAGAGTTTATCATTGGATCTCCTATAGAACCACATTGTTCAGCATTTCATCTTGTCCTATTCCAAGGGACTCTCCAAAGCATTTGTCTGGTCTTAGTACTGTTACGGAATCAGGCTGGTCTTAGTACTGTTACAGAATCAGGCTGGAACACTGGCAGAAAAACCAAGCAGCACTCGGAGACCTTGGTGGATTGGAGATTTATTTAACACCAGCAGGCTCAAAGAGGACCGTTTCTCCAAAGATGTGAGCCCTGAATGTGAGCGGGAAGGGTAATTTATAGTTATCAGCCTCCAAATTTGTGGGAGGGAAGGTGGTTTTCTCGCGTGCAGCAAACAAAGGAAGAAGAACCTGGAGGAGGGGGTCTCTAAGCTAGAGACCAGAGTTTGTTTTAGTCCAATCAGCCATCTTTGGTGTACTTTATCCACTTCTCCAACAGTACCAAGAATGATTCACTTATTTTTGGCCGCTGGCCTTTTAATCTTAACAGCTATGTGAACACCTGTGAGTGGTACTCTCCACTTTGAGCTGGCTGCTGGTAAGCCTGGGGTTCAGCGTGCAGCTGAGTCATGCCTAGTGCTCAGGGCGTGCTCCTATAGTTACGTTCCTGGCTCCATTTTAGACTGTCTTTTTTTCCCTTTATTTCTAATAATTATTCATGCTATACTATTGGATTTTATGTCTCCTTTCTTGAGAGAATAGGGATATGAATTCATAAAACATTCTTTCCAGAGCATTCTGGTTATAGTTTTATCTTAGGTATATGAATTAGAAGCAAAAATTCTCTACTTACCATACCAAACAAAAGATTTTGAAGGGAAAGTAATTGAGTTACGAAGCATCCTTCTTGTTTGTTCCCACTTTCCTGTCTTCGCGCTCATACTTGTGCTTTCTCACCAAGAGTGTTAGGTGTGCCTTTTGCATCAGCCCAGTGTTCTGTTCCTTAATGTCAAGGGGCACTAATGGTGGCCTTTCCTTCTGACTCTTCATAGCCACACTCCAAATTTGTCCTTCCCCCATCTCTCTGCACCCCCATTCCTGAAAAGTCCCTGATGCTCTGAGAGTAGTTACCAAGATTGAAATTGTACTCAGGATTTCAATCAAATGCACTCAGGACAGATGGATACAAAAGAAGTTTCAGGGAAGGTCCTCAGAAGTCTGAAAAAGAGAATGAGGGCGTTCTGGCCCTATGAATGCCATCACAAATAATTTTAGACAGAAAAGAAATCTGTGGGAGCAGTAGGCCCAACCTCCCAGAACCCTTGGCAAGACTTGAGCTATCATCTCAGCGACACTGGGCCTCCTAGAAGAAGCAGGCAAGGGCTGATAGGCCCACATGGCCTGAAGATGGGGACAACCTTATCCTGCTTACCAGGAACAAGGGTCAACTTGGCTAGGATGAACCCTAACCGGGAAAGTCTTCCTCTGGACTTGTCTGAATTTAATAACCCCCATTTTAAGTTTCTAATCACTCAGGATTTCAGATTCAGGTCAGAATGACAACTGATTCTAAAGGAGAAGCACTTACCATTACTCCAAATTTCTAGTTCTAAATGTCCTTTTTCCCCCCAGTGTCCCTACCATTAGGTGTGTGGCTCCCAGATTGCCCTCCTGTAGCATCCCCCACCCTTCATACTTCCCTTTCCTAGAAGCCCTCTCATTGATACTGCTGACCTCTGTACTCAATTTTAATCAGAGATACATTTCTCATACTTTTCCTCCTATTTGTAAAAAGAGGGGGTGGGTTGACTGTGGGTAAATTTGAAATCCTACATGAATCAGGATGATGTGAGTGTTTTATTTCCACCCACAAATTGAGAGGACTACTATTGAGTTCTGTCACCTAAGAAAGGAAAGTCAGCATTCAGAAATACTCTAAAGACTCAGATGAAGAGCAACAGTGAATGGTGTCTTAGTCAGTTTGGGCTACTATAACAAAGTTTCATAGACACAGTGGCTTATAAACAATGGAAATTCATTTCTCACAGTTCTGAAGGCTGGGAAGTCCAAGATCAAGGTGTTGGCAGATTTGATGTCTGGTGAAAGCCCACTTTCTGGTTCATCCACTCCACAATTAAGGTTGCAGCCATCCAAACTGTGTCTATGACACACTTATTTTTTACCTTCCAGTATTCATTCCCCCACATTTTTCTTTGCTAACAAAGTCCCACTTTTGTTCACATTAGATGACCATGTGTTTCAGAACATAGCGCTCTTCCCTATTCCAGGGACAGATCCTGATTAGATTAGTCTGGTCATGGTATTCTTTTCTTCTTATCAAGGCTAGTATAGGATTTGGAAGCAATTCAGGAAGAGAGTCTTTCAGGGGGCTTCTGGAAGAGTTTTGATCATCTTCACCATGACATATGAGGAAGGGACATGCCTCTTTCCCCCTTCCAACCTTAGGACACAGTGAGCTATGGAAGCCATTTGAGAACATGAGGGGGTGTGCCTGAGAATAAATTGAGGATGGCCCAGCAGAAAAGTGGAAAGAACCTGGGTCCTTGATTACATCTTTGAGCAACTGAACTACTCAACTCTGGAGTACCCTTGCTTCTCAAATTTTAATGAAAGGTAATACAATTTTCCTATTATTTAGATGACATTCAGTTCTATTTTCTGTTTCTTAAGTCAAAAGCATATTCATTGGTATAATGACCAAAAATATAAGAACCAAAAAATCAATACTCACCCTGGTGAGAAGAGGTAAGAGTATGCTTGTTGGGAACAATTAAGATTCCCAGCAAAGCCAAATAGTACCTATTTATTTATTATAAATACCACCCTTGACAGTCTACCATTTTCATTATGCTTAATTTGTCTAAAGTGATACATATTTTTCAGTAGTTTTCCCCAAGTTATTTTATGATCACTGCTTTTTGCCGGGGGGGGGGGGCGGGGAGGAAGGGTTAAGGGGCATCTAATTATACTGTAGAACAGAGGTCAGTAAACTTTTTCTGTGAAGGGCCAGATAGTAAACATTTTATGCTTTTTAGCCATATGTCTCTGTCACAACTTCTTAACTGCCACTAGAGCTACAAAAGTAGACATTATACAAATTAAGGAGTGTGACTATATTCCAATCAAACTTTGTTTATGAATGCTGAAATTTGAATTTCATATAATTTTCACTTGTCACACAATATTATTCTTTTGATTGTTTTTGAACATTAAAAAATATAAAAAACACACAAATGAGTGCATGTAAAACTGGGGAAAGCTGAACACAATCAGTGGATTATATCAATGTCAACTTCCTGGTTATATAATGTAGAGTTTTGTAAGATGTTACCACTGGGGGAAACTGGAGTATACATGGGATCTCTTTGATTTCCTTTTTTTTATCTTGATAAAATACACATAATATAAAATGTATCATTTTCACCATTTTTAGGTTTATAATTGAATGACATTTAGTATATCACAATGTTGTACAATTATCACCACTATCCATCTCCAAAACTTCATTGTTCCAAAATGAAACTATATCCACTTAAAAAAATTCCTCATTCCTCCCTTCCTGCAGCTCCTTTTTAGACCTTATCAATTTTACTATTCTAAATATCCTAGAATAAGTGGAGTCATGTAATTTGTGTCCTTTTGTGTCTGATTTATTTAAATGAAATTTTTTTTAGGTTTATCCATGTTCTAACATATATCAGAATTTCACTCCTTTTTAAAGCTGAATAATGTTCCTTTATATGTATATACCACATTTTATCTTTTCATCCACTGATGGACTTTTGAGTTGTCTTGGCTATTGTGAATAAAACTGCTATGATACTAAGTGTGCTGATATATGTTCAAGTCCTTCCTTGTTTCCCATTCTTTTGGATATCAAAGTGCAATTGTTGGATCATGTGGTAACTATATTTTTAATTTTTAGAAGAACCACCATGGGGTGCCTGGGTGGCTCAGTCGGTTAAGTATCTGACTCTTGATTTATGCTCAGGTTATGATCTCACAGTTCGTGACTTAGAGCCTTGAGTCGGGCCCTGTGCTGCAGCACAGAATCTGCTTCTGATTCTCTCTCTCTCTGTCTCTCTCTCTCTCTCTCTCTCTCTCTCAAGCCCTCCTCAGCTCTCTTCTATTTGTCTCAAATAAATAAACATTAAAAAAAAAACCACCATAAGGTTTTCCATAGCAGCTACACTATTCGACATTCCCACCAGTAGTGCACAAGAGTTTAAATTTCTTCATATCCTTGGAAACACTTGTTATATTCTGATTTTTTTCCTCAGTAGCCATCGAAATGAGTGTAAGAGGATCTCTTGCTGTGGATTAGATTTGTATTTCCCTAATTATTATGGATGTTGGGCATCTTTTCAAGTACTTATTGGCCACTTTTATATCTTCTCTGGAGAAATGTCCATTCAAATCCTTTGCCCATTTTTTAATAGGATTGTTTGGGGAGTTTTGTTGTTGGTTAAAAATATATTTTTTGGATGTTAATAACTTATCAAGTATATGATTTGCAAATATTTTCTCCATTTCTGTGAGTTGCCTTTTCACTCTCTTTATAGTCCTTTGATGCACAAAAGTTTTTAATTTTAATAAAACCAGTTTATTAGCTTTTTTTCTGTATTCTTCTAACTGCATGTGACTCTACAGTTAACTCAGATTTAAAAGTTGAGTCATTTGGGGGTCCCTAGGTGGCTCTCTCTGGCTTGGTTGGTTGAATATCAAACTGTTGATTTTGGCTCCATACATGATCCATTGCTCAGAGTCGAGCCCAAGGTCATAGGATTGAGTCCCAGAACATCAGATCAAGCCCCATGTCCAGCTCCATGCTGAGTGCAGAGCCTGCTTAAGATTCTCTCTCTTTCCCTCTCTCTCTCTCCCTCTTTCCCTCTGCCCTTTTTTCATCTCTCTCTGTCTAAAATAAGAAATTAAAAATTAAAAAAAAATTTACAAAATTAAAAAATAATAAAAATAAATAAAAGTTGAGTCAGTCAGACAAAATGGGTCAATTAGACCCATTTTAGCTCATGGGTCATAAAAAAACAAGCAGTATTTGGCTCAAAAGCAGTTGCCTGCCAGTCTGTGCTACAGAATAGAAATTGGAGTTACTCCAACTGTTTCTTTAAATTCAAAAAGACCATGTAACTCCTCATCTTGCTCCTAATCCACTGCTTTGAGAGCTCAGGAACTCAAAATACATCAGCCATATATATTGCTATGTATATGAATGTATGTATGCACACAGTTCCATCTTATTCCAAATATCAAAGGATTACCAAAAAAGTAGCTGCAGTTCCACATTTAACTTTAAGAAGCCAACACCCCAGGGTTTTAAATGCCCCTGGAAAGCTTTGCTCTTAATGTATTTATTCTATTTGTTGCATTGTGGCAGAAAATTTTGGGATGGGCATCTTTGCCAAGTCACTACCAATTTTCCTCCCCTTCTGGGATTTCTTCCTCCACACCCTTAGACAGACAGCATTTTGGCCTCCCGTGGCCTCCAGAGGCAGCCTCTCCTATTGTGTAAAAGCTCTGATTGTTAGAAAGTCCTGATATCACTGCATTCCAAGGAGAGTTCTCAGTTGCTTTTTAAAATTGAGCAGAGTCTTGTGTAAAGGTTTTCAAAATGATAACATTGTAGTCTTGAAATAAGGAGATGACTGAATACTTTTTCTTATGTCATCTACCTTAATGTTAACATGAATTCTTTTTAATGAGCATTTTTATAACAAATTTTAAGAGGAACAATTCATCATTTTTGTTTCTGTTAGAAATATTATGTTATAAAAGGCATAAGTGCAAACTATCTCAAGGGTGTTTGGGGATAAATGAGAACATCACCAAGGCCACAAGCTAGCCCATGGCCCATCGAGAATCCTCTCTGGCAATACATCAGCCTCCCCACAGTCATACATGCCTGCCTCCAGTCTCTTCTCCACACTGCAGCCAGACTCATCTTTTTGAAAGTCCTATCTGATTGTCTCCCTCCTGCACAAAACGTTTTAATAGTCTTCATCAATCTCAGAATAAAGACCAAACTGCCTACCACAGCCCACAAAGCCCCACACTGACTAGGTCTCTGGCTTTACTACTGTCACCTGCCCTAGCCCTCCATCCGGCACGTCCTTAGTTCCTCCAACTTGTCATGTTCTCAAAGGTGCCATTTCCTCTGTCAGAAAGCTCTGTTTCCACCACATACACCACTCCCTGCCAGGGTTATATGTTATCATTTCTCTTGGGTAAATACGTAGGAGTGAGATTGTTACTTTATATGTTAAGTGTATGTTTAACTTTATAAGAAACTGCCCAGTTGTTTTCCAAAGTAGCTGTACCAATACTATACGGCAGTGTATGAAAGTCCCAGTTTCTTCAAGTCCTTGCTAGCACTTGGCATTGGTAGTCTTCATTATGTGCTGTAGTTTTAACAAAGCATAGAGTGATATCTAATTATAAGGTTATGCTAAAATGCATAGAAGAACAAAACATAAGAGACTCTTAGAGACAAACTGAGGGTTCCTGGAGGGAGGGAGGTGGGAGATGAGCTAAATAAATGATGGGCGTTAAGAAGGACACTTGTTGTGATGAGCCCTGGGTGTTTTATGTAGGTGATAAATCACTCACTTCTACACCTGAAATCAGTTTTACCATATATGTTAAGTAGAATTTAAATAATTATTTGAAATCAATCAATCAATCAATGCACAGAATATAAGTAACTCCTTTGAATTCATTTCCGTGAGAGTGCGTGGTCTCCCCCTGCAAGCCTTCCTAGCAACAACCCTCAGCCAGCTCCTATGAAAGCAAAGGGGGATTTAACATACTAAACCACAGAGATTGTTTTTCAAACTGAATTGATGAAGTACAGCAGCTTCAAAGCCTACCTTAACGTCTCTATAAAGCCCTGACCACGACTTGTCTGTTGGAATCAAAGTGGTGAGTTGTGAAGGTCACATGTGTGGAAATGTCACAAAGGGCATAGTCACAAAGGGTGTGAAGACTTCCGGGAACGGAAATACTTTTGAAGGTTGGTTGACATATTTTCCAGATCAACTACTGGTTTAACTCCTCAGAAGACTACCAATGAATTCTTTTTTTTTTTTTTTTTTTTTTTTTTTTCCTTAACTCAAAATCTACATGTTGGTAAACACTGGGAGATGCAGGTACCTTTGACAGCTGTAGTTTTGCAATAGTGAGTCTAAGTGTGGCTAATATTATACCAATTAAAAAGCTGACATGCAAATTGCTTCGGGTGTTTTACAGACAATTTGTTTTTTATGTCATCAGAATATTCCAGTGAGAATATTTTTGACTCAAGAAGCCTGGCTCTGGAGCTAGCCTTTGCTAAGGTAACATATTAATGAGTCATCAGAAGCTATAAATAGAACTCAGCATGAACTTCTGTCCACAAGTACACCACTGTTCCCACAAAAAAAGCTTTTACTAATGACACAACATGGCCTGCTCGCCACTGTTACAACTAAGGGGTGTGTGGACCCAGATAACCACAACCTTGTGGGAAATGTGCCTTGAGGTACAGTTTGCCAAGATGTCATTATTTACTTTCTTGGTCTCCCTTACAGCTGGTGAAGCACTTGTATTGTTTTCCTTAGGGATCATCATTATATATGCCAAGATTTTCAAAATTCTCTCTCACATGATAAATCCCAGACAATAACTGCCTTAAGGCAGTCATTTATCTTTCTTATCTTTGTCTCTTCCCCCTCTCCTCCCCAGCATATAATATAGTAATCATATAGAATAGTATGTGCATAGGAGGGCTGCATAATTATTTTGAATGTTAACTTTCTGCTTCCATATATTGCTCTGGAATTTTGACCTTTCATATATGCAAGTCAGTAGAGTCAAGTCAATTTCCTATGTAATATGCATTATGTTCTCCCATCCAAAAATATATCTCTGCCAACCACTCTACCATGTTTCCTCACACTTCAGGTGATAGCAAGGATAGAGAGAGAGTGAACATGTTAAGATTCTGCCATTCACCATACTTTACGCCCAATTTCACACTAGTTCTAAAGGGAAGATAGGATACAAGAAAAGTAAGATTAGGGACAGAGGAGTAGTCAAAAAAGGTCAAGTACATAAAGTCTTGCTGAGGTAGACAGCCACAAAACTCTCCACCCTGGGAGTCTATAAAGACACCAAGTTCTGGGGCACCTGGTGGCTCAGTCATTAAAGCATCTGACTTTGGTTCAGGTCATGATCTCACAGTTTGTGAGTTCAAGTCCTGCGTCAGGCTCTCTCCTCTCTGTGCAGAGCCTGCTTCAGATCCTCTGTCTCCCTCTCTATCTGTCCCTTCCCTGCCCTCAAAAATAAATAAACATTAAAAAAAAAAAAAAAAAAGGACAAGTTCTGGGGGAGGACATCCAGAAAGGAAGATAAAGAGGCAGGCAAACAAGTTACCTTCCCTGTAAGTTTGCCTGGTTGTCTGTCAAGGTTGTAATTCTGTAGGAATTACTCCTGAGCCGGCGGGAAAGGCAAGGTGTATGCAGAGGGCTATAAATTCCTTTTTGTTCATTGTCACATGCAGTCTAGGAGGACAGGAAGTTTAGTCATTGATCTCTTCTTCACTGGTTTAGGTCTAACGTGTAACCTGCATGTGATCTCACACGTCTCCTTACCCCTCCCCCACATCTTACAAAATACCTTTCCTCTGGGCTTTCTGCCTCTGCTTTATTTTGAATGCAGTCTTGTCTGCCTTTCTCTTCATGTTTCAGTTCATGAAACCTAATGAGTAAAAGGCAACAATGGCCAGGCAAGTGGAGAAGACAAGTGTCAAAAATTCTGTAATACTCATACCAATCTATCTAAAGAGGCTTCCATTCCAGGGAGAAAGGAGAAGGTAGAGAAAAGACTCCCCTGGAATACGAGGACAGGGTCTTCTGGAGCAAGTAATAAGGCCAAAGTGTGTCTCTTTCAGATAAGACTCAGTTGTTCCCTGAGATGCCTGGAGCTTGGGATGATGCCTGCCTTTCAGAGGGACTTCCCATAGCCCACTGCAGTGGTAGCTTAGGGAAACCACCAGCGACTGAGCTTGACTCTGAGCTCCAGTTCGCAGCTATCTTCTTTTGTTGGCTTGTTCCCTCATTCACAAAGCAGCCAGGAACACAAATCCCACAAGAAGGTGTTCATGTAGGGTCTTCTGGTTTCAAAGGTAGCTAGAAATACAAGTTATACAGGAAAGACAAAAACAGGAAGTGTAAGGATATAGGGATATCTAGGGAAACAGTCTAAAGCAAGATTTGAGTAAGGGATGGGTGACTGGAGAGACCCAGAAGACTCTTCTCTCTGTGCCTCTGCTTTAATCTTTACAGAGAACAATAATTCCAGAACTAAGGTCACTCAGTGCATTGTCCTATACTTTTTTAAATCTCACAACCCTGTCTGGCTGGTTTGGCTCACATCTGCAGTGCTAGTCATACTCAGGTATAGTCAGGGTTATGAATATAGTCATGTATGGCATATCTTGTGCCAAAGTAATGTGGTGTGATCTATTCAAATGTTGCAGTAAACAGGTGTCTCTCTACTGATGAAAAGCAAAAACTCCAGAGTAATGGGAACTGATAGCCAGCCAATCCCAAGCATCCAAAATGGTTATGTAAAATGTCTCCACAGACTCTAGGGCTGCCATGTCCTTGGTAATCCTACGTAAGAAGAATCTCAGCCACAATGCTCTACTCCAGAAGAAGCCGGACATAGGCTTAGTGCTGATTCCTTAGAGCTCGGGTTAGACCAGAGCAGAATTGTGATGACCTAGAATTCTGGGTTTGCTCAAGCCAGAAGCAACCTCCAAGAGGGTGCTTAAACTACAGGTTCACCCTTTAACCACTAAGAATTGTTAAGACTTCCAAAACTTTCTAAAGAAAATTCAGTTTGTTACAGATTCATGAGTTGAAGATAGGTCCCAAGACCAAGTCCATTATTCTGAGACCAGCCTCTAACAAGTACAGACATCATGAACATGAAACCCACCTAGATACAACCTCCCAAGATCAGGACTTCCAAACATCAGAATCACCTGGGGAACATTTTTTTTTTTTAAGTTGAGGTAAACCATTAATAATTTTAAAGTGTACAATTCAATGGCATTTCATACATTCACAGTGTTGTGTATCCATACTAAGACATTTTAATCACTCTAAAAGCATACTCTGTATGCATTAAGAAGTCATACTTGGGGAGCATTTTAAAAGTACATATTCTGGGGCACCTGGGTGCCTCAGTCAGTTAAGCATCCGACTCTTGATGTTGACTCAGGTCATGATCTCGCAGTTCATGAGATTGAGCCCCACCTGTATCAGGCTCTGTGCCAACATCTATTGGAATACTCTGTCTCCTTCTCTCTGCCCCTCCCCCCACTCCTCAAAATAAATAAATAACAATTTTTTAAAAGTAGTGCCTGGGTAGCTCTGTATGTTAAGTGTCCGACTTTGGTTTAGGTCATGGCCTCACATTTCATGGCTTTGAGCCCCCATGTTAGGCTCTATACTGACAGCTCAGTGCCTTGAGCCTGCTTCAGATTCTGTATCTTCCTCTCTATGCCTCTCCCGCTCACGCTGTGTCTGTCTCTCAAAAATAAATACACTTAAAAAATAATAATAACAAAGTACCTATTTCAAGGTCCTACACCCAAGATACTGTAATTCAGTGAACATACAAATGTTTTCCACAAGTTTCCAAGTATCCCTTTACTTGCTATTCTTGTCCCCAAAGAAATGAAAATGTATGTCCACCATAGGTATATATGAATGATTATAGCAACTTTATTCATCATCATCCAGACTTAGGAATAACTTAATATCTCTCAATTATACATATAAACACCAACTGTGGTATATCCCTATAATGGAATAGTACTCAACTAAAAGGAATAAATTTTTGATACAAAAACAAGGATGAATCTTTAGTGCGTTACACAAAGTGAAGGTATCCACTTTCCATACGTTATTCCATTTATATTACATTATGGAAAATGCAGATTAGTGGTTTTTCGAGTTTAAGGGTGGGGGCAGGTTGGGGGTAAAAAGAGGTCGCACCAAGGATTTGGAGAGAGATGAGGAAGTGGGTTTGCATCTTGCCTGTGATGTTGGTAACAGGCATCTGTCCAAGTGCATAGAACTTGACACCTAAAAGTGAATTTTAATCTACTTAAATTTAAAAATAAATTGGGAAACATTTTAAACCCCTTTGGGTGTTTATGATGTGTGGCCTGTTTGAGAGACCAGTACATAGATAATGCCGGACAACCTAGTTACTCTATAACCCATTTGAGTTGCACTTTGGACACCTGGGACTAGCCAACTTACCATTACTATTTCCCTGGTTTTCGTCACAGCATATGGACATTTCTGCAGACTAGAAGTACAGGAGGAACCCCCTGTGCCCTGGAACATGTGACAGATCCCAGGACACGGGCCGTGTGGTAGTGGTGTTCAGGGTTTGTCAGACTAAAACCACCACTTCAAATGTGGCAACTTTAGGACTTTCTTTAAAAATATGAGTTATACTTCATCCCTTAGATTAATTGTAATCAGAATAATACGGAAATCATTTCCAGTAATGGGGATTAGAATACAACCTATGGATTTCCCAAAAACGTCATGTTTAACAGCTGAAACATCATGTTCGACAAAACGTCACATTTAACAAATTATTGGGTTTTTTTTAACGTTTATTTATTTTTGAGACAGAGAGAGACAGAGCATGAACAGGGGAGGGACAGAGAGAGAGGGAGACACAGAATCTGAAACAGGCTCCAGGCTCTGAGCTGTCAGCACAGAGCCCGACGCGGGGCTCAAACTCACGGACTGTGAGATCATGACCTGAGCCAAAGTCGGACGCTTAAGCGACCAAGCCACCCAGGCGCCCCTTAACAAATTATTTTTAAAATCAACCCCAAATCAGAAATCAAAAACAAGTTTTGTTATGATAAATCCATTGATCCTAACCTACTCCAGGATAGGTCATTTTGGTTATTTTCCTAAAATTTGGTACCTGTTGTACATAAAGGAAAACAAGATCCAAAGTGAATGAATGACATACTTGACAGTCGGCTCCTCACAGAGTCTGGATCCCTTTATTGTGAAAAACTACGGAAAACAAATGAAAATCACAGGGAGATGTTTCTGTTGGAAACCAGACCGATTAGTTGCGGGGCTAGCCTTGAGCTCAATCGCACTTAAAAAAAAAAAAAAAAAAAAAAAAAAAGCTATATCCTGCTGTGGCTGATCATCTACTCAAGGTGGGTAAAATACAAATAGAAACTCCCAGGTATAAGAAGAAGCAAGAAGAAGTAGGTATTGGTTAGATTTGAAGATAATGCTAATTTCAACCGTGAGACAAAGGCGGGAAAAACACCACAAAACAAAACATGTAGTGAGGTAGATCATATCTGATGTTTCTGTCCCTGTAGAGTTTATTTTCTAGGTTGCACTTTTCTTTGCTTGCCCTAATCTCAAACTACTTCTAACACTATTTCTTCCTCATCATTTTGCAAACCATCGCTACAGCTCTCTCTGAGGCGTTCTGTTCACATTGCTTCTTTTTTTAGAGCTGCTTGTGCCCGAGAGGGAGGAAATGGAGCTACAAGTGTTTCCTTTCCACTCAAAACTGGCCCTTTTTTGCAGTGGGGAGGTAGCTGAGGACTAGCAGCTTGCTTCCAACAGCTTGAGATAGCACTGAGTTTTCTTTCCTATAAGCCTCTCTTGAAATCCTTGTGTTATAAATTATTTATAAATTTTATCACAACCTCCAGGAAGCAAGCTGGACAAATTCTCCTGATGCCAGATGGCTTAGCAGACTTTTCAGATGTTGCTACTCTATTGCACATCCCTGCTTCTATTGCCCCAAATCCCAAAAGGACATCCAGCTAGGAGGTGCATAAAAAGCTCATTATTTCACGTGTCCCCAGGGGGGGAAAGTTCCTCCATGGAGAAGGACTTCAATCCTTCCTCTAAGTAAGAATAGGGAGTGTTTCTTTATCTTTGCCACCTAAGCTCCTCTAAGTAGGGAGGAGTATGTACAGATCTGGGGACCTAGCTTCAGGCAGGTGTTGTATTCAATTTATGTGTGTGGGCATGTGTATGATTTTAAAATGATGTTGGGAGTTGCACAAATTTGATAGTAAACAATGATTCTTCAGGAAAATTGCCATGTATGCTATATAAGTCAGAATTCTTTTGTGTGTAAGTGACAGACCATAAGTGAACTAGGTCAGAGAGAGAAAGGCATCTATTGGCTCATATAACCAGGATGGATGAGGGAAAGAGTGACTCAAGGACCTGAGACCCCTCGTACACTTTTCCTCTCTGCCTCTTGCTTCTGCTTTTCTCTGCAAGTGAAGGACATGGCAGAATTTGGGGACCCACAGTTCAGTTTGACCAGAAAAGAGGGAAGAAAGAAGGTAACATTCACGCACACATACACACCGATTGTATTTGGAAGATTTAGACGACATATTGGAGCAATGGGGCATAAAGGAACTCTTCTCCCAAAAGAAGATGGAGAGCACAGACGTGTCTCCTGTGGGAATTGTTCTGAGCCAGAAACATATTATTTTTATCTTGAGACTTCATATTCTTCAGAATACACTTACGTCAGTTTGAGAAGCACAGACATATGTCATACGGTATCTCAGACAGCCTCAAATTTGATGGCGTGTGAAGAATTCCCTAGTGAAAGACTATCTTTGTTCTCTGATAGGACTATTGATGGACAGTGAGAGCCTTAGGAATCTGTGGGATACAAGACAATGAGAGAGAGTTAAAAACCTTTTTAGAAAAAATAACCAGAGTGTTGGGTTACAGAAAGAGGAAAAAGGATGGAAGGAGTAAAGTGAGAGAGAAGAAAGGGTCATCGTGAGCCTGGACATTACGTTAAAAATCCCCAGTAGTGAGAAGGCCAAAGAGTTCCTAAAATTAGGAGATGTAACATTAAAGTTGAAGTTGTTGGTGTTGCTGTGGTTTAGATCCTATGACAGAGACAGATTAGGTGTGCTACAAAACCCATCTTCTTTGCCTCCTGGGGTCACAACTAAACTATGTTTCCCAGCCTCCCTTGCAGTTAGGTACAGTCATATGTGACTGGTTCTTACCAATGGAAAGTTGGCAGGAATGACACCACCACCTCCAGGCCTGCCTTATCCAACTCCCACACTCTTCCCTCTCCTGCAGGCTGGCTGCATAGGGTCAGGTGAAGGACTCCATGATCCCAGCAGATGATGGAGCCACTAGATGAAAGAAGCCTCTGTCTATGAAGGACTGTATGGATCAAGCCTCTTGCTACTTCCATTGGACAATGATATGAGTAAGAAAATATCCTTTTTCTTTTGTTAAGTTATTACAGGAGAGGCTTGTTTGTTATAGCAGTTGATTTATCCTGACCAATGCAAACTTCTTCCCCCACTCCCTTCTCAGACTTTCAAAAATGTCTATTATACATACAAATGTGCTATGAGAGTGGGAATTCTGTGGCAATCATAAAGGACACCGACTTTCATATCTGGGTTAGCATGGCATGGAACAGAAGCTGTTGGTGGGAATGCAAACTGGTGCAGCCACTCTGGAAAACAGTGTGGAGGTTCCTCAAAAAATTAAAAATAGAAATACCCTATGACCCAGCAATAGCACTGCTAGGAATTTACCCAAGGGATACAGGAGTGCTGAAGCATAGGGGCACTTGTACCCCAATGTTTATAGCAGCACTTTCAACAATAGCCAAATTATGGAAAGAGCATAAATGTCCATCAACTGATGAATGGATAAAGAAATTGTGGTTTATATACGCAATGGAATACTACTGGGCAATGAGAAAGAATGAAATATGGCCATTTGTAGCAACATGGAAGGAACTGGAGAGTATTATGCTAAGTAAAATAAGTCAGGCAGAGAAAGACAGATACCATATGTTTTCACTCATATGTGGATCCTGAGAAACTTAACAGAAGACCATGGGGGAGGGGAACGGGGGGAAAAAAAGTTACAGAGAGGGAAGTAGGCAAATCATAGAGACTCTTAAATGCTGAGAACAAACTGAGGGTTGATCGGGGGTGGGGGTGAGGTGAAAGTGGGTGATGGGCATTGAGGAGGGCACCTGTTGGGATGAGCACTGGGTGTTGTATGGAAACCAAATTGACAATAATATATATATATTAAAAAAAAAAAAGAAAGAAACCACATTTGCAGGAAGCAACGTATTCCATAATCTAAACCTGTTTGCAAAACAGGAGTTCAAGGCCAGAGATGACCATGCGACCATAAACTCCTTAGGAATTTACAGAAGTGTTGGAATGGGCTTTGACTTCTGCAGAGCATGGAATGAGGGAGGTTTTAGGAACCTTATATAGATCTGAAGGGAATGACGTGGGTTATGTTGTTATTTTTATGTGGTTCGGGAGTAAAAAAAGTTTTTGACTCACATGTCAAGCGTGGAAGTTTAATAATGCTTCTGACCACAAAAGCCTGAAATAATACTTATTTTATTTTATTTAGAGAAATCCCTGGTAGACAGTTGAATGGGGTCTGTTTAACTGGAAATGAAAGAGCAGCCAGAATCTATACTTCCCTGGCTGTTAAACCCAAATTAGATTCTTCTCATTTTTGTCTCCTATAACATGCTGTTGTTTTCCTTTAAGACATTAATTAGATATTTATTATAGTATTTATTTTTTAGGTGGGTTCCCCACTAGACTCTAAGCACAATAAGTATAAAGACTGTGTCTCTTTCGTCCCCCAGTGTACATCTGGCACCGTGCCTGGCACTCACTTGATGAGTATTTGTTACAATGAAATGAAACCTGTACATGTAAGAGCCTCAAATAGGTACCTGTTAGCCCCAGAGAATTCATTTCCTAACTTAGGCTTTGACAAATCAGATATTTTTTAGCTATTTGAAAATTAGAAAATGTGTTATTACCTTTTATGTAAAGAAAATGTCATTTATCATATATGAATATGATAAGAGTTCTCATACATGAATTTTTAAACAGTGATAACTATGCAGGGTTGTTATTTTTATTTTTATTATTATTATTATTATTATTATTATTATTATTGTTAACATATACTTCTCTCTAGAAAATGTGTGAATCCTTTTCCCATGGGTTATAGCCTAGTCTGAGTTTGAAACTAAGAGTGTCTCTTTCCCTTCAATCCCAGCAGCACAATGTTAAGTAAATAGCCTTCCTGGCTGAACCTCAGCTGACCTGCCTACTGGAACCTTTCTTATCAGAGTTCCAGGAATGATCACTTATGTTTTTTAAGAACAAGATATGAAAGAGCACAGTGGCTCCTTTTTTTCTGATGGCTTTGTATAAGTCTTGCAGTTCTCCCTCAAGCAGTACAGCTTAAATTCATAATTATGCTTTTTCTCACCAAGTCTGACCCTCCCCCAGCCTTTTGAATTCAGAGGTATAAACTTGGCGCCTTCATACCTTTTTAGCAGATTTTAATCATTTTGTGCAAATGTATGTTGAATATATACTTCTCTCTTTTCCTTTGTATGCTTATAAACTTATTGGGGCAGATTCAGTAAATACCTACTGATCTTTTTTATTCATTCTGAGAATAAGTCCCTACAGTACTTAATGTTTCTTAGAGTAGTGGAAAAAATGAGGAGGAACATCTTGGTTCCTGACACAAAGAAAAAGGTGCAGATCTGTGGTTGGAATGATCAGGATTTAATCCTGAGTGACCTGTGATAAACTGTTCAGTGCATAGTAGGCCCTCAGTAAGTATTAGCTTATTGTTAACTTCTCTCAGTGACTAATGGCTTTCCAGAGGCTGATAGTGAGAAAGATTATAAAGCTCCTTCTGAGCTCAGAAGCAAAAAATGCCATGTTCCATGTCACCTTGGGTACAAGATAAAGAAATGGAACTTCTTGTTGTGGATCTAGAGTCTAATGCCTTAAACTTAAGCAAGCTTGTAATAACTTAGTCAGTGAAGTTCATAGAGAAGCTGAAGTGAAGTTTTGATGACTTTAACATTGGTAGAATATCCATATGTCATTTACTGTCAGTCACTGCATTGCAATAGAGGAGCCACTAGCAACATGTAGCAGTTTGAATTCATCAAAACTAAATGAAATTTGGGGCACTTGGCTGGATCAGTCATTAGAGCATGCAACTCTTGATCTCAGGTTGTAATTTTGAGCCCCACGTTGAGATTACTATAAATAAACAAACAAACTTGAAAACTAAATGAAATGTAAAATACAGTTCCTCATATTTTAAGTGCTTGGTAGCCACATGCGCTGTTGGCTACCCTAATGGACAGCACAGACCTAGACCATCATCATCATCTTGGAAAGTTCTTTTGGACAGAGTGCTATCTAGAAATCAGTTAGAAAATTGTGCTAATGCTTATTAAAGTACTTACACTTATATGTAACCCACAGTACTGCTTATTTTGCAAATGTGTTCATTTAGTGGCCCACTGTTTTTGTTTTGTTTTGTGTTTTTGTGCACACTTTTTCTTTTTTTGGTTTAGTTATTTATTTTTAGAGAGAGCGCACACAAGCAGGGAAGGGGCAGAGAGGAGTGACAGAATCCTAAGCAGGCTCCGCACCATCAACACAGAGCCTGATGCAGAGCTTGAACCCACTAACTGAGATTATGACCTGAGCTGAGATCAAGAGTCGGATGCCTAACCAACTGTGCCACCCAGGTGCCCCTGGTGCCCACGCTTTTTAATCCTTGAAGAATAATGTGTTGAACTGTCTCTGTGCTAGCCAATTGATATTTAAAGCAGGCTCAATGGTTGACTACACTATGGTTGGTTTCACGCCCTGGGGAATAAAGCTCAGAAAGAGGAAAATCAGAAGATTAACTCTCTTATCTTCTTGCAAGCATTAAAAAGAAGCAGTCATTTGAGGCTGAGTAGGTGTTTGGGGTTTGAGAGCTAAAAACTGACACATGACCAATAGCACTAACCAATGCTATAGAGGCATTTTTCTAAAGATTGAAAAGTCTCTCATTTACCTCATAGTGAACTCACTGGAACCATTAACTCCCCTTTCTCTTTAAAATGTATGTATAAGTGAGTGAGGCTGATAAGCAAGTATTTGTTGAGCTCTGTGCCTAACTCCATGAAAATACTAAGAGTTTTTTAAAACAATTATAAGTCTTGCCTAAATAGACGTTCATCCAAATTTCAATAATTAGAAAAATTGTGTTATACAGCCTATTCTGCTTATTAAGATTTAAAATAATAATATTAGCAGGTTCAGTACTCATTATGTGCACCATGCTATGTACTTTCCGTGCATTCATGTAACCCTGAAAACAACCCTGTAAGGTGCTGTTATCCTTCTTTTATAAATAAGGCAACAGCATGCAGAGGAGTTAACTTGTTTTCTGGAGTGGCACAGCTGGTCAAGGGCAAGCTGGCACTTGAGTCCAGATGTGCTTAACTCCATAACCTGGACCTTTATCTATTGCTGAATGCTATCCTTCCTTACTTAAGACATTTTGCAGAAACTAGGTCTAAAAACAGAAGCATTCTAGCTAATTCTCAGTTGGTCAGAAAAGTAAACCAGCCCTTCCTGCCATGCACTTTGCTCTGGGATTGCTATATAGTAGACTTCCTCTCTCTTTGATCTTCTTAGGGGCTCATCTCCCTTGTCTAAGCTGAGGAATTGCTACCATGTATACTGTAGACTTTGATACATCTACAGTATATGTAGGAATGATGAAAACAGTGTTGCCGCATTTAGAAACAAAAAACAGATGCCCAGTCACATTGGCTTTCAGATAAGCAACAAATAGTTTTTTAGTATAAATACATCTCACGTAATATTTGTGTTTTATCTGACAACCCTAACTAAAGATACCAGTAGTTCCACCCTAAAGGGACCAGTCATCCTATCTTGTGATTTATAGGAAATTTTAATAGGAGTATGCTAAATTAAAAATGGCCACAAATTCTTTGCTTTTCCTCCCATTGAGAATTTCCCTCCTTTTGAATCTAGGCTGGCCTAAGTGACTCCCTTGACAAATAGAATGTGTCAAAGTTACATTCCATAATTTCTTTTTTTTTTAAGTTTATTTTTTTTGGGGGGGGGGGGATGGAGCATATGAGTGGGGGAGGGGCAGAGAGATTGGGAGAGAGAGAATCCCAAGCAGGCTCCACACTGCCAGCATACAGCCCACCGTGGAGCTTGAGCCCACAAACCGTGAGATCATAACCTGAGCCGAAGTCAAGAGCTAGATGCTCAGCCGACTGAGCCACCCAGGTGCCCCTCATTCTGTAATTTCTGAAGCTAGGTCACAAAAAGTCTTGCAGCTGCCACCTGGGTTCCTTTGAACCCTCTCTCTAGAAGCTCTGAATCACCATGTAAGAAATTCAGCTACCCTGTGACCACTGTGCTAGAAAGGACATGTGTAGATTCTCTGGTTAACAGTCCTTGATGAGCCCAGACTTCTAGTCAACCCTGCCAAGACACCAGACATGGAAGCAAACCCTAGGTTCTCCCCCTACCAGCCTACACAACAGGTGAATAGCATCAAGTGACTCCATTGATACCTCATAGAGGAGAAGAAAGACCTAACCAAGCCCTGCCCAAATTCCTGACCACAAGATCATGAACTACAGTAAAAGGGAGTTGTTTGACACCACTAAATTTTGGGTCCTTTTGTAACATAGCAATAAGTAACCAGAACAGAAGAGAACAACACTATTTTATGATTTAATATTTTAACAATTAATTGCACAGAATGCTACAAATATGGTGTTTTCTCCCATTGAGTATAATCTCATTTAAACCAATGCCAAGATCATATTTAATAGTGAAGTAAAAGAGACATCCGTTACCATCAAAAATAAAAGAATTCTTCAACTTTTTTTTTTTTTATTTTTTTTTTATTTTTGGGACAGAGAGAGACAAAGCATGAACAGGGGAGGGGCAGAGAGAGAGGGAGACACAGAATCGGAAACAGGCTCCAGGCTCCGAGCCATCAGCCCAGAGCCCGACGCGGGGCTGGAACTCACGGACCGCGAGATCGTGACCTGGCTGAAGTCGGAGGCTTAACCGACTGCGCCACCCAGGCGCCCCAAAAATAAAAGAATTCTTAATGTCCAAATTATCATTTAGGTTTTCTGGAACTTTAGACATATTTCAGTGAGCAGCATCAACAATGAACTCATTGACTCTTTCGGAGATCTGATAAGTCTGGTGGCCCAGCCTGACACCGTCTTTGCCTACCGTTTGCCCCAGGCTCTGCTGAGCAACCTGCTTGCATAAGAAACCTGTGCAAGGTCCTGCTTCAGCTGTAACTCATCATGAGCTCATCCACTCCCGGACCTTCTCCACAGCCTGACACACAGCGGGATGCCTGCAGGCAACTGCTTGGCCCCCAAGGCTTGGTACTGAAGGCTTGAGGGCTTGGTCATGAGACCTGTGCAATGGCACAGGGCCTGTGCTCAAAATGGCCCCACACTTGGTTTAAGTCTCTGCTATCACTGTCTGGAATTTCTTAATACTTTTTTTTAAATGTTTGTTTGTTTATTTATTTATTTATTTATTTGAGAAAGAGAGAGTACAAGCAGGGGAGGGACAGAAAGAGGGAGAGCGAGAATCCCAAGCAGGCTCCATCCTATCAGCGCAGAGCCCGACATGGGGCTTGAACTCACTAAATGAGAGATCATGACCAGAGCTGAAACCAAGAGTTGGCCGCTTAACTGACTGAGCCACCCAAGTGCCCCTCTTAATACTTTTTAAAACAAGGATCTGTTGTTTCATTTTGCACTGGGGCTCCCAGTTTGTATATTTGATCCTGCCTGTGCCCATGGAAAGGTGAGCTCTTGACTAGAGCTGCAGAACAAATCTGGTGGGTAGGTACCTGCTTCCTCTGTCCCTTAAATGGACAGTTCTAAGATAGAGTCTACATAGTTGCACAGAAGATGCCCGGCACCATGACCCCCCATCTTGAGTGGTCCACTATAGTGACCACATGAGAATGGATATTGGTATCTGCATTCCTCCTCCATGGGGCTCATTTCCCAAAATGCATGCAAACCCTGGAAGCAGACTCCATTTTCTAGGAGGAACTCAGGCTAAAGCAGTGTTTTTCTAGTCCCTTCCATGCCACAGTTGTAGATAGCAGGGATTCAGATATAAACACAACAGAATCTCCTGCTATTGTAGAGTTTATTTTCAAGGTGGCAAACACACAGCAAATAAGGAAACAACTAAATTTTTAGATTGTGATGAGTGCCATGAAGAGCACAATCGAGATGCTCTGGCTTGGGGAGAGTAGGGATTTGGAACTTGGATACAAGGCCTGAATAATGAGGAAGTGAACACGTGCCAGGGTTGGAGTAAGAATCTTAGGCAGATTGCTCTTGATGTGTGTTAGGGACACAAATGAAGGCAGAGTGGTGGGAGCCCAGAAAATCAGGGAAAGAGACATGGTATAATGTACTGGGGATAGTACGTGACCAAACCATGTTAAGGAGTTTTTTTTTTTTTCCCTAAGTGGTACAGGAAGCGACTGAAAGGGGTTTAATAAGGGAGTGCATTCTGATTTTGGTTTTTAAAATATCAGCCTGGGTGCCTGGGTGGCTCAGTGGGTTAAGCATCCACCTCTTCATCTCAACTAGGGTCATGATCTCACCGTTTGTGAGTATGAGCCCCACATGGGGGGCTGGGGGGACTCTGTGCTGATGGTGTGGAGCCTGCTTGGGGTTCTGTCTCTTCTCTCTGCCCCTCCCCTGCTCGTGCATTCATTCACTCGCCCCCCACCCCGTCTCAAAATAAGTACACTTTAAAAAAAACAAAAAAATAAAATATCAGCCTATGAGGAGAAGGGATTGGTGGGGAGCCATTTAGAAACCTCTTGTAGGAATCAAAGTGGGAGTTGCTAGCTCCTCAGAGGAAGGTGCAAGTAGGGAAGGGAGGGAGTAAGGATGGAGAGGAGGGAGGACATGCATGAGGGCAGGTGCACAAAGGCCCCTTGCATGTGACCTGGAGTCCAATCTTCCGGCCGAAGATGAACAAGTTCCTACCGTTAGCAACTTCTGTCCTCAGTGCAGAGGTTTTGGCTGCTGCCAGATCGTCACAGAGGGAGGAAGGGGAGAGAGGAGTGGGCTCAGGCAGAGGGAAGGGAGAGTAGGAAGGTGGCAGATGACTGATCACAGTCCATCTGGAGCCACAGCTCGGAGCCACAGAAACTGCTACCCAGGGGCCTCCTTTACCTGTTCTCAGATAAGCACTGTCTCTCCCCATTCTCTCCTGCTGGCCCCCACTCATCCTCCACTCTGGTTGTTGTGGGCGTGGAGAGAAAAAGGAAGGAGAGATTACTTTAGACATTACATCTTCCACACATTTTCAGCAACTGATAATATCCATGAAATAGAAATAGGAAATAAGATTATTTGAAAAAAATTAGCATTATTTCCATATGGTCCGATTATGTACTTAGAATACCCAACTGACTCAACAATCAACCTTTTAGAATTCCTAAGAAAGTTCTTCAGAGTTGTCAAATACAAAGTATCCAGAAATTTGTATATGCCCAATATACTGGGAATGTTAGATAATATAGAGTGGGAAACAAGTCCATTTATAATACAAAAATATTACACACTATAGAAATAATCCTGGCAAGAAATGCATAGACCTTTATGAAAACAATCACAAAAACCAAAACAGCAAATGTGTAAAATTTTAAAAATAAAATTGTAATCAATGAAATATTCCATGTTCCTAAAATAGAATTAACTCATAGGCTTAATACAAATTTAATTAAAAGGATTTTTTTATACATGGGAACTTGACAACACAATGTTAAACTAAAAGAGTAAGCATTCAAAAATTCCTTAAAACGGGGCGCCTGGGTGGCGCAGTCGGTTAAGCGTCCGACTTCAGCCAGGTCACGATCTCGCGGTCCGTGAGTTCGAGCCCCGCATCAGGCTCTGGGCTGATGGCTCGGAGCCTGGAGCCTGTTTCCGATTCTGTGTCTCCCTCTCTCTCTGCCCCTCCCCCGTTCATGCTCTGTCTCTCTCTGTCCCAAAAATAAATAAAAAACGTTGAAAAAAAAAAATTCCTTAAAACATTTTGAAAGAGAAAAGCTATCAAGTATTAAAACGTATTATAAATCTAGAATATTTAAAACACTTGTGTTCATGCAAAAAAATGAAATCTTTTAGTGAATCTCAAAACAGACCTTAGAACATATAAAAACTCAATTTATGAATGATAAATATGTATTACAAACCAATGTGGGAGGAGAGCTGGATTTCTAAGCACAAAAGCAGTAGAATAAAATACCAAAGAAAAGATTGTATTTGGCCACATAGAAGCATAAGCACAAATCATACACAGTGAGTAATATTTGCAGTATAGATGACATGCATAAGGTTAATACTCTTAATATACAAAGGTCTCTAACAAGTCTAGAACAAGAAAACACCAACCACAATTGAGAGTAGTCAATAGGCAAGAATAGATAATTTACATATACACATACAAATTGACCATTAAGCATAAAAAACCTTTATCATCCCTAGTAAAAGCATGTAGTGTCATGCAGCACCGAGATAGTTTTTCTTCTATCAAATTGGAAGAGAAGTTTATTTATGATAATAAACCAGCACTTACTTACTTACAGCACCAAGTACTTACTGTATGATAGGCACTTCTAAGTATTTACTTGTAAAATATATTAATATATTTTACAAGTAAATAATATATTTACTTGTAAAATATATTTGTAATATTTACTTGTAATTTAATTCTACAAATTAAGTAGTATTGTTATGCCCATGTAATAGAAGGGAAACCACGTCACAGAGCAGCTAAGCAAGTTCTCCTGGTCCACACAGCTAGGAAGCGGTCCGGTTGGGATTCAGTTATAAAACAGTTTAGTTCCAGAGCCTGATACCAGGGATGAACCATCAGGTAGGAATCACTGTCGAGAGGAGGTAATGAAAGAGGCACTTTTTACACCACCAGTGGTAGAATAAATGGGTAATGCCTCTTTGAAAAGCAATTTGACTCCAAGTATCAAAAATCTTAAAAAGATTTGTAGTCTTTGATCCAGTAACTCTACTTCCATGATTCAACTCTAAGGATAGTAAAGATAGAAATAAAAAATCATGTTAACAGTATTTATAACAGAATTATTTATAAAATTGAACAATTGGGAGCAAACCCAAGTGTCCAAGAACAGAAAATCATTTAAATTAAGTGATTTTATTTAATATGCCATTAAATGGTAGTACAACCATAAAATAGACATGTCTTTTAAAATTCCAAATGACATGGGAAAATGCAATAAAATATGCTAAATGACAAAAAAAAGCAAGCTATAAAATATTGTATCTGTAGTATGATCAAAGTGTTCTAAATATAGGACAGAAAGACTTGAGGAAACGCATCAAGATTCTCCCAGTGGTTATCTCAGAGAGGTAAAATTACAGGTAAACCTGGTTTTCTCTTTACACTTTTCTTCACTGTATACATTTTCCACATAGAAATCTCTAAGATTTTTTTTACAACCAGGAAAAAGGCAATGGACATTAAGTAAAAGGAGAATTACTTAGCAGAATTACAAGAATTACTTGTTTTAGCAGGATTATTTGGGATGACTTTTATTACTTTCAAGAGATAAGCTGGATACTGGTTGAGGTACGCCCCCAGTCTCATCTGTTCAAACCTAAGAGCATCAGCTGCAGCCCTTGATCATTTCCGTGAAAGGCAGAGCTTCACAGGGAAAGGGGTCACTACTCTCTCCTTCTGGAAATCAAAGAGAGAGAGCTGGGAACCACCTGGACTGCCCAAGCTCTGAGCAAAGGATGTTCACACTTAGAGCCCTACTGAGAGAAAATAATTTTATTCCGTAAGTACAGCCAACGTCTTAATAAGATAGATTCATATTCTGACTGTTTTATTTTTAAAGCATACTACAGAGGAATTGTAGCCAGAAGACATGAATTCAACTCTTGTTTTATCAGCTGTATGACTTTGGGCCAATAGTTTAATTAGGCTCTCTGAATCTTAATATTGTCACTTCTCACATAGGAACAATAAAAGTGCATGGCCGGTCAACTCAAGTGTGTTCAAATGCGTAGGAGTCATTTGAAATGAAAATACCCAGATAAAGAGAAATTATATTATAATTAGACCTTTGTCCCTGCCTGGAAGAATTGTCATTGTAGAATAGATCCTCTATTGTCAAAGGAGGCACAGAAGCTGCAGAGAACAACAGGTGTGTTAGATACCAACACTACTAAGTAGTCTAAGTCTACTGCCTTACACTGTGATCTTTTGAAGCCCACCATCCCTTCTCCCAGTACCCCAGGCCCCCAGGAATGTGAGAGAATATGAGCTCCATTACTGAACTACAGCTTGGCCACCTCTGCCCTGTTTCAAAGTGCTTCCTTCATGTGACCTGAATACACTTTTAATACAAACAAACATTACGTTTGAACCTCATAGGACTATATTTGCTGTTAGTCATATGTTTGTTTGATTGGGGTAAATAACAGTCTGTAAATATTCAAAGCCTCACCCAAAAAATGTTATTATCCACTTTTTCTTTAGTTAATAAGTTTGAGAGAACATACTTATGAGGCACCAATGTATGTTTTTGACCAAATGGTTTTGCTTTATCAAGCCCAGGCAAAATAGGTTCTAGGCTGCAATAAGGCAAGAATTCTTAAAGCATTCTCCATAGTTGTCCTAGCAAATTCAGGAGGACTCTGGCAGTTAATGCACAAATTGGAAAGCTTAACCTAACAGAGAAAAAGCTATATGCCTAAGATTCCAGACAGCCAAGGTCTTAGCAAGGTTTTATGTAAACTGAAGAAAGTCTGTAGACCTCAGTTTCCCCATCTGTAAAATGAGGGCTAAGATGACCCTTAGGGTAATTTCTAGCAGAATAGACCATAACCATAACTGTCAAGGGCCACTTATTTTTTGGCCTAAATTCCCACACTGAGTCTATCTAGACCAGTACAATAAAATTCAGTTTCTCTACTTTTCCCTGAGCTCCTTTGGGGAAAGGTACCATCCTTGGAGCCCAAGGGGATCCCTGCCCTAAGGCTGTCTCTTTAGAGGGCCTTTAGCTTTTCTCTGGTTGCCTTTCCTCCACACAGATCAAGGAGCCTGCAGGCCAAGCCAAGGATGCACCCTACACAACCCCTCCACCCTGCCACAGGAGTCCATACCACACCCCCTGTGTTAGTCAGCTTGGACTATCATAACAAAATACCACAGACTCAGGGTTCCTTAAACAACAGAAATTTATTTTTTCATAGTTCTGGAGACTAGGAGTCTGAGATCAGTGATGTGCCAGTGTGGATGGTTTTGGGTGAGAACTCTATTTCTGGCTTGCAGTTGGCCACCTTCCATCTATGTCTTCACATGGCCTTTCCTCCATGCAGAGAGAGGGAGAGAGCAAGTTTTCTGTTGTCTCTTTTCATAAGGACACTAATCCCATCAGATCAGGGCCACACCTCACTACCTTATTCAACACTACTTATTTCTTAGAGGTCCTATTTCTTTTTTTTTTTTTTAATTTAAATGTTTATTTATTTTAGAGAGAGACAGAGAGCCTGGGGGAGGCAGAGAGAGAGAGAGAGAGAGAGAGAGAGAGAGAGAGAGAGAGAGAGAATCCCAGGGAGGCTCTACGCTGCCCAAACTCATGAACCATAAGATCATGACCTGAGCCAAAATCAAGAGTCCGATGCTTAACCTACTGAGCCACCCAGGTGTCCCTGGACTCCTTTTCAAACTCCAACTCTGATGAATTAGCCAGTGTTAACCAGGTAGTGAAGTTAAGGACTGTAATATTAGTCTGATTCTACCTGCAATCAGGTTCTTGACTCACTACTATTCCTGACAGGAATTCTATGTCATGATTCTTATATCACAATAATAACTAATACTTAATCCAGGCTTGCCATGTGCCAATTACTGTTCTAAGCACTTTACACAGATTACCTCATTTGATCCAGCAACCTGTGTAATAATATTACTATCTTCATTTTACACACAAGGACAGAGAAACACAGATTAGGAAACTTGTCTAAGTATTTGAACCAGACAAATCCTGCTCTTGACCATTATGCTATAGCCTCCTCAAATAAGAGCTAGTATTTATTGAGCACTCCCTGTATATCAAATCCTGTACTTTTGCTAATGCTATGAGGTTGGTAGTGTTATTTCCCCATTTTACAGGTGGAGAAACAGTACTTTAGGAAGGTGAAGAAATCCATCCAAATATACACCCCCAACAAGCTATGTTGGTAGAGTTGAACACAGGTAGTCTGGTCCCAAGCACATGCTCTTACCAGACTTATTCTGCTTCCTTGATGACTTTTCCTTAAAGGAGAACACACAGGTGGAGAGAGCATGGACATATCAGTGGGTCAAATGGTGACAGTTGCCACAGAAGAAATTCATCTATGTTCAATGAAGAAATAGGCTGTTTTGAGTAATACAGCAATATGAGGAAGTAACATGGATTAAGATTGCAGGCCACGTTTCACATTGGGAAATATACTTGCATTTTTAGTTCCTGTGGCTTTGATATGAAATCTCAGAGTGAATCATTACTATCACATTCTTACTTTAAGCATGTCTTCAGTCCCAGTAAGAGTGATTTATCCCTCAGGAATGTATGAGCTCTTTGAAACAAGTGAGCTCTGAAGCAATCTAACCCTTGAGTCTCTGATATTATAATGGATTCCTCCATAAGAAAGAATTGTGAACCTGCATTTGCGTTTGCCAACCAGGAGGCTTTTCTTATGATGCCACAGTTCTCCTACTTTCGGACATTGCTCACATCCTCATCGATGTGATTGAAAGCTGGAAATAAGATGGTATGAGGGATATCCAAAACCACATGTCATTCCTCCCCCACAGCCTCATATCTAAAGGTTCTCTCAAAGCCACAGGGGTCACTGAGGGGCATGGTAGATGACACCACCTCACTCTTCTGCCCTGACTCTCATGACCACAGGATTCTGGCATGACATCATCTATGTTATTGTTGTAGTCAAAAACCAAACAGATTCCCATGAGACATCTTGGGTGAGGTGGCTTTGGGTGTTTGCCAGTCCCTTTGTCTAGTGTTGGGCCTTGTTTGCTAATCTTCATTGCCTTTGAAAACACTATTTGATTATGGGGAAGAGCCTGCCCAGGTTAGGTTAAAATATAAACTCATAGTCAATGCAAAAAGAGCTTTAGCTCAAGGTGAAAAGATGGCTGCAGATATGATGTGATTTCCTGAGAAGGAGCTAATATCTCAAAACAAACAAGCTGTATGTATGTATGTATGTATGTGTGTATATATGTATATATATATATATATATATATATATATATATATATATATAACCTCTGCCCTTATACCCAGAGTCCTCCCTAGTTAATGTCTGACATTTCTGTGCTACACTTAATATCTTTGGCTAAACAAAGCCCTATGTATGCTCATATTTATAACTAGAATTTTCTCTTTATCATAAAGGACAAGTATTTAACTTGGTTATATTCAAGTTACAAGTTCAGAATGCTCTAGGTTAAGTTAGGACAATGGGTCACAAATTTTACTATGTGTCAGAATCACCTGGATGGCCTTTTAAAACATAGATTCGTCGACTATACCCTTGAGAATATGTCTGGAGTGAAGCCTGAGAATTTAAATTTCTAAGAAGTTCCCAGGTGATGCTGATGCTGGTGGTGTGTGAAACACTTTGCGCATGACTGGCTGGATCGCTCTCATGCTTTCTTCTCCACATTAACACTCTAGGTGGCAAGATGCTGGGGATGGGACCCTCTCCTGTCAGTAACAGGGGATCACCGGGCAGGGATCCTAGCTGCATATTAAAAGCACATGGAGGAACGCCTGGGTGGCTCAGTTGGTTAAGTGTCAGACTTTGGCACAGGTCATGATCTCACAGTTTGTGGGTTTGAGACCCATGTCAGGCTCTGTACTGACAGTTTGGAGCTGGAGGGAGCCTGCTTCAGATTTCGTCTCCCTCTCTCTCTGCCCCTGCCCCACTCATGTTCTTTCTCTCTCTCTCTCAAAAAAAAAAAAAAATAAGCATTAAAAACAAATAATTTTTAAAAATAAAAGAATTAAAGCACATGGAGATTTAAGGAGTGCCTGGGTGGCTCAGTTGGTTAAGCATCCAACTTTTGATCTCTGTTCAGGTCATGATCTCATGGTTTGGTTTCTTGAGATCATGGAGCTTTCTTGGATTCTCTCCCTACCCCTCTCTCTTTGCTCCTCCCTTTCTCACATTCTCTCTATCTCAAACTTTTTTAACAAGACAAAACACGTAGAGCTTTAAAAAAATATATCAAGATTGTACCTCAGACCAAAGACCTCAGAGTGCCTGGAGGTGGGACCCAGGGATGGGTAATTTTTTTTAATTCCACAAGTAATTTTAACATGTAGCCAGGTTTAAGAAACTGCCTGCATGAGATCCTTTTGCGGGGGTGGATGTGGGGTGGGGGGTAGGGGTAAGAGGCAGAAAATCATGTTTCCACACCCTTCCCTCACATATTTATGATAAATTTCCATGGAGTAATACTCCTTCTGCCCATTTTGTAACTAGGCTGAAAATCCCCAGATAAAAATGTCCTAAAGTTAAAGCCTGGACATGGCATTCCCAAAAGCGAAATGGTCAGGGTCACATATCTAGAATTCTTTTGTGATTATCATTTTCCTTTTTTCTCCCACCTCTAACTGCATGGGACAAGGCTACATAGAAAGTCGGGAGCTGCAGTAAGATGAAGGAGCTGAAATAAACATGGTTGATTCCTTCTTTTGGCCTCTTCCCCTGCCCCAACTTTTACCCACATACCTTCTTCTGTGCTTGCTGATACCTGGACCAGAAGAAGGCCTGAACCCTACTGGCTAAGACAGATAGCCTATAGCACCCTGAGAACTTCTCAGACCTGAGGCCTTTTGACACCAAGGATGTGGACCCCCAAAATAAGCAAGGTCTGAGTGAGTTATTACAGTTAAGGCCCCCTGGATCACAGAGAGGTCTGGAGCCAATGGTGTGCAACCTCTTACACTAATTGGATCAAGATGAGATGTTGCTAGACAATGACACTTAAATCTAAGGTTTCCGTTCCAATGTTAACACTCCCTAAGTGACTAAGGGTAAGCCATCTATCTTCCTGGAATCTCAAGTTTCCCCACATATACAGTTAGGAAAACATGCTAATTTATCTACTAGAGAGGTATTATAAAATCAACTAACATGTTCTTACATAATCATAAAGCAAGAAAAGAAAAATGTTCATACCACAGTTACATTCTTTTGATTAGAAAATACTCTCTTTTTAAATTTAATATTTCTGGGGCGCCTGGGTGGCTCAGTCAGCTGAGCGTCCAACTTTGGCTCAGGTCACGATCTTGCGGTTTGTGAGTTCAAGCCCTGCATCAGGCTCTGTGCTGACAGCTCAGAGCCTGGAGCCTGCTTCAGATTCTGTGTCTCCCTCTCTCTCTGCCCCTCCCCTGCTAGTGCTCTGTCTTTCTCTCTCTCTCTCAAAAATAAATAAACATTAAATAAATAAATAAATAAATAAATAAATTTAATAATATTTCTAGGTGTCTCATTCAAACTTTATAAACACCCAGGAATTCTAGAACTAGTAATTCTGTAATAATCATTTTAATATATGTACATATGATCCACACTTCTGCATAACAAGCGGTCCATAAAAATTTGTTGATGAGATGATGGGTGATTAATCAGTTGATTAAATGAAGGCACTTTCAAAATCATATATACCACTAATAAATAAAATCACAGGCTGGTATTCTAAATTCTAACTCGGTGAATACTTCCTAAGCTGAATTAATTACCATAGTCTCCAACAACTCTACATTAGAGATATTAAATATGTAAAATATGTAATAAATTTTCAAGTTAATCAATTTACTCATGGCTTGGGTGTATGGTCAGGGTCACATATCTAGAACTGAGGCAGCAGAAACTGAAAAAGCAACAACCATGTTGATGAGATCCAGTGATTCCTCCTCTGTGGATACCAGAAGAATGTAGGCCCAACACCCCCTACCAAGTGCTACTTTTTCATGTTTTTCACAGCATTTAGCACCTGCCAACATAGCATATAACTGACTTTACATTCCGTCAATGAACCAGTCCTTGGAGTTCACATTTGTATAGTGAAATATCAGTTTTCCTTAATCTTCTACATTTTTCTGTATGATCTCATACTTGATAACCTAAGAGCCTCCTGGATTACAGGGCCCAGAAAGAAGCTCATCTAAAAAGAAAAAAAAATGCAATTTTAGGTGACCTCAAGTTAAACTGGCATACGATGTGTTTCTGAAAAACCAAAACCAACATTATATTATATACAGCCCATAAGAACCTATGGAATCTAGCTCATAGAAAATAATGTTTCAGTGTATACTACTTGGGCAGAATGAATGTAGAATACTTATGTTCCATTCTAGACAACATTATTTTGACAAGACAGACACAAGCTGGAGTGATCTCAAAATGGGCAGTCTAGACGCAATCTGGAAATTTTATCAGGTAAAGAAAATTGGAACTCACATGAATTTTCATTTTAAAGACTGTTCAGTGTTAAATGGGCATGATAGCTGAAAGCTCTGGTATAGAAAAGGCAGTACACATAGTCTTAGCTCAGGCTTCTAGAAAATGCCACAGATGAGGTGGTTTAATTAACAGGAATTTATCTCTCATGGTTCCAGGGGCTAGGAGGCCAACATGAAGGTGCCAGCCTATTTGGTTTCTGGGGAGAGTTCTCTCTCTGGCTTGCAGATGACCATATGCTCACTGTGTGCTCACGTGGCCTTTTTTTCTCACTGCTTGGAATGGAGAGAGCTCTTTCTCTCCCTTTTCTTATAAGGACACCAACCCTATCAGATTAGGACCCCACCCACATCACATCATTTAATCTTAATTACCTCCTAAAATCCCTGTCTCCAAATACAATCACTTTGGGGGTTAGGGCTCTAACATACAAATTTTGGGAGGACACGGTTTAGTCCACAGAACAGTCTGTAGCCTTCTAAAGGAAATACTTTGGGAGGTATGCTGTAACCCACTGTGAGAAAACTTTCTAGCTGAAGCTGTTCAACCATGAAACCAATTGCCCACCCCCTGAAGCTGTGGCCTTTCTATCCCTGGAAGTCACAACTCAGTTAAAAGGACCATTCTCTGAGTGATGTTGAGGAGGAGATTACTACCGTGAATGGAAGTTTAGAACAGAAGACTGCTAGGGTCTCACCAACTCAAAGATTCTACCATATTTAAACTTTTTAAATGTTGCTTTTCCACCAGATTCACCCAAAACTGTCCTCTCGAAGGATTAAAACCATATGTGGTTATTTTGGCATAAGTAAAGTTTAGTAAAAGGCTTAAAACAACAGAATTCAAACAATTTTGGATTAAGTAAAATTTCACAATTCTTGGTTTTGCAGAGAGCAATGATATGTCTATGATTCTCATCTGGATTTGCTTGGGTTTATGATTTTGTGTGGGCTTGGGAGGAAGTGGTTTAAGTAAATTCTTAAACTGCATCCCAAACACTGCGTGTTATCAGTTTCTTAAGAATCTCGAAGAGGCCACACTGGATTCCATGAATAAGATTGGAGGTATCTAATACGTAATATCATTTCATACCTAGTGTTTGATAACCTCTAGGTAGAAAAAGCCAAGAGAGAGAAACTAGATTAAGAAAGAAAAATAGGAATATTCTTTCACTACTTTTCTTCCAGAAATTACATGGCCTCCTTGTATGACTGCCAGATGTAGTAAATTTTCAGTAAAAAACTTTAGTTCTGGATGAATCAAAATACTTGGCAACCAACACTATTTATTAATTCTGAACTCTGTTTTACTGTGAGCTGCATTATGGTCAAAGTTTTAAAAATACGATAGTTTAGCTTCATATAAAATATGTTTCATATTTCCCTAAAAATTATGTTAACATAAGACAAAATGAGTTAGTTTCTGTTGATGCCTTACTATTAAGTAAAATGAGTTACACTGTTAAGAATGTTCAGGAAAAAGGATATCAGCAGCTGTATTTATGATGAGTAGAGAATAGTTTCCATACAAATTAAGAGCAAAGCTTCCAACACAGATCAGTCAGGATCCAAAAGCATAAAATATAGTTCATAATGATGGCTTCTCTCTCTCTCTCTCTCTCTCTCTGTCTCCCTTACATCATTGGACACAGGGCAAAGAAGAGATCTTCAAATTGGAACACGTTTTATTGATGAATCCCAGTCCATCAGCCTGTGCTGACTTGTAAATAAGGGTCTTTGACTTGAACTCATAGCTCCCTAAGTAAGGTAATCATGTGATTTATATGTGAAAATGATCACTTTTGAAAGTGAAAGGGGACATAATTACACTGGCTTAACAGACATAAGCAGAAACTGTGCCATGCAAACCAGGATATTTGGTGGCCATATCACAGAAGACATTGTGGTTGATGCCCCAACCTCTAATCCACCCCAAATGACTATTCTAAGATAGTAGTCCTCAAAGTGTGGTCCCAGACCAGCAGTACTTGTTAGAATTGCAAATTCTAATTGGCAGCTTGTTAGAATTGCAAATTCTGGCCCCAGACCTATGGCATCAGAAACTCTAAAGTAGGCTGGGCAGCAATATGTGTTTTTTAGAAGGCTTCCAGTTGATTCTAAGGAAGGTTAAAGTTTGAGATCCACTGGTGTAAGCCAGTCATAATGTTCATTTCCTTCATCAGTGATGGGTTTAGGATCAGGCAGACCTAAAGCCAGTTTGAGCCAATGAAATATAAAATGAGGCTAGCTGGGAATTTCTGGGAAAGATAAATCAATCTCTCTCTTGTTGAACAAGGGAGTATATTGGTTTACTGAAGACAAATGACTCTGTGAACTATAGACAGAGTTCATTTGAAAGATACTAGCACTGTTTGGCTGCTGGATCAGCCAAACCTCTGCAGAAGTCCATCCAACCTCTGCACTATGTGAAAGGATCCATTTGTTGAAGCCATTTCTGTTTCAACCAGCTGAAAGCATCCTTCCACACCAGCACCCATTCCCACTTGTCTTGAACCTGCCTTTGCACTATTATCTTCTGCATCTTCTCTCACTTTTCTCCCTTCCCTCCCCACCCCTTTTCTCATAGTCGGATCTCACCCCTCTTTCAGTCCATTTCACTCCTTCCCTCATAAAGGCCGTTCTGACTGCTCTACCCCAACTTGTCTCTTTGTTAGAATTCAGTTTCCCTTGTTTTCTGAACCACTGATCTGTTTTCATCATATAATGCCTCCTACTGCTTTGTCTCCTGAGTGTACAAGTATACATACAAGTACCTGGCACCTGGCATTGGCACTGGGTGTGGCACTCTAAGATGCTCAGGAAATATTTGCTGTAGATGGAGATTAGCGATCTTGTTGTAGATGTGGTAGATCACGGAGGTGAGGGCTTTGGTGTGGCACCATTTGCTGCCGCTGTTAGCAACGGCCCCCATCCCCAGGTCACAGGTGTTCCTCAGCTATGACCCCCATGTCAAACCCTGCCTTAATTACAACTCTAATCCTCCCTTGGTCTAAAACTAGAATTAGACACCTTTTTGGCATCTATGAGCCAGAAACTCCAGGAGCAAAAAGAGACAGGCTAACAGGTCAAAGCTTGGCCCCCTGCACAGAACAGGACTTCACAGCACTGAACTGGGTCTATGCAATAAGTAGGAAATGAAGTTGCCAGACCATCATTAGTACCCCTCTCCATGTTTACTCTCTTCAAAAGCTGGATACCACCAATGGAGTTATGTTGGTGGCAGGAAGCTGAATGAGGATGGATGTGAGCCAGAGATTACTCTGGCTCCTAAGAAGGCGGCATAGCTTAGGGTTAGAGGATGTGGGTTTTAGAATCAGACCACCTGAATTTGATCCTTGATGGAGTGTTCCATCTCCTTACAATCTTGAGCATGTTATTTGACTTCTCTGACTCCCAATGTCCTCATCTGTAAAATGGGGATACTAATCATGTGTCATTTTCTTATAGGAGAAATAAATAAGATCATGTATGTAAAACACTCAGCATCATGCCTGAAACATAGTAAACACTCAGTAAATAGTAGTGATTGTTAGTGACTCAACCTCTCTGTGGCTCAATGCTGGTTTCCTTCCTTCCTGTGGATGTGGGAGGAGGAGGGCCTGATACTTGCCTATTCATAGACAGGTCAGTGAATGAAGAGAGAAGGGAGGAAATTGGAATCTCAAGTGCAGCTCTAGAGAGCAGGCTTTGCCCTGGCTTTCTGCCTGCCCAGCAGCTGTGGTTTAGCATATGAATGGAAAATGTCCTCCTTAGCACAACACTTTTTCACCCCACCTTCCCTAGCCACCGCCCTCAGGGAAGCAGGGAAGTTTTGTGGTTGATATTAACTCCTTGCATTTGCCCAGCACCTTTACAGTTTAGAAAGCCTTGTCCCATCTTTTGTCTCATTTGGCCCTCATACCATGCTTGTGCTGTAACCAAGGGTAACCTCTATAAGCCCCATTTTACCCAATAGGAATCAGAGTGATTGATTATGTGACTTGCCAAAGGCTGCACAGTCAGAAGTTACAGAGCCAGGACTGAAAGATGTTCTGACTCCATCTTAGTCATCTGCCCTCCCTCTTCATGGCCCCTATGCCCAGCTCATGGAAAAACGTTTTCCAAAGAAAAGCATAATTTGTATGTTCTACATGTAAGTTTATTTCAGCCAAAGTGTCAAATGGCGAAAAACTTCTTCACCTCTTTCTTCAGGATCCTTTGCTTCATGTTCAAGTATGTGTATGGTTCCCAAGAAAAAGAGAGGAAAGGTCTGTTTTCTGTTAGTTATGCAGAAAGTATTTACTGTCATGCCTGAACCCTAAGCAGTAACCAAATCCTATGTCACTTGAGTGTTTGCCTAAATCTCTACCTCTTATGCTAATTCAAACCAAAGTTCCCATATTTGACCATATATCATGATCCTCTTCCTTCCTTTCAACATTCAGGGAAGGAACCTGAAGTGTTTATGGAAATTGCAAAAAGAGGACAAAATCAGATGAAAAGATCTGGAGACCTGGGGTCAAAATAGTGGGAATTCACTGCAAAAGGGAAGGATTCTAAGCACTTGTGTGAAATAGGAATTTTTTTTTTAACATTGATTTATTTATTTTGACAGAATGTGTATGCACACGCGAGTAGAAAGGCAGGGAGAGAGGAGGAGAGAGAGAATCCCAAGCAGGCTCCATGCTGCCAGCACAGAGCCCAACATGGGAGAGGGGGAAGCTTGATCTCATGAACCATGAGATCATGACCTGAGTTGATATCAAGAGTCAGATGGTTAACTGACTGAGCCACCCAGGCACCCCTGAAACAGAGAATCTTAGTGTGAATCACATTAAGCAAGCAACTCTGGTTTGGGACAGCTAATTTTGTGCAGAAGGCTTATTCTCAGACTGGCTAGGAACTGAAGATACTGCCACCATTGGAACAACCAGTCTTAGTCTCTGAGCCATCCATACCCACTACTGTAAGTATAAAGAGTATAAAAAGCCTGGGCTTCACGATCTTACAGACCTAGCTTAGAATCCTGCCTCTGACATTTACCAGTTCTGTGACCTTAGGTAACTTCCCTAGCCTCTCTGAAGTTAGGTGTCATCTGTAAAATCGTAGAGTAGTACCAACTTTCCAAGTTGGTGGGAGGATTAAGTTATCCAATTTAAATAGAACATCTGGCACATAATGGACGATTAATAAATGGTAGGTATGAGTTCTTTTTTTAAGCAATTAAGAATTATGCCATGCCCGTGTTTTCTAAACAGTATCCTTATAGATAATACAATTTAATGAAAATAGCAAAATGACAAAAATCCATTCTCAGCCTGAACAGTCCCTCTCTGGCCTCCCAGGGGTTCAACTAGTTACTCAAGAGCCTCAATTATTTCTAGAGGAAAGATTCTGCATCTCCGTATGAGGAGATCACTGGGTTTTAACATCAGATCCAGGCTGTTCCAAGTCATTAAGTGCTGTATCACCTTTACTTGAGACAGTGGAAAAGCCTGATGCCATCCCAATTCTGCCATGAACTATTTGTTTGAACCAAGGACTAATTGGAACTCATTGGGAGGTCCCAATTTCCTCATCTGCAAAGAAGTTTGGACATATAGTCAATTTTCTGAAGTCTCTACCAATTCTTTAAAGCTGTGACTCTGGAATCTAGAACAAATCCTACCTTGACTACTGGGCAAATGGGTAGCAAGAATTAGAAAAATGAAAAAAATCTACCTCATCTTCCCCAAGGGGTTATCTACTAAACAAATTGGTGTGTGTGTGTGTATGTAAATATCTGACATTTATGTTTTTGTTATTTTGAGACCCTAAACTATAGACTGCTACTAAGCTATCACAGTTTACTAGTCAGCATGTAAGTCTTTCCATGTAATAATCGTAGTAATAATAATCATAAAGCAATAATAACATACCTTTACATTTATAAATATTTTTGCACATAAAGCAACTATATATAATTACTATATATATATAATATACTATACATATATATAATATAATATACATATATATAAAATATACTATATATATATATATATATATATATATATATATATATATATATTTGATTTCATAATGACTTGCTGAAAGAGGCTATATTCCTATTTTACAGATAAGGAAATGGAGGTTCAGATGAGACAAGTAACCTGCCTAAGGTTATAGAGCTAGTAAGTGGCAGAACCATGTGGTCTTCTGTCCCCTCACCTTATGATTCCTCTCCAACCCATCATCTTACACAGTAAACCATGACCAATTGTGCAGTATGTAAAAGGTGTTGTGCCTGCCTCAATTTGCCTAACTGGTTGCTCCCACCAAAGCCTGGCAGAACAGAAACCTGAACCAGCAGCGCCCTACCCCATGAACAGTGCTTTGCACCCTTATACATAATGTGACACCTGGGAACTTTGCTGAGAGACTAACACAAAACGTGAAGTCATTAGAAGGCACGAAACAGTAACTAATAATTCTCTATATTGGTGTTGTTCCTTTTCTTCTAGAATGTTAGTTTTACAAATGCTATCATAGATTTTCCTTTAAGGCAGCTTTAATGATGTGACCCATTTCCTTATGTGAGAAAGGCTCAAGAATATTGGAACTCATTACTTGTCTCAAAGAAGAAAATATTTTGTTTGGCACAATGTGGACTGTTGATCCACAAGTTCAACCTGACTGTTCTACTTAGAATAAGCACAAATGAGTTTAGATCCACAAATTCAGGATCTAAATATTCTGGCCAAATTCTAAAGAAATTGGCCATCTTACAAGTGAAAATTCCAACCAAAATGAAAAACACCTTGCACAGAGGCAATACTGTATACTTTCAGAGACAGGGCCAAGGCCATGCTGAGGGTTTTCAGAGTCATGCAATGGTAACTCTTTCTACCCAGGATCTGTCATACTTCTAATCAATTTTTTCCCCACTGTTTGGTCTTTTTGCCCTACATAGCAAGTTTCTCAGGTCATAATGGAGTATGTGTTGGTGTCTAAAATTTTTCTCATAGAGAATATGAGGATAGGGCCAAGTGGGCCAGAGGCTTCTAGGAAGTTCGAGCCTCCCTTCCCCTCTTCCTCTCCCTTATAAGCCATATCCCAGAAACCATGCAAAGAGGAGCTTGAGGTGTGGCTGTAGGAGAGGCAAGAGTTATGGAGCAGTATGTTATATGCTCCCTTCCAAGACCAGACCCAGGCTAATTTGAAGTTCCATACCCTCTAGCTCTGTCTACTGTCAAGATGTGTATCTGTGGAATCTACTGGAAGATTTCATTGAGCTAATAAAAGCATTAGGAGTATAGTCAATAAAATGAGCTTTTAACAACATGGAAAATTGCTTAGGCCATAAGAAACAAAACCAAGGGCATATACAAGTAAAAAAAAATGCTTAGAAAATAAGATTTGAAAAAAATACGCCAAAATATTGACACTTCTAGGCTGGAAGTACTCAGGACTACTGCTCTATAATGCCCAGTGAACATTCTCCCTTCAGGAAATAATCCCCTATATTTGCTTTGGTGAACCACCCTCCCCTCATTCTCAGACAAGTGTCCTGGGTGAAGCTACAGATGTGGAACCCAGTGCACTAAAGCTAATCATCTTATCTCATTCCCATGCCATAGTCTGTGCATGGACATGTAGCCTAATTAGAGCCAATGAGACACGAGGAAATGTTTACTACTAGACTTTGGTGGAAAGGAAGCTTTCACTCTTCTATTGAAATGGTGTATGATGCTAAGTTTCAAACTGCTACAGTCATTTGTCACCATAGAGTGAAAGCATGGTAATGACTCAGGTGACCACAGAGTAGAGCCCAAGGCTCCAGACATACTGTCCAATCCAAGTAAAGAGATAGAGAGAAGCCAGGTCCTTTGTGACATCATTTGAGCCATTCGATCAAAGCTTGCCTAGAGCCTCTGGACTTGTCAGAAGTGGTATTGGGTTATTTTGTCACTTGCAGTGTAAGGAACCCTATAACTGATACAGAAATTGATACTGTATTTTAAATTATGAAAGTCATTTTTCACTCTGTAATTTATGAATAGCCATTCCCATTGTGTTTAAGAACACAATTTGAATCTCTGGATTCAAATCCCAGAGTCTCTATTTAATAGCAATGAGACCTTGGGATAGTAGCTTTACCACTCTAGACTCAGTTTTTCCATCTTTAAAAGGTATATAATAATACTTACTGCACAGAATTTTTATGAGGATTGATAATTAAGATATAAAGCACTTAGAAAAATGTCCAGCACAGGGTAAACACTAAGTGTTTGTTATCACTTTGATTTCCACACAAAGTAATCCCCAAAGGAAGCTGCATGGCAGAGTATTGGGGATAGAAAAGATTTTTCTTCCAAACGTCTTATCCCATTGCATTTTTGACAAGCTCGAAATAATGAAAATCACTAGAAGGTATTTGTGAAATATGTGGTGAGGTGACAAGGTGGCATCATGAGAGAGCGTGATTTTGAGGTCACTGAAGACTTGGGTTCCAGTCCCCACAAACAAATTTTTAGCTGTGTGGCCTTGGATAGTTATTTAAATTCTCAGAGCTTTTGCTTCCCCTTATGTAAAATGTGAATGAGAACACCTTCCACATTAGAAAGATTATTTGGGATATTAAGTGCCTAGTAGAGTCAGTTGGCTGGCACTCGAGGAAGGGTAGTTAAGATGACTAGTTATTCAGGCATTGAAAATTTGTCTCTGATCAGTTAGAGAAAACAGTATAACTTATTCCTACTTGGAAAAAATAACTTTCTCTTCTTTTTAAAATCAAAATCACAGTTTAAATAGTTTAGAATCATTTTGTGGATATAAGGTTGGATCAGTTAGTCCATGAGTGGCTAGGTGCTAGAGGTTTAAAGATATACTGGGTTTCCCTTCTCCCTCCTCCTATCATTACAGATAAACACATGGGATGTATTGTCCATTATTTCATTTCTTGCTCTGCCTTCATGCATGCAGAAAAAGGTGGTGTGTGAAAAAACATCCATAATAATGATGTTAAGAGGTAAAAGGGGAGATAGGAAGGTATGCAGAAAGAGCCAGGGAAGGGAGATGTGTGATGGCACATTGGGGCATTGGCAATCCTCTTTCACAGAGCTCCATAGACAGAATCAGAGCTGGACACAAAAAGTTCAGTCCCAGGCAGGTTTTTTTTAGTTTTTCCCTTTATTTACCACAATCAAGAGTGTGAGCTGCCTTGAATGTCCCTGGAAATTTTCTACGTGACCTCTGAGGCTCAGTTCCCAATCCAGTCAACCCTTGGGAAAATGCCTCATTTTAAGCTCTGGCCCTGGGTACTTGAAAGCAAGTTTGCATATGGTTGATCTCACTCCTCATCTCATTCCCTACACAGCAAAAATCACATTAAGGACAGCAGATATGCTGTATTCTAATTTGGGGTGTCTTACCTATGACTGTCATGGCAGATGTGAGAAGAGGGAGCATAGACTTGGAAGAGCTAAAAATTTTCTTCTGATATGTCAAAATATTTTAGTACAATTCATTCCAGATTATGTTTTTTCTCTTTGTACTCCCCATTTACTAACTCTCCCCATTGCTTTAGAAAACTCATCACAGCATTAATAGGGAATAACGGTGTCAAACTCTTGGCTTTCAAATTCAAAAGCCTTGGTCCAGTATAAGACAGAAGGGTTTGGGAAGAGGGGGTTTGCTGCCCAGTTTTAATTCTCCCTTCTGCTGTGATAACAAACATTTAGCATCAACCTCCCACCCACACCCACTTCCAGGCCAATAAAGACTTCCCAAGTTGGGGAGAACAAAAGTAGAGAAATGAGTGTAAGCAAGAGAAATAGAGGTATTAGAGATGTAAGAAAGGCTCTTTTACCATGCCCTTTACCTTGAGGTTAGCTCTATGGTAGGGAAAGATGATGGAGGCTCATGATGATGTTGGGGATCTGTTACCATGTAAAATCCTGGGAGGCAACAGCCTAACGGTGTTTCCTAGCACACAATATTGTGACAGTAGTTAAGTTAAAAATGGTCACATAGAGTGCCATGGATAGGGAAAGCTTAAGGCAGCCCCTCTGAATCTCTAGCAGCCCCAGAGAGGCACAGATGAAGAGCTAAATTGCTCCTAGACTCTCAATAAGGGCACAACATTTAGCTGACAAAGGGCCCAAGGGGTCCAATAGCCATAACAGTGCATCACAAAAGTGGAAAGTGGCATATGACGTGCACATCATGAGTCCAGGTGTGTCAAAATTATCTCCACAGGTACCTAATGTAGCACCCAAGAACCACATGGGGCTATTGGTCATCTCAACAGATGCCAGGCCATGTCAAGACTAAGGACAGAAGCCCTTTCCTGCTGACCCAGAAGTTAGCTAACACTGGAGAAAAGGAAGTAGAAGAGATCATCTGGAGTCATTTGCATTCTTTGTTGTAAGTTTCTCATGGCCTAGAGCAGGGAAAAGTCAGATATATTTCTGGGAGGAGGCAGTAACTCCTAGGATGAATATTGAAAGATTGTAATCAAGTTAGGCAAAGAAAATGAAGCAGGCAATGATAGGGCAAGGGAACAGCATATGCTGTCTTTTCTTGGCATGGAAGCAGGAAACAGTGTATTGGAAGTTGGCCCAGGAACCATTAGCAAATTGGTAATGTGACAGCCTGGTGTTGGAGGTTATATTAAAGATAAGGCCGGAGAAGTAAGGAGAGGTCAGGCAATGGAAGACTTTTAAGACACACAAAAGTGGCTTAGGTGATAAAAAGGCTTTGAAAGAGATGGTCACATTTTCAGCATTGTGCATGATGGATTTGAGGGTTTCATTCTGGTTGTTTATTCCTCCCTAACAAAACTTAGTAATTTAAAATAACATTTTATTACATGTCACAGTTTTGGAGGTCAGGAATTGGGCAGGACTAGCTAGGCAATTCTTCTGCTCTCTGTGGCACTGATTGGCATCATGGTAGTATGCATCTGGCAGCTAATCTGGTATGGATGTTACAAGATGGTTTTACTTTTGGTAACTGGGCAGGTGGGCCACTGTCCCTCTCCATGTCATCTCAGCCCTCTTCATATGGTCTAAGAAGGAAATTAGACTTCTGACATAGGGGCTCAAGATTTCCAGATACCAAGGTGAAAGCTTTTCTTAAAGGTTAGCCCCTAGGTGCCTAGGTGGCTCAGTTGCCTAAGTGTCTTACACTTGATGTGGCTCAGGTCTTGATCTCAGGGTTGTGAGGTTGGGCTTCTTAATTAAAAGGAAAAGAAGAAGAAGGAGAAGGAGAAGAAGAAGAAGAAGAAGAAAGAGGAAGGAGAAGGAGAAGAAGAGGAGGAAGAAGAGGAAGAGGAAGAGGAAGAAGAAAAGAAGGAGGAGGAGAAGGAGAAGGAGGAGGAAGAGGAAAAGGAGGAGGAGGAGAAGGAGAAGAAGAGGAAGAAGAGGAGGAGAAAGAATAAGGAGAGGAAGAAGAAGGAGAAGGAGGAGAAGGAGGAGAAGAAGAAGCTGCCTCTGAACTGGCATAGAGGCACTTTTTCTGTATTGTATTGATCCATGCCATACTCAAGCTTCTCTAAATTCAATAGGAAGAAAAATAGACCTCACCCTTCCACAAGGGATATCATGGAATTTGGAACCATCTTTAAGCCACCACAGAGTCTGAGGAGGTGAGATTGGAGGGAGAGAGAAGTACAGAGTTATTATAATCCCCAGTTCATTAAGTATTCTTGCATGAGCACTTCCAGATGTTCTCTATTTCTTTATTTTATTTAAAGTCAAGTTAGTTAACATACAGTGTAGTCTGTTTCAGGAACAGAACCCAGTGATTCATCTCTTACATTTGACACCCAGTATTCATCCCAAAAAGTGCCCAAATGTTCTCTTAACACCTTTCTCACAGCACTATGACGTAGCTGTAATTGCTGGTTTGTTTACCTTTCTCATTAGACTTTGAGAGTCTCAAGAACAACACATGTCTCTTATTCAGATCCATATCTCAGTGCCTGACACATAGTGGATGTTCAGTAAATGTTTATGGAATAAATGACTTGAATAAACTGGAACAGTTGGTATCCCCTTAATTCCTGGGCCTTTGGAATACCAGAGCAAGCTCCTATTTAATATAATTCCCTTCTCTCGATCCAGCTCTTCTTATTGACTTAAGAAATGGCAGATTTGAATATGTGAAAATAACATTCAGTGTATACATATATGTAAATAGCTTTAAACTTTTGCCTGCTATGTTAGTTTTCTATTGCTGCACAAATTACTATAAACTTATCTTAAACAACACACATTTATTATCTCACAGTTATGGGTCAAGAGTCTGAGCACAACTTGACTGAATTCTCTGCTTTGGGTCTCACAAGGCTGCAGTCAGTTTGGTGGCTAAGGATCCTGTCTTATCCAAGGCTTCACTTGGGCAGGATCTGCTTTTGTTGGCAGAATTAAGTTCCTTGAGGTTGTAAGACTGAAGGCTTCAGTTACTTACTAGCTGTTGGCCAGAGGCCATCTTCCATTCCTTGATACATGGATCTCTCCATATGACTGCCCACAGAATGGCAGTTTGCTTCATCAAAGCCAGCAAGAAAGAGTTTCCTCACAAGACAAGTATTTCAGTTTCATATAACATAGAGGCCACAATATGGCAGTTTGAGTTTTCAAAGCCACAACAGAGAGACACTAGCAAGATGGTCACTGTAATCTTGCATAGCATAGTTCTTTACAGCCCTTCTCTCACGGAGAGGAAATCACACAAAGAACACTGGGAAGCAAGAGATCATACATAGAATTTACACTAAGTGTCTGTGTATCATGCCCGCCTACAGCAAAATAGTGATTCTCATAATTTGAAATACGAGCTAGATTAGCTTTGTTCCCATTCTTATTTGACTCGACACTAAATTCCATTTATTATTTGTCAGTCCCAGAAAATGATCAAACCCTAAAATTCTAAAGAAAAATCAGGACCATTTTCAAAACATTCCAGCTATTCCTACAAGTATATTCATTTAATTTTTGCCTTTTCAGTAGGCACCAGTGCACCAGCTTCCCTTGAGGAGACAGACACACATTTGCCTCAGCCATTATTTAATACAGTTAAGCACTGAAACTTTATCCAAATTCTAGGCAAAGGGCTGGAAATTCTTGGCCATACAAACCCATAAAATAAAATATTTTTTTTAAAACATTCATGTTGGTACTTTCTTATTTATCTGGTTTTAGTACTAAGTATCAAACTTCTAGCCAAGGAATCTGTTTTGTAACTGAAAAGTATTCTTGCATATGAGGTCAACAGCGGAAAAACCTTTGCTTCTCCAAGTGTTGTGTCAAAGTTAACAAAAGCAAAGTATGGTGAAAATCCTTAAGGTGATATTTTAAAGCTAGTCTGGGCCACTGCAAAGCTGTAGTCCTAATAACGGACTTCTTTATCCTGTGTATTTGTCTGGGAATAGGATACACCTGACTGTTGCTCACACTTCTGCACTGGCCTTTCATTCTCCCTGTGAAAGAGGGTAGTGCAAGATCATTGACAAACCCAGAACTATTTGATAGTTATCCAGAGGTCTAGAGTAACAAGATGCTAGACTCCCTCTGTTTCAATTTGCATTTGTGTTTAACCTTTATACAGAGCAGTATTTATTTCATTTCTTTTTTTTAAAAAACTATTTATTCATTTTGGGGACAGCACAAGCAGGGGAGGGGGAAAGAGGATCCAAAGCGGGGTCTGCACTGACAGGCTGACAGCAGCGAGCCCAGTGTGACTCCAACTCACGAACTGCAAGATCATGACCTGAGCCAAAGGTGGACACTCAACCAATTCAGCCACCCTGGTGCCCCTATTTATTTCATTTCTAACTCTCTTGATCTACTATAGTTATTCATTAAAATGAAATAAAATAAACAAATACTAATAAATTAAGTTTCTGCTAAATTCTCAATTTTAAAACGATAGCCATAAAACTGTGGTGTTAGAAGTTAGAATAGTGGTCACCAGTGACTTTTCAATAACCAGAAGGGTCCTTTTGTGGGTGTTGGTCATGTTCTTTTTCTTGATCTACATGCACATTATATGGCTCTGCTCAGTTTGTGAAAAACTATCAAGTTGTGCTCTTACAGAATGCCCAGTGATTATATATTATTCTTCAGTAAAATTTTTGAAATGAAGTCACATTCATGCTTAGTTTTGTTGCTGTGAAACGAATTTGTCATGTTTTTGAGCTTGCAAATTTGGTTGCAACTTGATTTAAGTTCATATTTCATCCCAGACTTATTACAGTGTGGCTGAAACTGCTCCATTTTGAAACTTATTTTGAATTACTTTTCATTTTTCTTGGTGAATCACATGCTATTAGGTTACAAAGATTTGGGGTCCCCAAGATGTCCCCAACTCACCATTGATTAAATATTTAATTTTTTTAAATTTAATAATTTAATAAAAAATTTTAATTTAATAGTTTGAATTAAATACTTAATTTTTAAACTTTCTAAAGTATTTTATGCTAATAATGAAAAACATTAAACTAGGGGACTGAAATTGGTAAGAGAAGGACCCAGAACACAGAAGGAGGAAACCTTTTAAAGGAATAAGGCAGTGGGAAAAGAAGAAAAGGATATACAGTTGCCTCCTAAATTGGGGAAAAGATAAGATTGCTCACAAATGATGGTATTGGTTTTTCCCAGGGAATAATGAAATAAGATTCCGTGCTAGGGGGGCGCCTGGGTGGCGCAGTCGGTTAAGCGTCCGACTTCAGCCAGGTCACGATCTCGCGGTCCGTGAGTTCGAGCCCCGCGTCAGGCTCTGGGCTGATGGCTCGGAGCCTGGAGCCTGTTTCCGATTCTGTGTCTCCCTCTCTCTCTGCCCCTCCCCCGTTCATGCTCTGTCTCTCTCTGTCCCAAAAATAAATTTAAAAAAAATGTTAAAAAAAAAAAAAAAAAAAAAAAAAAAAAAAAAAAAAGATTCCGTGCTAGGAATAAATGTCAGGGTGGGGCTGGTAGTTCAAGCACAAGGGATAGTTAGGAAATAGTATTGATAAGGTAAATATGGCTGAAGGTCAAGGGGATTGAAGATACACACTAGTAAGAATGCAGTTAAGAAAGTTGCTAAAAGGGTTCCCACAGTTTAGGGAGATAAAGTGAAGGTAGGAAATAACTAATAAACTTTGAGAACCAAGACTAGAGGTCACGCTGAGGACAAATCACAGAGTAAGTGGGAGTGAGGGAGTAAGAGAGGTCCAAGAGTAGGTGGCTGTGGGTAGAAAGAAACTTAACAATTGAAAATTTTGCAGGTGGAGTAATTTCATCTGATGACTGGATTCAAGGAGTGGCTACATCTGTGGGTTTCTGATAGAGTGAAGTTGAAGATGATTGGAACAGAGAAAGATGAGAAATTGTGAGGTCAGGGTGCTAACTGAGTCATTATCATGTTTGCTGAAATCATTAGGCTGGGGCAGGACATGAGGATAGTTCCAAGGCTGACACAGAGTTTCGGAAACACAGTTGGGCACAGGCAAGGAAGTAAATGGCTATCTTGATGAGGGCCAACTGTATGCAAATAGCAAGCAGGCAAAATTTCTCTCAGACATATATAACCTTTGTCACATAGCATTTTTTCCTAGCTTTGTTCACCTACTCTCAAGTCACCTCATTGTCCTTGTGTTGCTCTCTCACTGTACACTTCCCAACTCTCCACTTTTGATACATGTGAAATCCCACATGATCCTAAGGTATACTTGGAAAGTTCTTGATTGATATGTCACTTTATCCCACTTATTATTGAATTTTTACAGGGCTTTCTCATGACAAATCCTTAATGTAAAAGTGGTCATTTTGGGCCACTACCCTAAAGAGATGTTTGCAAAGTCCTAGAATTCCAGCCAAGGCAGAAGGGCTCTTCCTGTTCTGAAAAATATTTCTCCAATATTGATTCATTCTTTTAGCCCAGGAGTTTATCCCCACAAAATGTGAGTTTCTTAGAGGTTAGGGCTGGACTAAGGCAGTACAGAGATACCCACAAAGGGACTAACTCAGTCTTTTGCTTTTTTGACCAGTGCACAAGGCAGACTAGTGTGATGAGATACTTATTCCTTCTGACTTTATTCCCTGTGCCAGAGAAATATCATTTTCAATATATGCTGTGATGTGAAAGATTTAGGAAGCATTGACATAACAGACATTTAATGACTATAAATTTATTTAGCACCTACTATATACAAAGCACCTCATGTATTTTAACTCATTTAACCTCTACAGCAACCGTATTAGGTTAGTACCCTTATTCTCATTTTGCAGATAAAGAAACCAAGATGACCTGCCAAAGGTTACAGACATGGTAAGGGACAGCACCAGGATGCAACCTCAGGTCATCTGGAAGCAGAAGGTACACTTAACCAGTACACATTGCCTCTAAATAAATGTTTGCTAGATCTAAATAAAAATTTTAACTTAACTAGATGTTATATGTTTATTTTAAACACCCCTATAAATGGCAGAACTAGAATACAATCCAGCCACACTCTGTAAATTAGCCACGGGATGATGAGGAGCAGCAAGCTGAACACACTGAAGCCTTGTCTCTATGTCAGAGCGCCATCTCCAAGTATGCTTGGGACCTACTTCTCTGTCTTTTAAAAATTATCTGAACAACAAAAAGATCATAGTATATCCTGCGTTTTACTCTGGATCTTCAATGTAATGAAAAACTTTATAATTGTTAATTTATAGGTATATTGCCCTCCTACAGACTGTCATTTTTCTGCAAAAGGCCCTGGCCTCTCATGTGTTTCTTTACACACACACACACACACACACACACACACACACACAGAGCTTATCTTTTAAGTTCCTCATCTTGCTTTAGGAAAAAAAAATCTGCAGGTTCTCTTACATCGACTGCCTAAGAGTCGCGCTATAAGAAGCAACAACCTCTCCTCCTCTCCACCATCTGCTCGGCAGCCGCAAAGCAGCAACCATGCGTGAAAGCATCTCTATCCACGCTGGCCAGGCTGGTGTTCAGATCGGCAATGCCTGCTGGGAGCTCTATTGCCTGGAACACGGCTTCCAGCCCGATGGCCAGATGCCAAGTGACAAGACCGTTGGGGGAGATGATGACTCCTTCAGCACCTTCTTCAGTGAGACGGGTGCTGGCAAGCATGTGCCCAGGGCAGTGTTTGTAGACCTGGAACCCACAGTCATTGATGAAGTTCGCACTGGCACCTACCACCAGCTCTTCCATCCTGAGCAGCTCATCACAGGCAGGGAAGATGCTGCCAATAACTATGCCTGAGGGCACTACACCATTGGCAAGGAGATCATTGACCTTGTCTTGGACTGAATTCAAAACTGGCTGACCAGTGCATGGGTGAAGACCCATGTTCTGTTTTTCCACAGCTTTGGAGGGGGAACTGGTTCCGGGTTCACCTCCCTGCTGATGGAACGTTTCTTTGTCGATTATGGCAAGAAGTCCAAGCTGGAGTTCTCCATTTACCCAGCTCCCCAGGTTTCCACTGCTGTAGTTGAGCCCTACAACTCCATCCTCACTACCCACACCACCCTGGAGCACTCTGATTGTACCTTGATGGTAGACAATGAGGCCATCTATGACATCTGTCGTAGAAACCTCAATATTGAACGCCCAACCTACACTAACCTAAATAGGTTGATAGGTCAAATTGTGTCTTCCATCACTGCTTTCCTCAGATTTGATGGAGCTCTGAATGTTGATTTGACAGAATTCCAGACCAACCTGGTGCCCTATCCCTGCATCCACTTCCCTCTGGCCACGTATGCCCCTGTCATCTCTGCTGAGAAAGCCTACCATGAACAGCTTTCTGTAGCAGAGATCACCAATGCATGCTTTGAGCCAGCCAACCAGATGGTGAAATGTGACCCTTGCCATGGTAAATGCATGGCTTGCTGCCTGTTGTACTGTGGTGATATGGTTCCCAAAGATGTCAGTGCTGCCATTGCCACCATCAAGACCAAGGGTACCATCCAGTTTGTGTACTGGTGTCCCACTGGCTTCAAAGTATTAATTACCAGCCTCCCACTGTGGTACCTGGTGGAGACCTGGCCAAAGTACAGCGAGCTGTGTGCATGCTGAGCAACACCACAGCCATTGCTGAGGCCTGGGCTCGCCTGGACCACAAGTTTGACCTGATGTATGCCAAGCGTGCCTTTTTTCACTGCTATGTGGGTGAGGGCATGCAGGAAAAGAAAGTTTTCTGAGGCCCATGAGGACATGGCTGCCCTTGAGGATTATGAGGAGGTTGGTGTGGATTCTGTTGAAGGAGATGGTGAAGAGGAAGGAGAGGAAAACTAAAGTTAAAAATGTCACAAAGGTGCTGCTTTTACAGGGAAGCTTATTCTGTTTTGAATACTGAAAAGTTGTGCTCTGATCAGTTACTTTGTATGTAGCAGTGTATACTCTCATATACAATTACTGACATATGCTTTAAAACACAACTCTTTGTTATAGATCCAGGCTGTCCATTTCTCTGATGGGTTTGAATAAAGTATTCCCTGTCTTAAATGAAAAAAAAAAAAAAAAATCACGGTGAGCCTGAAGGCCCATTTCCCAGGCGGGGGAGGAATGTAATGAAATTAGTTTTTGCTAGGTATTTTTATCACAGATTAGGAGGTGCAAACCGCAAAGAAAAACTAGTTTCTTGGTGTGTCACCAGCTCTGGGGTTCACTGATCAATCACAACCAACTCATTTAGTAAGTTAAAAATATATATCATGGCAAGGTTCGTTTGTGTAAGAGTTGGACCAAGGCCGGCGCCCCCACGATCTGCGGTAATCTGGTGTCCAGTCACGACCATCGGACTCTTCATTTTCCCCGGGGAGTTCCCACACCTCCTCTGTCCCTAAGGGTGGCCGGCGGTCCCTCGCGGCACAGAGTCCCTCAGGGAAGGCTGAGAAGGAAGGCCGAAGAAACCGCGGCTAGAAGGGATGGCGGCAGGCATAAAAAGCACCCGGGCTTCAGTTCACGACCCCGTTATTCCACAGAAAAATGGAACATTCCGCTCTTTCCGCCCGCAGAGGGGAGATGGGGGGGAACCCTTCGATCTGGTCTAGGAGAGGCGACGCGGGCGCAGCCACCGGAATCCCGGACGCCGGGAGCCTCGTTACGGGAATCGCAGCTGCCTGGTGTCCCGCCCCTTCGCCGTCGGGCTGCAGCCGACCCAATGCCCGGGCGCGCAGGGTCTCTTTGGGGCCAATCAGCATACAGTCCCTAAGTCCGGAGGCGGGGCGCGGCGAGGGCGCTGCGGGGCGGGGTCAGGGGGCGCAGCGCCCCGCCGTGGGAGGAGGGCCGCGTGCCGCGTCTGCGGGAAGGAGCCGGGAGCGAGCCGGAGCCGAGGCGAGGAACCGAGAGGCCCGTGGAGCCGCGCGGGGAACGCCCGGGCGTAGCTGAGCCGGAGGCCGCGGCTGCGCGGCCCACGGGCCCGGCCTGGCACCGAGGTAGTCGTGCGCTGTACAGAAGCGGAGGAGCGAGGCGCCGCGGCCTGAGGTGAGGAGGTTCCGTGGCCAAGTGAAGGGCCGTGTAGCGGGAGGGTGAGGGCTATAGGTCCGGGCGTTCGGGCCCGGAGACCTGGCACTGGAGAGGGCCACCCTCCCTCGCGAGAGGGGCGCCCCAACAGCGCGCGAGCCCTAAATTTGTTAATCCCAGTCTGGAAATCCCCACATTCCTCGTTCCTTTCCCTATTCGCACACCTCCGAATTTGATCTCTACAACTTTGTCACCTACATTTCTCAACCCTAAGCGCATACCTTACCTCCAGCGCGCGGACACACACACACACACACACACACGTACCCTTCTCAGGCCCTCGCCCCCAAATCCCCACTTTTTGCCCCTTTAATTCCTCTAGCCCCGCATTTGACTCTTGATTTTCTACCTGGAGGTTAATTTCTCTTCCCCAAAGCCGTCTTTTCATCCTGAAATTGTAATGTTTCAACACTGTTGGAAGTTCACCTTAAAACATTTTAAACTGACGTCTTTATTCTTTTTATCTCTAACGTGTACCGGTTCTAACGAATCCCACCTAACGCTGTAGCTTGAAAAAGCACCAAATTCATCTTTAAAATTTCACCCCTCCTCACCAAGCTTAAAGGTTATTCCACGCAGCAAGGTTCTGTTTTTTAGGAGATGGACAGCATTTTATTCATAACTATTTTTTCTTTGAAAAAAATATCAGGTTATAAGTAAGACTTGCCACTTTTGTTCTTTTTACCTTAAGAAAGGACACCCATTTCGGTTTAATCTGTGTAGTTGGTATGGGGTCATTTCACCGATTACACTGCTTTAAAATAAGTAGTGATTAGAATGCCAGGGTGACTCTTCTAAAAGATTGAAGCCTTTGGTTAAGTCAGTGCTGTAAACAAACCCTTTAGACTGTGTGAGTGCCAGCTTCAAGTTGGACAACTCTTAATTTGAAATTCCTGACTCAGATCATCATATGAGCTGTTCGCCATTATCTTAATTTCTTAAATTCATAATTCCCATTTGGAAGTATTTTTGGACTGTAAATGGAATTTTACATTTATAGAACCAACTTGATATTAAGTTAAATCATGCTTTCCAGCTGTTTTTTTTTTGGGGGGGGATAATTTTGAACACTTGTTTTTAATCACAAGTGGAAGAAAAAAATTACAGGATGGAGAAAGTGTGAGAAAAGGAGAATAAGTTTTGTAGTGGAATTTTTCGCTCTTTGCATGTCTGTATAATTGACAATATTATGCACGTTTAATTTTCTCAGAGGTAATTTAGAATATTACAGTACTGCCGCCGGCTAACTTAAGATATTTTCTTATGTAATGAAAAATGTGTACAGTGTTCTCATTTTTATTTACGAGTTGCAGTGTTTTCACTTTATTTCAACATTTTCCTAAGGGAATTTGCAGTGGAGTTAAATGTTAGGGCAATTTCGATTATTGTATACCTATGAAGGAGATGTTGCAGTACCCATTTTATAAAGAAGGAAACTGAGGCTCAGGGTCCGTTGAAACCTAGATCTATGTAATTGCACGTCCTGTACTCGCTGTTGGTCATTTTGTCATGCTGACACATTTCTCATGGAGTGTCCACTACTACAGTTTGAGAACTTTGGACTCCCCCATAACTGTTCTGCAGAGAGGGTTCCCCATCCTCCCCCCCCCCAAAAAAAAACTTATTTGAGTGCTTCTTATTTTAACAGGAGTCAGGATTCCCTGTCCCTAATACAGCTTGGCTCCTAGAGAAATTTGTGGAATGTTCTCATAGCCTTCTCCATTTCTTTGATTGCAAAGGCAGTATGATCAGAGTTGAAGTTTCTAGTCTATTTATTATTTTACACAACAAATACTAAACACAACTGGCTCCAGGAATTCACAAAGATGCAGGAAATATTGTCAGAACATTGATAGAGTTTACAGAAATTGAACTGACAAATAAATGCATGAAAAATTGCAAGGGTGCAAGGCAGTTTTAATTAGATGCAGGATGATACAGAAAATGCTGTAGATATATAAATCCATTATTTAAGGTTTGGAATGATCACAAAAGACTGAGCAGAGGTCAGACTTGAAAACTTTGTAAAGTTTGGATAAGGAGAAAAATGAAGGAAACCCATTCCAAATAGAGGTCTGTGTAGAAAGGGTCAGAAATAACCAAGCTACATTATATCCAGCACATATGTAATGCTTACTTTATGCCAGTCACTTTTCTGAGCTCTTTGCCCATATTAATTCTTTTATTCCTTATAACCTTGGGAGGTAAATGTTATTATCTTCCTTTTACAAGGAGAGCAGCTAAAGCAAAGAGAGGTTAATTTGTCTAATGCCACAGAGTTAATAAGAGGTAGATCCAAAATTCATACCTAGACAGCCTGGCTTCAGAATCTGAGCTCTTAACTGTGATGCGTATACTGTCTCTTCATGTAGTATACTTGAATGTCAGTGACTAGAATAATATGACCATACCAGAAAGTCTTTTAAAACCCACTCTTAATTGTCCTCTATGTGCCTCAAAGTATCTTAGATTCTGAGAATATCAAGGCATACGAAGTACAGTGTTATTAGTCCTGTTACCGAACGGTACTCGAGTGCATTGGGAACAAAGATGTTTGTGGGAGTGGGGGGAAATTCCACAGGAGAGATGATGTTTCATCTGAGTTATACACAGTACAAAGCAGAGTCTGGAAAAGACATTCTAGAGGCAGGGAATAGGATATGTAGATGTAAAAACTCTGAAATAACTGTGTTAGAGAAAGTCTAGTAGTTTGCAGTGGCTTGAACTTAGTGGCTAGGAGTGGCTAGTCGGGAGTGATAAAATGTAGATCAGATTGTGAATGGCTAGATGAGGTCAAGTAAAATGAAAGCTTCATTAGATTGTTTGCTCTTCTCTTTAGATCTATCATGGTGGGATAGCTTGAGGAACGTCTGACTAGAGGGGGTTTTTAGAAGAGACTTTACTATTTATTTATTTATTCTTTAATCTCTACATCCAACGTGGAGTTTGAACTCACAACCCCTAGATCAAGAGTCACATGCTCTATGGCTGAGTCAGCCAGGCCTCTCCAGAATAGATTTTAAATATTGGAGAAGATAAGTGAGACAGGCACATGAAGCCAAATTTTTAGACTCTTAAATAGCTAAAATATTTAGCATTAATATTCACCATTTAAGTTTCCTCTTTTAAGGAAAAGAATGACAAGTTTAAAGTAATGTCATAAATAGATTCATCCACCTATAATGTCAGAATGATTTGGAGGATGGAAAGAGACTGGAAGCAGGAAGGCAGTGATAAGTACTAAGATGGTCAGTGCCTAGATTACATGGGTCATGGTAGTGGGTAGAAAAGAAGAGACAAATGAGAAAGACATCATGAAAGAAGACTGGACAAGCTAGAATTTAATAGATAAGGGACAACAATGGACCCCATTGACTTAGGCAGTTCAAGGAGGGTGGTCTTAGATGGGGTAAAAAGATGAGTACTGTGACTTTTGTAAAAAGCGGGTGCATTTATGTATGTATGTATATATGTATACAATATGTGTGTATTGTTTTTAGACCTTTCTATTTGAGTCAGAAGCAGAATATCCAAGACAGTGATATATAACTGGAATCAAAAGAAAGTTTCCAGCCAGAATTCTTGAAATTACTTTGTTTGAAGATGATAGTTCAAGTCATGTATCTTCAAAGAAGTTAGTATTTTTTAAAAATAGTAGATCCTAGGGCTGCCTGGGTGGCTCAGTGAGTTCAGTGACTGTGTCTCGATTTCCCCTCAGGTCATGATCTCATAGTTCATGGGTTCAAGGCCTGCGTTGGGGCACTGACAGGGCAGAACCCCTGCTTGGGATTCTCTCTCCCTCTCTGCCCCCCCACAAATAGATAAATAAACTTAAAAAATAAGTAGTAGATCCTAAATAGTCTTGGCTCCATTCATAGCCAGGAGATAAAACCTAGCAGAGAATTCAATGAAGGAGACAGTAAAATAGACAAAGGAAAGATTTCAACAACATAATATTGTTACATAGAAACCAGGAGATAAAAGAAATTCAGGAAGCAAAGATAGTCAACAATATGGAATGTTTCAGAAACACTTTTGATATTGTCACAATGGTTATAGTCTCTTTTATTCTGACTAGTATATCTTAATAAGATTTAATGAGAAGTTAGCTACTTGATCATGACTTAAGAGAGCTTCATCTGTTGAAATGTGCCTATAGTATAGATTATCATTTCAAAGCTGTGTATGTAAACATACCCAGAGCAGGAGCTTTATTCCTTTCAGCACAATAAATCTGTTGTCCGGTTAAAATTTGGGTGTTCTACCTCCAAATTTTCATTTTCTGTTTACTCAGTTTCATCCTCTGCTTTGAGGTAGATTTGTATATTTACTTCTGAATAGTGCATTTCATATAGGTTGTCTGCACAATCTGTTTTTTGTTGGATGTTCTCTAGTATATATTCCCTCACCTCTATTTCCTAACACAAAGTAAACTCATCACAGCTATGTTTCAGATAGTACAGCTCTGGTTTGTACACTGGCATGTGCTGGAATTTTGCCATTGATAATCTTCATTTGACATTTAGAGTCAAAGATGACATAGCTAATGTGTATGCTGTTTTCTCTGTTTAGAAAAACCTTTACTCATATTTCATATTTGGGCCTTCCTGGGCCCTTTCTGCATTGAGTTCTTCTATATGCTTCTGTAGCATTGGGTGCATAGTCTACCCTGTAAACTTTGAACTTCTTTTTTTTTTTTTTTTTAATTTTTTTTCAACGTTTTTTATTTATTTTTGGGACAGAGAGAGACAGACCATGAACGGGGGAGGGGCAGAGAGAGAGGGAGACACAGAATCAGAAGCAGGCTCCAGGCTCTGAGCCATCGGCCCAGAGCCTGACGCGGGGCTCGAACTCACGGACCGCGAGATCGTGACCTGGCTGAAGTCGGACGCTTAACCGACTGCGCCACCCAGGCGCCCCTATAAACTTTGAACTTCTTAAGAGAAGGTTGTTTATGTGTCTTCAGCTATTATTTGTTAAGTTTTATTTCTTAGTTTGTAGTGAGAGCATGGATGGTTGTCACAATACTCTTTAGGCCTTTTCATATGTCTAAAACAGTGGTAATTTGTAAGAGGCCTTCTTCTCTAAGGTCATAAACATACTCTGTATTTTCTTCCAATACTCTTAAATTTTGCTTTTGCATTTGGGTCCGTAATCAATTTGGAGTGTATGTATCTGTGATGAAGTAGAGCTCTTTATCTTTTTGCTTGTGGAGCCAGCTGTCCCAATACTATTTATTAAATAGTCCTTTATTTCCCCAGTGATAAGAGATGCTTTTTTTTTTTTTAATCAGATAATTAAATTCTTAAATGTACATGGGTTATTTCTGGATTTTTTGTTTTGTACCATTGGTAGAATTATTCATATGCCAATGCCATGTTTTGATTACTATAACAAAGTATGTCTTAACAGATGATACAGCAATATTCTGTTTATTTTTCCTTTTGAAAGTAGGTTTTTGGCTATTATCTAATATTTCATACGAAATTTTAAATTGGTTTGTAAATTTTTGTAATAAACCACTTTGCAATTTGGATTAAAATTGTATTGCATTAATATGTTAATTTGTGAAGAACTGATGTCTCTATTATATATATTTTGTTTTTCATTCCATGATATTTAAGTCTTCCTAATGAGCTGTTTAGTAAGCTTTTATACTTTTCTGTATAAAGTTATTACATGGTTGTTGTTTTTTTTACATAGTTCTGATTAGATTTTTTTTCTTAGATATATTATAGTTTTTGATGGTGTTGTGAATAGGATTTTTTCTTTTACATTTCTAATTGGTTATTAGTGATGTATAGGAGAGCTGTCTATGTTTTTTGATGATCTTTTGTTTATTAAACTCTCAGTAGTTGTGGTAGTTTGTCATTTGATTCTCATTCTTTTTCTTAATAGGTGGTATTTATACGTTTTTCTTTTTCCATTTTTATATCATATTTATTTGTTCTATTTTTAGTTAAGCCCTCTAGAACAGTATTGAATAAGTGATGACTCCATTGAATTCTGACTTTGACAGGAATGCATCTAATTTTTTTTTAAGTTTATTTAATTTGAGAGCATGTGAGGGGCAGAGAGAGAGAGAGAATCCCAAGAAGGCTCCCTTATGGGAGCACAGAGCCAATGCATAGCTCAATCTCATGAACCCTGAGATCATGACCTGAGAGGAAATCAGGAGTCGGATGCTTAACCACGTGAGCCATCCAGGCAGCCCTCTAATTCTTATTTTTAAATATGATGTTTATTGTAGGCTTCTGATAAAGTACTGTGCTACCACAGATGACCATTTATTGAGTACATACTTGTCAGCCAGGTAAGTTTTAAGCACTTCACATTTATTGACTTGCTTAGTCTTCCCAAAAGTCCTAGGTAGTATGTGGGTAGGTGGTAGTGTTATCCTTATTTTACAGGTAAGGAAAATGAAAGTGAGGGATATCAAATAACTTGGCTAAGATGTTATACAAAATTAAGGAGCTGGAATTTGAACATAGGCACTCTGATTCCAGAATCCATCCTCTTCTTTATTATACTTCATCAAGGGGATGGTCTCTTTCAGTCTTAGTTTTCTGACACTTTGTTGTTATTTTTAAATTTTAAGTGAAGCTTTTGAATATTATCAGATGCTTTTCAAGCATCTTATTGGAATGATTATATAGTTTTCTTCTTTTAATAAATATGATGGATAGCAGTGTTATCTTTTTGCATATTGGACTATACTTACATTTTTAGGCTAAATACGTGTTAGTATTTATGGTTTTTGTTTTGTTTTGTGTTCATGTGCATTGCTAGAATAAACTTGCAATGCTTTAATTAGGATTTTTCACACCAGTACTCATCATAGTTTGATAATAGTTTTATTATGTAATCGTTGTTTGATTTGTTATCCAAGTGACTGTGCACCTTGGACTCACGGCCAAAGTAGGATAATAAGGATAAGATTTACCCTCCTGCCTGAAACAGCCATAGAATAGGAAAAACACATGAAGCAATGATAAGACACTTGACACTGGATAATCAAAGGCAGTGATCTTGATAGATTGGAAACAAATAAGATGAACCCTATGACTGCACTATCCTAGTACGTTGAGAAACTTTCCAGGCCATGGCATAGGTAGGAATGCAGGGTAAGTCCCATGGATGTGGATTCTCTTGGATTTCCAGAAATGGCCTGGAATAACAAAGGTGCTAGAGTTGACAGAACAGAATACTAGAGAACTCTTGAAAGCTTCAGATGTCCCATTCAGCTGTTCAGCTGAGTACTGACCAGTGCATGCATGTAAAGAAACATGTCAGGGAAAGAACCTCCTGGAGACGGTAAAGATAACAGCGTTGATCCTTCCATAGAGTCAGGAATGGTACCTGTCCTCACCAGCCAGGTTGGGAACCAACCCTAATTCCTGGGACATTGGAGAGTACACGGAAGGATCCTGCCTCAGTAGTAGGGAATAAATCGCCCTAGAATAAGCACTGCTCCCGTCCTACCCAGTGTATTTTTTTTAATTTTTATTTAAATTCCAGTTAGTTAAAATACAGTATGGTATTACTTTCAGGTGTACAAGTGATTCAACACTTGCATACAACACCTGGAAGTCATCACAGGTACACTTCTTAATCCCCATTTTCACCTGTCTCCACACCTACCTCCCTTCTAGTAATTGTCAGTTTATTAGCTAGAGTCTATTTCTTGGTTTACCTCTCTTTTTCTCCCCTTTTCTCATTTGTTTTCTTTCTTAAATTCCACATGAGTGAAATCACACAGTATTTGTCTTTCTCTGACTGACTTAATCTTGCTTAGCATAATACTCTCTAGCTCCATCCATGCTGTTGCAAATGGCAAGATTTCATTCTTTTTGATGGCTGAGTAATATTCTGATGTGTATATATACCACATCTTCTTTATTCATCAGTTAGTGGACCCTTAAGCTATTTCATAATTTGGGTATTATAGATAATGCTGCTATAAACATTGGGGTGCATGTATTCCTTTGTATTAATCTTTTTTTTTTATTGTTTGGGTAAATACGTAGATACCCATGCATCTTAAAAGCAAGATGTGAAAGGACCAAACTGTTTCCAAGTAACTTAACTGTGTCATGGAACAAAGCTCAAAAGTATAGAAGTACAGGGGCTACCTGGGTGGCTCAGTCGGTTAAGCATCTGACTTCTGCTCAGGTCATGATCTTACAGTTCATTGGTTCGAGCCCCACCTTGAGTTCTGTGCTGACACCTCAGAACCTGGGGCCTGCTTTGGATTCTGTGTCTCCCTCTCTTTGTCCACCCCACCTCTGGCTTGTGCTCATTCTCTGTCTCTCTCAAAAAATAAATAAACATTAAAAAATTTTTTTCTAGGGGCACCAGGGTGGCTCAGTCAGTTTATCATCCGACTTCGGCTCAGGTCATGATCTCGCGGTCTGTGAGTTTGAGCCCTGTGTTGGGCTCTGTGCTGACAGCTCAGAGCCTGGAGCCTGCTTCGGATTCTCTGTCTCCCTCTCTCTCTGCCCCTTTCCCGCTCATGTTCTGTCTCTCTCTCTGTCAAAAATAAATAAACGTTAAAAAATTTTTTTTTCTAAACACTGTAGAAATACAAAAAAATCCAATAGCAAATAAGCTGAAATTCAGTGGCATACAGTCAAAAATTATCAGGCATGCAAAGAAGCATGAAAGTACATTATATAATAAGAAAAATTAAAGCTCACCCAGGGCCAACACAGATAAAATTACCAAAGAAATTAGAATAATTATATGACTATGTTCTGTATGTTTAAAAATCTAAGTAAGGTTATAGAAAATATGAAAAAGACCCTATTGAACTTCTAGAGATGACAAATAACATTGTGTAAGATGGAAAATACATAAGTTAGGATTAGTGGCAGATTGGACATTGCAGAAGAAGAAATTAGTAAACTTAAAGACATAGCGGTAGAAATTATAAAACCTAGAAAGAAAGAAAAAAATGGACTTACAGCTCACATCACTGAGCTGTGGGACTACTTCAAGCATCCTGATAATACATGTTATTAGAATCCTTAAGGATGGGGGCACCTGGGTGGCTTGATTGGTTGGGCGTACAACTTCAGCTCAGGTAATGATCTAGTGTTTTGTGGGTTCCATCCCTGTGTCAGGCTCTGTGCTGACAGCTCAGAGCCTGGAGCCTGCTTCAGATTCTGTGTCTCCTTCCTCTCTCTGCCCCTCCCATGCTCATGCCGTCTCTCTCTGTCTCTCAATAATAAATAAAAAACGTTAGAATCCTTAAGGATGGGAGCAGGAGGGTCAGAGATAAATATATTCAAAGAAGTAATGGCCACAATTTTTCTAGATTTGATGAAAACTATAAACCAGCAGATCTAATAAGCTTAGCCAACTCTAAGTGTAAGAAACACGATGAAAACTATACCAAGGTATGTTATAGTCCAGTTGCTCAAAGTTAGTGATAAACTAGTTACAAAAAACTTAGATTCATCCAGAGGAAAATAAGAGACTTCTCATCCAAAAGAAGAAAGACAAGGATGATAGTAGATTTCTCATTAGAAACAGTGCATGCAAGAAGTTAATAGCTACATTTTTAAATACTGAAAGAAAAAACTATCAATTCAGAATCTATACCCAGTGAAAATATCTATGAAAAATAATAATGCAATGCTTTTTAGATATATAAAGACTTAATCACCAGGAGACCCACACTACAAGTGTGACTACAAGCCGACTCACACTACAAGACCTACTACAAGTGGGGGTCTGCTGCCATATGTATATATATATATATATATATATATTATTATTTTTTTTTTTTTTTTTTAAGTCTTTCAGGCAGAATGAAAGTATCAGATGAAATGTGGACCCAGACAAAGGATGAAAAACTCTGGAAATGGTAGTGATATGGATAAATATACAAGATTTTTATATTATTTAGTCTTCTTTTACAATAATTATTTTAAAAAATAGTGACAGCATGGTTTATAATATTTGTAAACTACATGTGAAGTTTATAAAATGTACAAAAGTAAGTTGTATGGCAAAAATAGTATAAAGATCAAGAGGAGAGAAATGGATGTATGCTGTTTTATACTTTACTGTGCATGAGGTGCTATAACATCACTTGTAGACTAATAAGTTGTCTATACTATACTGTGTGTACTATAAACCTTAAAGTAACCACTAAGATAACAAAACAAAGACTTAATAGCTTATAAGCTAACAAGGAAGACAAAATGGAAATGATAAAAAAAAAAGTAATTAAGTGAACACATGACAGTAAAAGAAGAAAAGGGAAACAAGAGGTTAAATAAGTAAAAAACAAATACAAAGATGATAGGTTTCAGCCCAACTGTTTCAATAATGATATTAAATGTAAGTGGCCTAGATACCCAATAAAAGCAGAGGTTGTCAGATTAGATACAACTGTATCCTGGTTACCAAAACAAATAAAATGCAACAAAAGACAAACAGTGCTCTTTAAATATGAAGAAACAAACAGGTTAAATATAAAAGAATGGGGAAAGATATACCATAACACTAATGAAGAGAAGGTTAGATTGTCTATAATGTCAAGGTAGATTTCAGAGCAAAGAATATTACCATTGGTAAAGAACATCATTGCACAATGATGGAACAGTCAATTCATCAGGAAGACCTTATATTTATGTGCCTAATAATGTGGCTTGAAAGTATATAGGACAAAATCTGAAAGAACTGCAAGAAGAAATAAAGTCAGAGTTCTTTTTGGGGATATCAATACCCCCTTTTCAATAATTGATAGAGGAAGTAGACAATTACTAAAGATATAGAAGATTTGAATAATACTGTCAATGAGATTGACGTTTATGTAACACTCCATCCAGCAAAAGCATTGCTTTTTAAGTACACCCAGAACACTGATATCAAGACTTAAAGCTATGGTCATCAAGACTGGAATAGTTGTATAAAGAGAAGCAAATACATCATGCCACATAATAGAGCAGGAATTGGATAATTAGCACTCACAGGGGAAATCTAGGCTGCCTCCTTTTTTTAATAAAGTATTATTAGAATACAGCCACACCCATTTGTTTATGTATTACCTATGGCTGCTTTTGTGCCACAACAACAGATTGGGTAGTTCCAGCAGATATCTTGTGATCTACAAACCCTAAAACATTTATTCTCTCTGGCCCTTTACATAAAATGTTTACCCAGCCATGGAATAAAGATTACCGAAACAGACTCACACATATATTGACAGTTGATTTTTGATGAAAGTATAAAGGTAATTCACTTGAGAAAGGATAGTTTTTCTACATACAGTTCGGAAACAATTGGCTATTCATATGTAAAGAAAATAACTTGAATACCTACTTTATACCATATATAGAAGTTATTTTGAAATAGTTGATAGACCTAAATATAAAACCTAAAACTATAAAACTTTTAGCTAGAAAACATAGGAAAAAACCTTTGGGACTTTGAGGTAGGCAAAGATTTCTTAGATACAGTAATTAGATACCAAAAGATTAGTGCTTAGATACCAAAAACACTAATTCATAAATTGGACTTCATTAGAATGAATATTTCTGCTCTTTAAAAAGAATTAATAGAATGGAAAGATAAGCCACAGATTGGGAGAATATACTTAAAAGAATTTTCTAATAAAGACCTTATATGTAGAATATATATATATATTTTTTTAATTTTTTTACCTTTTATTTATTTTTGAGAGACAGAACTTGAGCAGAGGGGGGGCAGAGGGAGGGAGACAGAATCCGAAGCAGACTCCAGGCTCTGAGCTGTCAGCACAGAGCCCAACGTGGTGCTCAAACCCATGAACTGTGAGATCATGACCTAGCCAAAGTCAGACACTTAACTGACTGAGCCACCCAGGCATCTATATATATATACATATATATAGATGGGGTTTTTTTGGTAATGTTTATTTTTGAAAGAGAGAGTGTGAGTGGGGGAGGGGCAGAGAGCCAGAGACACAGAATCTGAAGTAGGCTCCAGGCTCTGAGCTGTCAACACACAGCCCGACGCTGGGCTTGATCCCGTGAACTGTGAGATCGTGACCTGAGCTGAAGTCAGATGCTTAACCGACTGAGCCACCAAGGCACCCCTACAATATATTTTTAAAACTTTGTAAACATAGTAATGAAAAAACAACAAATGCAATTTAAAAATGAGCAAAATATTTGGACACATCACCAAAGAAGAATATGAATAAATATATACCTACCATATATATGACCTAGCTATTAAACTAGCTATTTTCCAAAGAGAAATGAAAGCTTTGTCCCACCAGACTTGGGACTGGTTATATTATAGTATATTTTTTCCACTAATATATCATGTACCAGCTTACAACAAGGAAGTCAGTTTATCCATCCAACAAATGTATTGAGGTACTTACCATGCTAGGTATGATTCTTGTTGCTAGGAGCATAGTTGAGAACAAAACACACAGAATTTCTTGCCTAATTTGCTTGCTTTCTATTTTAGGTGCACAGTGTATTAGTTTCCCAGGGCTGCTATAACAAAGTGGCACAAACTGGATGACTTAAAAAACAATAAAAGTTTATTCTATTAAGTTATTCTAGTAAGAGAAGTTTATTCTCTTACGGTTCTGGAGGCCAGAAGTCCTTCTGAAACTCTCGATAAAATCTTTGCCTCTTCCCTCTTTGTAGCTTCTGGTGGTAGCCAATACCTGCCTGTGTTGTCACATGGCATTGTGTTTGTGTGTTTTATCTCATAATGACAAGCAACCAGTATTAAGGGCCACTCCATTATGATATCTTAACTAATTATATCTGCCACAGCCCTATTTCTAAATAGGGTCATATTATGAGATACTGGGGGTTAGGAGATCAACATGTTCAGGAGGAAAACACAATTCAACCCATAACAGCCAATAAACAAAATAAGTAAATTAAATACTATTTTGGCACACTTTCTGAAGTGTTGGCATACTGTGGTCCGCAGACCTAATCTAACATGCATCCTATTTTATTAAATAAGGTTTTATTAGAATTCAGCCATCCCTTGTTTTTTTAATTTAAATCCAAGTTAGTTAACATATAGTGTGCCCATTTGTTTACATATTATCTATAACAGAGTTAACTATTTGCAACAAAGACCTTAACACACACAAAACCTAAAATAATTATTATTTGGTTCTTTATAAGAAATATTTGCCAAGCTGTTTTAAAAAGTATTAAATGCCATTGAGAAAAAAAAAAGAAAGAAAAAAAAACAGGAAAGGAGGATAAGCAATACTGGGTGGCCAGGGAAAACCTGTATGAGAAGGTGAATTTGAGCAAATGTAATAATCTTTATGTATTGACTTTAGTAAGGGAAAAAAGCAAGTTATAGAACATTTTTGTGAAATAAAGTGTATTTATACAGTATAATTTTAGAATATACAAGTAAAAATTTTGCAAGAGTTTCCATCAAATTGTTGACAGTAGTTCTCTGGGGATTATAGAGGACTTGTACATGACATTTTCAACTGTTGTTCACTTGAAAATTTAAAAATAATTATTTCCTTTATATTTTAATATATCATTGTTATAAATTCAGTTTCTTATATATTATTAAATTATATCAAAGTGTTAATATTTGTGAAACAATAATGGAAGATTCAACTCCTTTCCTAAGTTTGAAGTTATCTTTTACATTTCAAAGAAGAACTGCCATTACTTTTACACCAGATTTAACCTAGCTTTGAATTTTAAACTGAGTTTTTATTTGTGTGCATAAAATAGTTTGGCAGTTGAAGAGTTAGTAGTCTTAACTGTTAGTGAAAGGTTAAAAGGTATGATTCTGTTAAAGATTTGTTTTAACTGCTTTTGTCAAATTCAACAAAATATCCCTTTCATGTTTCTGTGACATTACATGAAAACCAGGGAAGTTTGGACTAGGCACAGAGGGGCTGATAATGTTTCCAAGTATGTATTAAAACAGTAGGATGGGGGAGCCTGAGTGGCCCAGTTGGTTAAGTGTCCGACTTTGGCTCAGGTCATGATTTTGCAGTTTGTGAGTTCGAGCCCACCGTCGGGCTCTGTGCTGACAGCTCAGAGCCTGAAGCCTGCTTAGGATTCTGTCTCCCTCTCTCTGCCCCTCCCCTACTTACGCTCTGTCTCTGTCTCTCAAAAATGAATAAACGTGAAAAAAAAAAAGGGATGTTTAAATATTGTTATACAGGTGTTTATGGGATTGTTTTATACTGAAAGTCAGAAGGTATCTACAGTGGAATACTTTCAGAAAGCCTTATACCAGGCAAGGATTTAAGAAGTAAGCATATAATAAATATTATCAAAGCCAGCTTTCTCTATAAGGCTTTCCTCTCTTTATAGTGAGAATCAATGAAAAGAACATGACTTTTGGAGGCAGAAGACTTAGTTTCACATCCCTACTTCACTTCCTAATTTTGTGATTTGGGTAAGTAACTTAGCCTGTCTCGTTTTTCTTTTGTGGAGTTCCAGTAGTTAATCCTTGCCATTTGAAACCCATTGAATTCTATATCATGAGTGAACACTAAGGTAAACTATAGACTTAAGTTGCTTATAGTGTGTCATGTAGGTTCAACTTTGGTAGAATGCACCATTCTGGTGAGTGACGTTGATAATGAGAGAGGCTGTGCCTGTGTGGGGGCCAAGGGTATGTGGGAATTCTTTGTACCTTCCTCTCAATTTTGTTTTAAATCTAAACCTGTTCTAAAAATATAAACTCATAAAAAAATAGTAACCCCTGCCCTACCTACCTGCTTCTCTAGGATATTAGGAGAGTCAAGTGAAATAATTTACATAAAAGCACTTGTTATAATGTAAAACAGTAGTATAAAAATGTTAGTTATGAATTAGTAATTAGTTATGGAAACCAATTTGACAATAAATTTCATAAAAAAAAAATAAAATTAAATAAAAAATTTTAAAAAAAGGAATTAGTAATTAGTACTAATGGAATAGAGCAGAGCCAGATAATTTTTAAAATAATTATTAGTTAGGGGTGCCTAGGTGTTTCAGTCAGTTAAGCTTCCGATTTCTGCTCAGGTCATGATCTCATGGTTTGTGAGTTTGAGCCCCTCATTGGGCTCTGTGCTGACAGCTCAGAGCCTGGAGTCTGCTTCCCATCCCCCGTTTGCTTGCATGTGCTCTCTTTCTCTTTCTCTCAAAAATAAACTTTAAAAAATAAATAAAATAATAATTAGCTAATATAACATAAGTTTGATGGATTTTTTGCAGATTTTTCAGAGTAACACTGTACTATGTATACATGATACCATACTGAAATTTTTCCCATCTTCATCCCTGCCCAGCTTACTCAACAAACATTACTTTGCCTTCTATTTGGCAACTGTAGTTCATCTATTCTGCAATTATAGTAGTAATGTTACTGTAGTAACTAAGTTTATATTGACATTCTTCCTCTCATGAAATCTAAATCTATACATATTATTCATGCTTCTTTATTCTGTCCTTGGTTCAAAGTGAAATGAACAAGAGACTCAAAAATCACAATCCACAAATAACAAAAATAATTTATAAAGGGCAAAGCTATTAAATATTTATCCATTATAATTCCCATGTATTCTCCCACTTGAGAAAATCCATGGGAATCAAAGTGAATAGGAACAATCAACTATAGAGACAGTGTTGAATTTATTTTATTTTTTACATCATTTATTAACTTTATTACTTTAATAGTTGTGAATTACTTGTGATGCATCTTATAGCACCTTTCAACACATTACTGTGTTCAACCACCACAGTTGAGGAATTGCCACTGCAGAAGAACCACTCATTGCTTAGAATAAACATTCCCTGTATCTGTGGTTAGTAGTTATGTTTTAGCTTCATAAAATCTTCTAAAATAACATGCAAATATCAAGGAAAATCATTGTTTGCAATGTGGTTATAATATATGTGTGGAAAATTCTGCAAGAGATGAAGGAGGATAATGCTAATAATAGAACTATAAATTGACTATGTCTTGTCAACAAACTGAAAGGACAGGAACAATAAGCAGGATACTGTCAATTCTGTCCATTTTAAAACAAGATAAGCCCCAAAATTAAGTTGGCGGTATTGCATTTAATATTCTAGCTAGTGTTGGGGCGCCTGGGTGGCGCAGTCGGTTAAGCGTCCGACTTCAGCCAGGTCGCGATCTCGCGGTCCGTGAGTTCGAGCCCCGCGTCGGGCTCTGGGCTGATGGCTCGGAGCCTGGAGCCTGTTTCCGATTCTGTGTCTCCCTCTCTCTCTGCCCCTCCCCCGTTCATGCTCTGTCTCTCTCTGTCCCAAAAATAAATAAAAAATGTTGAAAAAAAAAAAAAAAAAATTCTAGCTAGTGCTACTGTGTTTCCATCTCTTAGGTTTGAATTATGAAATTAAGTTCCGTAATGCATGTATCTTCATCACATCTCAATGACAATCCTTTAAAAATTAGGAAACATTGTTTTCTAACTAAAAAATGTGAAACCTAACTTTGCCTGTTTTCCTTTACTTAATGTGTTTTGTGGCCCCACTTAGATAAATCTAATTGCTTTGTGGTAACTATAAATACCTTCATGGAACCTCTTCTTTTGGAGTTTTGTTGTAAGAATATAGTGCAAAAGTAGAAAGATTGCCAGTTTCCAGGAACCATAGAGAGTCCTCTGCACAGTGTGAACAAGGTACTTGGTGGGGGTGGTCAGGATGGCATGACCACATATCGCTCTCCTAACATGCCTTGATATTTTATTTTGTTTTGATAAACACTTGAGTGATGTGGAGTTTTTTCATATGGGACTATTTAAAGTTGGCAAATAAGAGATACAACAGGTGGAGGAAAATGGTTCCTGCACCTTAACTTTTTTTATACCTTTACCTTGGGAGAATCTAAATAGTTCATGAACATATCATTTATGGAGTGACTGTTACATGGTAAGGGAGTGCATAAAATCAAGTTAGTATTACTATTTAATAAAAGAATACTTTGTTCCAAATATAGTACTGTGAAGCCCTCACCAAGAAGTTGATAGTGTTATTTGGGAGAGTTTATGCATCAAGAATTTTTTAATTTAAATTTAGTTTTTTGGGGGCGCCTGGATGGCTCAGTCAGCTGAGCGTCCAACTTTGGCTCAGGTCACGATCTTGCGGTTTGTGAGTTAGAGCCCCGCATCAGGCTCTGTGCTGACAGCTCAGAGCCTGGAGCCTGCTTGGGAGTCTGTGTCTCCCTCTCTCTCTGCCCCTCCCCTGCTCACGCTCTGTCTCTCCCTCTCTCTCAAAAATAAACATAAAAAAATTTTTTAATTTAGTTTTTTTGATTAAGTACTAAAGTCACATAGAAGGTGCAACTAGCATATGGTAGAGAGTCTCCCTCCTACCTAGGTGTCTTACCTTGTGGCAGCCAGTATTTGAATTTTTATCCTTCTAGAGGTGTTTTGTGCATATATAAGGAAATGGTTGTGTGTTTTACCTTTTTGTGGTTTCTTCCCACAAATAACAAAAATACACTGTTCTCTACATTAACAGTATTTAAAAAAATTTTTTAATGTTTATTTTTGACAGACAGACAGAGCATGAGCAGGGGAGGGGCAGAGAGAGAGGGAGACACAGAATCCCAAGCAGGCTCCAGGCTCTGAGCTGTCAGCACAGAGCCCGACGCGGGGCTCGAACCCACAGACTGCGAGATCATGACCTGAGTGGAAGTCGGGTGCTCAACTGACTGAGCCACCCAGGCATCCCTACATTAACAGTATTTTAGATATCATTACATACCTGTGGATCTAGAGCTTTCTCATTTTTGTAGGTACATGTATGCTCTATTTGGATGTGCTATAATTTAACTGCTCCCCGATTCATGAACATTTAGGTTGCTTCAGCCTTTTACTATGCGGTAGTTGATAATCTTCTATATGTGTCATTTTGCTCATATCTGTAGTATAAAATTCTAGAAATATAATCATTAGATTAAAACATAGGTGTTTTAATTTTGATGGATAATGCAAAACTGAGCATATGCCTTTTGTGTGTAGGTTCTTTTCTTGGTTTATAACTGAGTTCTACTTTACAAATAATAAAATTCACAGATTTAAGTGTACAGTTTATTGGGAAGGTTATGCCATTTTATACTGTAATGTGCAGTGTATGAGACGGCCTTTATGTCATAGTCTCATAGTCTCAACGTCTCAACAGTCGTAACACTGTTGATAATTTTTTAGTTTTTATTTTTTGACCAAAACTAGAAATGATATTGGGTAGTTCTTGTTTTATTTTTTTACTATTTTTACTGTGCAACTTACATGCAATGAAGTCCACAGACCATAACCATAGTCCAAAGTATAGAACATGTCCAGCATCCCAGATTGCTCTCTACTGACCTCTTCTCCATCCCCCAAAAAAGATAACTCCTATTCTGATCTCTGTCATCACATATTACATTTGCCTGATTTTGAGCTTTGTATAAAGGGAATCATGTATACTTTTTGTGTCTGATTGCTTTCTTCTCTATTGTATGTGAGATTCAGTCATTTTGTTTTGAGTACCTGTAATTCTTTTTCATTGCTGTGATTTAGTTACTTGAATTTTTCTGTTCCGCCATTTCTCTGGTTTTGGGCTTCTACTTTTCACTATTTATGAATAAAACTTGTATGAACATTCCTGTACATGTCTTTTAGAGGAGTGAGGCACTGATGTCTTTTGGGTATACACCTTGTCCAAGTAGATTTTGCTGGGTTTTTTTAATTGAGTTTTAATTTATAAAGAATAAAATTTATCAATTTTTACTGTACAGTTTGTTAGGATACAATTCCTCATAGGTCTCTTGAAGGTTTGCTTACAACCTTGAAAAATAAGGGTAATGTTTTCCTCCAGAGTAAAAGGCAAGCATGCTTACTGACGTTTTAAAAGATCTGGGTTTTTAAGCTCAGTCTTCTCTCCTGTAACATAACCCACTGTGTGTACAGGTGTTACCTGACTCTCTTCACAATGCTGTGTCGGAATTGGGGCTCAGGCAACTGGCGCAAGAAAATGCTGATAATCTGAAAATGCTGCTCCTGGTGTGAGTAATCAGGTCCTTTGTCTCTGACAACAGGAGTTTCAGGTCTTCTGCCAGTATCCATAGAACTGGCAGGCTAACTTGTTAGCTTGCAAGTAGGGTAAAATCTTAGAGCTTTCACTATTCTTAACACAATTCAGTGAATTTTGACTATTGAATATTTGAATATTAAATGTGTAGTCTTGTCACCACCATACTCAGGTCATAGAACATTCCCATCACCCCAGAAAGTTCCTTTGTGCCTCTTTACATTTATTCCCCTTCCCCACTTCAGCCCCAGTTAGCCCTTTATCTGCCTTCTGTCACCTTAATTTTGCCATTTGTTGAATATCCTGTAAATGGAATTATACAGTACATAGCCTGTTGTGTCTGGCTTCCTTCGTTCCACATGTTTTGAGATTCATTCATGCTATTGCATGTATCACTAGTTCATTCCCTTGTATTGCTGAGTGGTATGCTATTGTATGGATAAACGATTGTTTGGGTATTTGTGTATCCATTCACCAGTTGGTAGACATTTTTTTTTAGTTTGGGACTATTATGACTAAAGCTGCTATGAACATTTGAGTAAAAGTCTTCATGTTGACATGTATTTTTAGTTCTCTTGGATACATTCTTAGGAGTGGAAATGCCCAGTGTTATTATGTGCTTTTAACTTGGTAAAGAACTGCCAAATTGTTTTCCAGCGTGTCTCTTTTATCTTGTATTCCTGTCTGGGGTAGTTTTAATTTGCATCTCTCATTATGAGTGAAGTTGAGAGTATCATTTCATATGTTTAAATTACTTGTATTTCCTTTTCTATAAATTGTCTGTTCAGCTCATCTTGCTTGTTTTTCTTCTAGGTGTTGGAATTTTTTAGTGATTTGTAGGCATTCTCCATATATCAGGGGTATTTTTGGTCATGGTATGAATTACAAACTTTTTTTTTTTTCCATTTTGGCGAATAGCTTTTGAGGTTGGTTTTGGTGGGTTTTGCCATGAAGAAATTTGTCTCTCTGAAGTATTGTCTCACATAGTGTTTACTAATAGTACAAGTCTACACATCAAAAGAAACAGTATTGCTTTTTTAATTGATCTTAAAGTATAAGTTGTTCTCCATCACTATTTTATTAGCCATAACTCCAATGGGAATAAAGAAAAATGTTTTGAAGACTTAAATTTGTTTTCTGCATCCTCATAAAATTTTATCACCGTTTAGAAGATGATTATACAGTGGAAGCAAGAGCTTCAGAAGTTGTGTTATTATGTGTTGTAAGAGAAAAAATATTAAAGATAATACCATTGTATGTCTTTTACAGAAATATCTAATGCAAGATGTTGACATTGAAAACTTGGATAGTGCAAGCGTTGTTTATTTTCTTCACCACTGAATCTGTAGGTAAGATTCATGAAATACCCTTCCTCCCAGCATCACAAATTAGGTTTATATTTTTTTATATAATTTTATAATTAATCTTATGTTTCATAATTATACAATTATTTTTATTTTTTTTCTAGGATCATTATTGAGAGAATAATGCTGTTAAAAATGATTTTGAAATGTAAAAATACTGGTAAATTATAATTTGAGTTGAAACAGTCACCCAGTAATCCTAAATGCTGTTTCTATATACTGGCAATAACTTTAAGGTGGGGAGGGGAAAAAATATATTGTTTTGTTGGGTTTTGGTTTTGTTTGTTTTTTTTCAATTAATACATAGGGGAAAGTCTGTTACATTTAGTGGCCAAAGGTATCACTGAGCAGGAGTGTTATTGTGATACCAGAATAAAGAGGTCACTTGGAGCAGTACTGCTCAAACTAGACCACAATGTGATGCCCATCTGAGAACTGGTTGTTGTTACTGGTCCACTTAAGTACAGAAATTAAGAATAAATGTTAGAAGTTCTTAACAATTTGACATAGCCATGATACCCAAGCATGTGATCCCTGGACTTGTCTCATCAAAAATGGTACAGAGCAAAGATTGTAAAGACTGGGGGGAAGAAAAAGCCATACTGATCTTTTCACCACAGATAGTTTGAGAAGCACTGCTATAAATCATCCCCTTTCTAAATCTAGGAATGCAGCTCTTTTTGAACACTTTAAGTGTCATAAAGCTTATTTTGAAAATTGTTGCTATTTGAGAAATCTTTCCTTATTCTGAAGCCCAAATTTTTCTCCTTGAAATGTTTTCCCGTTAACCCTAGTTCTAGAGTACTCCCACTTTCTCTTCCCACTGTTCAACTCTTCACATATTGAAGGACTTTGTTTATGTGTCTCTTGAGGCCTCTCTTCCCCAAATTGAACTTACGCAGTTATCCTAATTATTTTTTACAGCCTTGGCTTCTAACCCTGTACATGCTGATTACACTTCTCATTCTTCCCTTGGTTGCCCATAGCACCTTCAAAATACTAGACCATCCCACCTCTCACACTTACCAGCTGTAGGACTTTGGCCAGTTGCTTAATCTGTGCCTCAGTTTCCTGATCTATGAGATGGGAATAATAATGGTTCCTAACTCCTAGGGTTATTATGGAGATTAAATGAATTATTATACAGAAGGCATCTGGACGGTGCCTGGCCCATAGTAAACATTATAAAAAGGATAGTAATTATATAATTATTATTGAGGTTCGAATAAAATACACTTAAAAAAGTGAATTTAATGTACCAAAACTGGACTTGGTCCGAGTATAGTAATTTTATAATTTACTTTGATCTAAACATCATTTTTATTCAATCAACATAGTTTTTTCCAGCTAAGATGGACTGTAGTTTCATGTTAAGCTACTAGCCAGTGAAAATTCTTAGGTTATTTTCACATGGATTACTTTTAAGCCATTTCTCCCTTACCTGTATTTATTTCATATCAGCCTGAATGGGAAGTATTTTCCTCTCTGGCATAGTTCATTATCTTGGTTTTAGCCTACTGGTCTATTTTTTCAGTATAATTTTAATCCTAACATTATGATCCAAAGTGTTGTCAATCCTTCATAGTCTTGTCCTTTGCTAATTTGATAAGTGTGGATGTCTCTCTGTTTTCTGCCAAGTTATCAATAAATATGTTCAGAATAACAGGACCACGTTATTGCTGTTTCACAAATAACGCTAAAACTTTAGGCTTAAAATGGCAATCATTATTATTTCTCACGGTTTGTGTGTCATGAATAAAATAGCTGAACTGTTCATCTTTGCTGTATGATATCTGGGACCTCAGTTGGAGTATTCTAAGATTAGGAACTAGAATCATGTGAAGGCACATTCATTTATATGTCTGGTGTTGATGCTGGCTGTAGTTTGAGGACTTTGCTGGGCTTGTTGGCCAGAACAGTGCATGTAGTCTCCCCATGTGACCTTGGCTCACCAGCAACGTGTGGCTGGGTTCCAAGGACAAATGTTCTAAAAGAGAAAAAGAGAGCTAGTCAAAAGTTGTATTCATTTAATGATCTAGCCTTGGAAGTCACATAGTACACTCCATTAGCTGAGGCAGATCGGAGGGCCATTAGCACCCACACAGATCTGAGGGCAGGAGTTGACCCCATTTCTTTGTGGAAGGAGTATCAGTCACATTGTAAGAAGAGCACATGGGACGGGATAAATATATAGGTGTGACCATGTTTGGAAAATACAATCTGGCACAAGGGCTAAGAGCAGGCACTTGAGCCTGCTCAACTCAAGACCTTTCTCACGCTGACTTTTTTTTTGTAGTGTTTTTTTTATTTGAGTAATCAACCAATTAAGATTCAATTTAGTTTGAACCAATGGAATTTCTGTTTTTGTAACTCAGGAACAACCAAATAACAGTTTTGTAATGTTCATGCTATATTACATGTTATAGTATATTCTAATCCACATTTCTTCATCTTGTCTATGTAATTACCCCAACTAACTTTCTCAGATGCTCAAAAATTAAAATGCTTTCTTTCTAAACAATTTAATCTCAAATAACCTGGTAGCCCTGTAAAAATGGTATTAATTTAGCATAGGATGATTTTAATGAACCTGTACTTCACTTTGGAACATTTGTTCATTTTTGGTATTTCTCTTATTTTGTGTGTTTAAAAAGTGTTAATACTGAGCCTGTAGTTGTGTCTCATGTAGTTCTGTAAAGTGTATTGTGTACTTACTGTTCCTTATAATTACTTTAGAGAAAGTAAAATAGGAGTGATTTTACCAAGGAATAAAGTGACGTCTAGGGATTTGTAAGGACTGGCCCACTATCAGAGTAACTTGTTAGTACCCCACAAGATGAAGTTCCATACAATTGGAAGTTTAGAGTAATGCACTGGGACTTACTGTAAACATAAATAAATAATAGCAAGGTCATGTAAACATCCCACATTATGAGTTTTGAAACAAAGAAATACACATTCCTACTCTGAGCATTATAGGCTTTATGAGAGTCCAGGATTCCATTTTGGAGTACAGTTTTGACTGCAAAAAACTGTTTTTAATTCTTCCTGATGACTTTGAGAGAACCTTCCAGACCCTATCAGTGTGACTTGATTGTCTCTGGAGATTAATAATGATGATAGGCTGCCATTTATTGGTGGACTATTGAATATCAGGCATTGAGATAGATGTTTTACATAAGTAATTTTTAATCTCAGAAACACTGGTTTAGTAACTTCATTTTCCAAGTGAAAAAAACTGAAGCTCAGTTAGGATAGGTAACCACCCAAGAACCATTGGCAAATGGGATTTTCTAGGGAAAGCGGCCTTACATTTCTGGGCAGTGAGGCTAGAATCATGCCAAGTAGTTGGGAATTTTATGTTGATGGTAGCAGGAAACCATTAAATAATTTAAAATAGGGAAATAGCATGATCATTTTGAATAGTAACTCGGGTAGTAGTATGCAGGATAAACTGGAAGGAGGTCAGGCCGTGGTGTAATGGCCTGAGCTTCAGCAGACAAAATAGGGCTGGTAAGAAAGTGGTTGATAAACATATTAAGAATCTGGAACCATGGGCGCCTGGGTGGCTCAGTCGGTTAAGTGTCCGACTTCAGCTCAGGTCACGATCTCGCGGTCCGTGAGTTCGAGTTCCGCGTCGGGCTCTGGGCTGATGGCTCAGAGCCTGGAGCTTGCTTCCGATTCTGTTGTCTCCCTCTCTCTCTGCCCCTCCCCCGTTCATGCTGTGTCTCTCTCTGTCTCAAAAATAAATAAACGTTAAAAAAAAAAATTAAAAAAAAAAAAAAAAGAATCTGGAACCAACAAGACTCAATGCAGTGTTGTTAAGTTGGAAGTTGGAGGAATCTAATTAGAGACATTGAAGGTGACTGCAGGCTATCTGGCCTAGATCACTGGATGCACATGGTGCTCTGAGCAGAGATAGAGAAATAATAAGTTTAAAGGGAACTGTGGTACATATATCTTTAGATGTGTTCACCTTAGAGTACTTACAGGAAATCTCACATGGATATGTATTTCAAGCTATTGAAAACAGTAGGAAGTTAGAGCTGGAGATAGGGATTTAGTTGTCATCCGCGTGGAATTGAGTATAGTTAAAGCATATAGTTGTGGTATAGTTATTTTTTCATGCAGTCTGATTTTTTTGTTTTTTAATATGCGATTTTATCCCATATACTTACTGCTAAAACATATATTTGGTCATCTTGTTCTAGTCTCCATGGTTTTTTTGTTCCCTTGCTGTTTACTATGTTGTCTGAATTTTGTTAAATGAACATGCATACTATCTTCCCTGCCCCCATCTACCCGCCCAACACCATTCAGGACTGGAGAGCAGAACCTACCACTGCCTCTTTTCTGGAGGGTTTAATTTAGACCTTGGGTCTGAATCAAGGAACAGGATTGGTGGTGGAATAAGTCTGAATCATGCTGCAGGCAGTCTGTGTTTCCTAAAGTAAAGTTGGAATAACTATCAAAAGGGCTGAAGCTTGCATACATTTTTCTTTTCATTAGCCTTATAATTTGTGTATTTCTTTACAAATTTAGGCATTGAATCCTGGCCATGTTTTGTTGGTTTTTTTTTTTTACTGTGTATTCCTTTTTTCCTGTCTTTAGAGATAATTTATTCAATATTGAGGGACTGCTTTGATATAAAATACCATTTTGTACCAGAATAATTCAGTCCATTTTTATATTTTCTGTTGTTCCTTTTCAGGTGAACTTCTAGAGCCATGTGGTCATATCAAACCTGAATCTCCAGTTGTACAACTTGGTTCTAATTTCACTGCAGTTTGTGTGCTAAAGGAAAAATGCATGGATTATTTTCATGTAAATGCTAATTACATTTTCTGGAAAACAAACCATGTTACTGTTCCTAAAGAACAATATACCACCATAAACAGAACAGCATCTAGTGTCACATTTACAGATATATCTTTATTAAATATTCAACTCACTTGCAACATTCGTACATTTGGACAGATTGATCAGAATGTTTATGGAATCAGAATAATTTCAGGCTGTAAGTTTTGTTTTTGCCTTATTTCAGACTTTGTTATGACTGTTGAATTACATTTGTAACGTCTGTTGGATTTTATGAAATGTGGCAGTTTGTTGGCTTGGTGGCTTTTGGACATAATTTAAAAAAATAAGTTTTGAAGCGGAACTATATTTGCATTAATAATATACAAAAAGCCTGAAGAGTAATATAAGTTTTCTCTTTTATGAAAGTCAGGTATCCATCAGTTTTCTAAAAAAATGTTTTGACATGAGACCCACAAAACATTGTTGAAGTTTATGAATGTAGTCATAGTAACTTTCAGTATCCCTTAATTGCTGAGAAGATGCACATATAAAGCAACTAACTGGCGAAAGTGAAGAAATACCCTATGTCAGAGTAAATAAACTTAGTGTGACCCAAGAGTGGATTATCAAATTTATGGATACCCAAAACCATAATTTTGGGATTTGCTTTTCCTCCAGCAGAGTTTTGGAAAGTAATAGGAAGAGAAATATAATTATTTTTGTTTCCATTTAAATGCCTTTAATAACATATGCAGTATTATTAAAATAAACTTCATGGAGAAATCAGTTAATATTGATATCCAGTTATAAATGAAAATTGATTTTGTGTAGACAATTAATTTGAAACATATGAGTTATGACAGTTATTATAGAAAATATGTATTATTTAATCTAAAAAGTATGAGTGCAAATAGAAAAGATTAGTTTTTTAGTCATCAGTCTTCTATACTTTTTGCTTAGGTTTGTTAATTTATCATCTAATTTAGGTTTTAAATATCTTGGGTAGTATATAAATTGTATGTTAATTGTGGTCAAAAAGCTTTTTGAAATTTGCTGATTTTTCCCTATTAGTGCCTCCAGAAAAACCTAAAAATTTGAGTTGCATTGTAAATGAAGGAAAGAAAATGATGTGTCAGTGGGATCCTGGAAGGGAAACATACCTGGAAACAAACTTCACTTTAAAATCTGAATGGCAAGTTGTTCTTGTTTTTTGTATGTTAAATTTAGTAAATTAGTCATTTGTGGTGGAGTTTTTATTTCTTCAAGTAGAAATATTAAATGCAAAATTCTAAACATTTTTTCATTTTAATGCTTGTTTGTTTGTTTGTTTGTTTGTTTGTTTTGAGAGTCAGCAAGCGAGAGCACAAGCAGGGAAGGGGCAGAGAAAGAGGGAGAGCCTAGCAGGCTTTATATTGTCAGCATAGAGCCCTATGTGAGACTCGAACTTCTCACCTGAGCCAAAGTCAAGAGTCGGACACTTAACCCACTGAGCCACCCAGGTGTCTCAGATTTTTAGACATTTTGTTTAAGCTTTTATTTTAGAACATCTGAAACATTTAAAAGTGGAAAGAATAGTATAATAAATCCCCATTGTGTTTCATCCAGCTCTAGTAATGATCAGCTCATGACCAATCTTATATATATCCCACCCCAGATTATCTTAAAATCTCAGACATCATATCATCTCATCCATAAATATTTCAGTACATATCTCTAAAAGATAGGACCCTTTTTTAAGACCCATAACTACTGGGGCACCTGGGTAGCCCAGTCAGTTTAAGCAGCCAACTTCAGCTCAGGTTATGATCTCACTGTTCATGAGTTTGAGCCCCGTGTTGGGCTCTGCACTGACAGCTCAGAGCCTGGAGCCTGCTTCCAATTTGTGTCTCCCTCTCTCTTTCTCCCTTTCCCCTGTTCACGCTCTGTCTCTCAAAACTGAGTAAACTTTTTTTTTAAAGTACCCATAACTACATACCATTATTATACTGCAATAGAATTGAAAATACTTCAGTATATCGTTGCATTTTCAGTTAGTATCATGTCTCATGATATATAAGTATATACATCTTTTTAATATTTTTTTAGTATAGTTGACACAGTTTTAAAATAGTTTGAGCTGTACAATATAGTGATTCAAATTCTGTATACCTTGTGCAGTGCTCACCATAAGCATAGCTACCATCTGTCATACACTATGACATTATCATTGACTGTATCACCTGTGCTCTGTCATGAATATACGTATATATTTTTACATGTGTTCAAATCACAGTCTAAATAATCTCTATGCATTGCAAATTAATAACATTTTATAAGTTTGTCTTTACCATAGGTTCCACCTGGTTTTCTCTTCTTTCTTCTTCTTTGCAATTCAGTTGTTAAAGTTGCAGTTACACATTGTTTAACATGTTCCTTTGTGCCCTCCTAAAAATTGCTGTTACATCTAGACAATCAGATTTGTGTGTGGTATCTTTTTCTTTTTCTTTTTTTTTTTTTTCAAAAGTAATTTGTAAGGGTGGTGTATACCTCCAGTCAGGAACCACTACATAGTGTTTGTTTCTTTTTCTCTTTTTCCTCTGTTTTTTTTCCTAAAGGTACACACCACCTTTTATCTTGATTTAAACTGGAGTGATAAGCAGTTAGACAATTTATGTCTACTATTTCTGACAGTCATTTTTATCTTTTCCATTCCTATTGTGAAATAATTGATATATATCACTGTGTAAGTTTAAGGCGCATAGCGTGGTGGTTTGATTTACATATACTGTGAAATGATTACCACAATAGGTTTATCTAACATCCAACTTTTCATGTTGGTATAATTTTTTTAAAGAGGAAAAAAAATTTCTCCTTGTGGTAACTTATAAGATTTATTCAACATCTTCCCTGTGTATCATACAGTAGTGTTGGCTATGGTCATGTTGTACATTATATCCCTAGTACTTAGTATCTTAAAACTAGAAGTTTGTACCTTTTGACTGCCTTCCTCCAATTTCCCCCCGCTCCTCCCACCGCCTTTGGTAACCACAGATTTGATCTCTTTTTTGGGTGAGTTTTATCTTTTTGTTTGTTTTAGATTCCACAAATAAGTGAAATAATAAGTATTTTTCTTTCTCTTATGTCACTTAGCATAATGCCTTCAAGGTCTATCCCTGTTGTCGCAAACAAGGAAAAGATTAATTTTTTAGTCACCAGTCTTTTATTATGTCCATGTCCATACTTTTTGCTTGGATTTGTTATTTGTCATCTAATTTAGATTGCGAATATCTTGGATAGTATGCAAATTATATGTTATTTGTGGTTACAAAAGTTTTTGAAAATTGCTGATTTTTCCCTTTTATTGAATGCAGAAAAAAACTTTAAAATTTGAGTTGCATTGTGAATAAAGGAAAGAAAATGATGTGTCAGTGGGATCCTTGTTTTTCATGGCTGAATAATATTCCATTGTGTATATAAACCACACTTTCTTTATCCATTCATCCATTGATGGACCCGTACGTTGTTTCCATACTTTGGCTGTTACAAATAATGCTGCTGTGAACAGGGTGTGCAGATATCTTTTCAAGTTAGCAGTTTTTATTCATTTGGATGTATTCCCAGAAGTGAAATTGCTGGATCATGTGTGGTAGTTTTATTTTTAATTTTTTTAGGATCCTACATAATGTTTTTCATAGTGTCTGTAGCAATTTTCAGTTTCACCAACAGTGCATATGAGTTCCCGTTTCTCCACATGCAGGCCAGCATTTATTATCTCTTACCTTTTTGAAGATGGCCCTTCTAATAGGCATGTGGTGGTATCTTATTATGGTTTTAATTAAAATTCTTCTCATAACAAGTGATGTTGAGCATCTTTTCACGTACCTGCCGCCCTTCCATTTATCATCTTTTGAGAAAAATCTAGTCAGGTCTTTTGTCAATTTTTTATTTGGGTTATTTGGTTTTTTGCTGTTGAGTTGGATGAGTTCTTTATATATTAAGAATATTAACCCCTTATCAGATCTGTGGTTTCCACATATTTTTTTCCTATTCTTTAGGTTGTCTTTTCACTCTGTTGATGGTTTCTGTGCAGAAGATTTTTAGTTTATGTAGTTCCGCCTACCTATTTTTTATTTTTGCTTGGGCTTTGAGTGTCGTATCCAAAAAAATCTTTTCCAAGATCCATGTCAAGCAGCTTTATTCTTGTGTTTTCTTTTAAGAGTTTCATGTTTTGAGGTCATACATTTAAGTCTTCAATTTTTTGAGTTAATTTTTGTGAAGGGTATAGGATAAGGGTATAATTTCATTCTTTTGTATGTGAATATCCAGTTATTCCAGCACTATTTATTGTGAAGAGGGTCTTCTCTGTCAGGTATTCTTGGCTTCCTACTCAAGTATTAGTTAGCATAATTAGTTGATTTTGACAGTCTATGATATTAGCTCTGTCTTGTCTTTTCTACCTTGATACCTGTAATTTGAGAGGAATCCTGTAGTTTGCATTTGAATGACTTAAATATACTTTAGTTTCACTTTTTGATATGACCCAAGGAAGCACTAATAGGTTTTGAGTGTTGCTTATCTGTTTGAGAAGCCTGAAGTCATTAAGATAGGTTAATCTAACATGGGGCTCCGGGGTGGCTCATTTGGGTTAGGAATCAGACTAGAGCTTTGTAGAGTAGGACTCTGTGCTGGCAGCTGGGAGCTGCTTTGGATTGTGTGTGTGTGTGTGTGTGTGTGTGTGTGTGTGTGTGTGTGTGTGTGTCCCCTTCCCCTGCTCACACACTCTCTCTCAAAAATAAAAACATTTAAAGAAAAAAAAAAAAACAAGAAAACCTAACATCAAATTAGAAGCCAAGTAACTTGCACAGGAGGAATATATAGAGAATATTGGGCGGTTTGGCTAGAGCATAATTATAATTAGGGCAGGGTGCATAGGCTAGATTTTCTGGTTTTCAAAAATTGGAATTACAATAAAAACTTTTTGTGGTAGTTCAGTTTTCAGTAGCAAATGCGTATGTAGAGGATCTTATTAAAATTGAGACTTATTTGAAAAAAAAAAGTCGATTTCTTTGACTATTCAAAGTCTTTTCTGTTTCCACATAAATTTTAGGAGTGTTTTCCTCTACTTTTGTATAAAGAAAAAAGCCATTGGAATTTTGATAATCATTGCGTTGAATCTACAGATGGCTTTTGGTGGTGATAACATTTTAACAACATTCTTTGAATTCATAAACACAGAATACCTTTCTTATTGTGTCGTCTTTGATTTCTTTCATTAGTATCTTGTAGTTTTCAGAGTAGAGATCTTTCACCTCCCTAGTTAAATTTATTTCTATTTTATTTTTTTGATGCTATTGTAAATGGGATAAATTTATTTCTTTTTCAGAAAATTCTTTTAAATGTAAAAATACCGCTACTGATTTTTGTATTTTAATTTTGAATTCTACAATTTTACTGAATTCTTTGATTAGATCTAACAGATGTTTTGGCTGAGGATTTTTGCTTTTCTGATACCAAGATTGAACAGTGGTTTCAGGTGTGTTGTCAGCTCAATCCATTGATTATAAAATTTCCCATTCTTTTTTTTTTTTTTTTTTTTTTTTGCAAAGACAGGTTTTGTGTACTAGACCTGGCTTTGACATGACTGACACACTCTGCAGACACAAGTAAAAATTGATTATAAACAAACTGTTCTTGACAGCAGTTTTTATCAAAGCTGGAAGAACTTTGCAGTGAACATTTATACAGACCCATCACCTAGATCCTGCAATTAGCATTTTACTGTATTTGTTTTATCACACAGATGTGTATCTATGCATCCTTCTTTTCACCTTTTTTAATGCATTTCAAAGTGAGTTGCAGAAATTAGTATACTTCACCCTTACACGCTTCAGTGTTTACATCATTAATTAAATGTAATTAGACAGTCACCCATAGCTTTTGTGTTTTCATAAAATTTATGTGCATCTTAAAAATACATACTTTATTGGGGCGCCTGGGTGGCGCAGTCGGTTAAGCGTCCGACTTCAGCCAGGTCACGATCTCGCGGTCCGTGAGTTCGAGCCCCGCATCAGGGTCTGGGCTGATGGCTCGGAGCCCGGAGCCTGTTTCCGATTCTGTGTCTCCCTCTCTCTCTGCCCCTCCCCCGTTCATGCTCTGTCTCTCTCTGTCCCAAAAATAAATAAAAAACATTGAAAAAAAAAATACATACTTTATTATTAGTCAATGAGTTTTGGCTACTACATACAGCTATGTAACTCAAACTCATATCAAGATTTAAAACATAATCATACCCCCAGAAAGTTCACTTATGCTCCTTCCCAGTCAGTCCTAGCCACCACCCTGTCTCACCCCATCCCACAGGGCAGCTACCTGTCAGATTTTCTTCACTGTAGATTTTTGCTTGTTCTGAATGTCATGTAATCATACAGTGTGTACTCTTCTGTGAATGGTTTTTATGACTCAGCAGGATGTTTTGGGAATTAAATCGTGTTGCTTCCCGTTAGTGTTTCACTTAAAGGTTTGAGCCATCATCAGTGATCATTATTTGTACATGAGGTACAAAATAGTGGTATTCCATCTTTTTTTTAAGGTGGATATACTCAAAACTTCCTTTGATCAATCATTGGTTACCCTGAGGCACACAGTTCTTGGAAGGAAAATGGTATTGGTATTTTTCCCTTTACAACTAGTTTTATGATGACATAGTTCCCTAGCATCCTCCAAAGGTAAATAATGAATGGTTTATCCCTTCCTTATGAATTCATATTTAAATATATTTGATGTGTTTCGGTCCATTACCATTTTTCTTGGTACTCACATTGTCCCATTTTGGTTCAGAGGAACTTCCTCAGGTTGGATCTTCCTTTGACTTTACTCATTAGTCTTTGACAGCTTTCTTCATTTCTGATATGATGTGATTTTCCAAGTTCATTTTCTAAGTTCATATGTCATGCCTCAGACCTAGAATCAGCCATTTCCCAAGTAGCCATGTTTCCATTTAGTGGGAAATACCATTTCGGGACTACAGTCTGGGTGCTAGAGGAATTTACTGGTACTGGGTTGTTGTTTCTTGGCTTTTTTGGCAGAAAGAACTGGGAAGTGTCTTTAAGGTAAAATACATCATGAACTAATACCAATGTTTCCGATTTAAAATCTGAACTGTTTTTACTTAATTTCATTCATCTGACATCTACATCTCCTTTCTTAGCTGCTGAAAACCTTAGTTTCCAACAACACCAATATAATTATTCATTTGCTTTAACTCACAGTAAACACAAGAGCTGCAGAATAACAATGCCAATATCAGCACCAACAATAGGAATACTAAGCATTATAAGATTATTTTTCTTTCATTAAGGATATAGTTAAATTGCTGTCTTAAAGTTACTTAAAATAATTTTTTCTGTGTTATAGCACCAACTCAACATCATAGTTCATGTATTTCATTTTGCTTTTGATTTTTAGGAATTTTTTTAATTGACATAATATACAGTATCCTGTTGGAGGTATACCTCAGTAATTCATAGAAGTTACCTGTTTTGTTTTGGATTTCACTTACCCTCCTATTTAAAAAAAAAGTGTGTGTGTGTGTGTGTGTGTGTGTGTGTGTGTGTGTGTGTGTGTTTAATTGATGTATAACTTAAACATAGGTGAGTAAATATCATAATATCATTTAAACTTTGGTGATAAAAATTAGAAAGTGGTTGCCTGGGTTTGACTGTAAAGAGGCTAAGGGAATTTTCTGGGGTGACAGAAATTCTTATCCCTATCCTCATGTCACCTCATAACATATTATGCTTAGAAAAGGCATACTGTGCTTGAAGAAAGACATCGCAGGTACAGTAAGGATCCTGTTTCAGAAATGGAAAGAAACGGTAGTAAGATTACAAGAAATAGATTTTTAGAGAAAGGTCACTGAAGATAGAGCATGGTATTATAAATGTAATGTCCGTGGAGTAAAAATTTGAAAATAATTTTGTGTTGTAAGGTATAAAGCAAACTCAAGTTTTAGAGAAAATTTATTTGTTTTTAATGATCAACAATTTATTTCATACTTATAATTACTTCATTTATTTTAAGCAGTAATAATCTGGGTCTCATCAAATAACATTTTTCACTCTAATGTTTTGAAATCTATTTTTAATGACCGGTTCTTCCATTTTTGTATTTAGGGCAACGGAGAAGTTTGCTGATTGTAAAACAAAACGTGACACCCCTACCTCATGCACTGTTGATTATTCTCCTGTGTATTTTGTCAACATTGAAGTCTGGGTAGAAGCAGAGAATGCCCTTGGGAAGGTTACATCAGATCATATAAATTTTGATCCTGTAGATAAAGGTAGTTATAACACTGAATTTGAGAATTTATTAGATTTAATGGCTTATTAATTAGTTTTTCAATTTTAATGTAGAAACAACCACTTATTATCTTAGTGACTTTTACAAATTCATTTTATCAACATTAAAAATAATTTGGAAAAAGAAAAATATCCATAATCCAACTGCAGTCATAGCAGTTTTTATTTTGAATGTTATCTGCTGGTATTTGTGCAGTTACCAAACAGTATTTATAGCATAGTAATCATGGTATGTGGGGTCCTTTTTATTGTGTTTTTCTTTGCCTATAAATATCTGTCTTTTGATATTGGAACCTAAAAACTTAACAAGCATAATAAATTGACAAAGAAAACTAAAATTTCTTCAGAAACGTTTTCTCTTCATTATAGTAGTATGACGTAAGTACTGTTTTCAGAAAAATTAGTTCATATGGTATGAGTAAATCAATATAGTGAAATATAAGAAGTATATTTTGAGTCTGTATAAGAAGTTGTAAAAATGATAAAAATTCGGATTTATTTTATTCTTCAGTGAAGCCCAATCCACCACATAATTTATCAGTCAGCAACTCAGAGGAACTGTCTAGTATCTTAAAATTGACATGGATCAACTCAAGTATTCAGAGTTTTATAAGACTGAAATATAACATTCAATATAGGACCAGAGATGCCTCAACCTGGAGCCAGGTAACTTGCAAGTTACTGTTTATGCAGATAGTCTTAGAACCCTCTAACCTAAAAATTTCAATATACTAAGGTTGTGAATATATGTAATATTTTGTTTCACACCTCTTCTTGATCTGTATTTCATGCAAGGGCAAACAGGAAGACATTCGGATAGAAAATATAGTCTTGCTGAGTACAGTAGCCTTTAAATGAAGTATGGAAGGGATGTAGGGTGGCAAGAAATAGTATTTTTGGTGGGAGGTGAATGGAACACAAAAAATAAGAATTAAGTGGGGGAGTATATGAAGAGATTATATAGCAAAGGTAGAGAGCAGGGTTTAACTAAATCTGGAGGCCAATTTCATCCTGCCATCTGTTCTTATAAACAAAGCCACACTCATTTTTTTTAATATTGTCTTTGGCTACTTTGTGCCACAGTGGACGAGTTGAGTTGGAACAGAGAATATCTGGCCCACAACCTAAAATATTTACTATCTAGTCCTTTTTAGAAAGCTTGTCAACCTCTTAGTAGAGGAAGGAATTATTGGGGAACTTCTAAGCCTGAAAAGGAAAAGAATAGTGTACCCAGAGATGATGCTATCACCAAAAGAAGTACTTAGAACTTTTTAAAAGGATGTCTGTCACCATAGCTTTGTGTTCCCCATAATATTCTTTGTTGTAATTTCATTTATCACTAACAGTATGCTTTTGCTTTTTCTTATTGCAGTAATGAGTTCATAAGGGATTTGAGCCCATGACCTTACTACTTCTGCTCTCCATTCCGCTTAAAGGGCTCAAAATAAAACCAGAAAAAGCAACAAACAAAAATGGATTAATGCTTCATGTTGTACAGAGAGGATACATACCTAAACTTCAAAATATTTTTAATAACATAGAATCTTAATTCACTGATAGAAAAAAAGGCCCCTATTTTTGTATTCAATATTGGAATCCCATAGTAGTAGAAAGAATCATTTATCTTTATTCTCTCGTTTCCTGAAAACCAAGTTTATATGCAATGATAGTTTTTATTTTTCTTGATTGGGCTTCATTTTGCCTATCCAGAGTTACACTCTGTTCTTCTCTACCCTACTCTTTGTCTTGGAATGCTGACCTGTATGAATTTCATCTGTGGGTTCACATTGTCTCTGGTTTCCTAGTGAATGTGATTAATGGGAGGAGGGGGAAGAGGGCCTAGCACAAGAGAGGAGAGAAATGAAGTGAAGTGAGCATATTTATTTTCCCTGCTTCTTCCCTGGAGCTGCTGTCTCTCAGCCTAAGGTCACTGGTCCTGTCAAGTTAACCCTGTCTCACCCTCCTCTCCCAGTTTCTGCTACTTCCCCTCGTCCCTTTGGGGCTAGGGGTGGTAACAGCGACAAGCCCCAGAGTACTGACCACTGCCTAAGTTTTCCCTACACTCTACCCATATTTCCTTTAGTAAACCCTTCTTGAATTAAAGTCTAATTGGAATACTCCATCTCTTTCCTGCTGAGATCCTATGTGTTACAGGCTTCATGGAAGGAAGTTATAAAAATAAAGAAAAGGAAGGAAGGATTAATAATAGATAGTTCCATACTTCCCAAATCTGTTAACTTACGGACTCTGACTGCTTTTTGACTTGCATTTATTTCTTTTCAGCGTTTGTTTGTTAGTTCTCTTTTATTAAATCAATTTCTAAGATCTTAATGGAATTTAGGACACTTACAATAAATTCCATGGGGTTTTTTTGTTGGTTGGTTTGCTTTGATTTTAGATTCCTCCTGAAGATACAGCATCCAGTAGAACTTCTTTCACTGTCCAGGACCTTAAGCCTTTCACAGAATATGTGTTTAGGATTCGTTGTATGAAGGAAGATGGTAAAGGATTCTGGAGTGACTGGAGTGAAGAAGCCAGTGGGATCACATATGAAGACAGTAAGTAATTAAGATCCATGAAGAAGTAAAGGTTTGGAATTACGGCTATGACTTGTGTCAGGTCTTAATAGTATAAACCTCATTGCTTCTTACTTTGTGATCATTCTGTTCAAACTTATATTTTACACTTGTATTTTTAAGGACCTAAAGATATAAAATGTGCATTATTGATTGTATAACTCTATTTGATTACTAATGAAAGAAGATTACCATGGAATTTTTTTTTCCATGGTAATGAGAAAACCATTAACATAACAGTTAAATCCAGAACATTTTATTAAAAGGGAATGTTTCACAGTATCCCTAACTAGAGAATCATATCCTGAGTCATTAAAATAACGTTAACAAAATATACCATAGACTCTCACTATCAGAAATATATTTGTACTATATTTTTATTCATTTTTTTCCCTACCATCACTTAATAAACCCCTAGAAAAGGATCCTAAAGTTTAGGTTGGTTAGTTTATTATCATTTTCCCTTTTTCCTTTCCACGATCATATAGGGCATATAGTGCACAATCCAAAAGTTATAAAAGGGTGTATGTTATAAGGTAAGATTCCCTCCCCAAAACACCTAACATTACTAATTTATTGTATAGCAATCAAGAAGTAGTCCTGTGGCATACTGATTTTTCTTTCTGAACATTTTTCATTCTAGTTTCACCCTTTAGATGTCAATAGCAACAACTATGGCTTTAAAACCTTCTGTACCACATATATCCCTTCACTTCCAGCTCTACTAGCAGTTTAGATAGGTGAAGTGACAATCTCAAAAGGCAGAATAGTAAACTACCCCTCTCCACTAAGAATTTTCTCTTATTCTCATAAATGACATGAAAGAAAGCAATCCTGCAGTTGCTGAATTGGGTCCTGAGTTGGGTCCTCAACCAGATTCCTTTGTCTTGGCTGGGAATTCTTTTTTTTTTTTTTTTTTTTTTTAAGTTTATTTATTTATTTAGAGAGAGACAGAGACAGCGCAAGTGGGGGAGAGGCAGAGAGAGAATCCCAAGCAGACTCCACACTGTCAGCACAGAGCCCAATGTGGGGCCCAAACTCACAAAACTGTGAGATCATTACCTGAACCGAAACTGAGAGTCAGATACTTAACCAACTGAGCCACCCAGGTGCCCCCAGGAATTCTTAAACTGGCATCATAGAGGTCTTGAAAGCTGGTTGGGTCAGTTTGGGGGGCAGGGGTTGCTGAACTACTTTAAAATGTGGACAGATTATTGTAGTTAGTGCCTGTGTGCATTTTCTGGGGAGATGGTACATAACCTTTGTCAAATCATAGAGATACCCAGAAAATTATGAGCCATTTAGATAAGCATTTCTTCAACTTAATGAATGATGCCTCCAGGTTCTTTTCATGTTAGGAAATCTTTCTGGCCTATAACATTTTTTTTTTTTATAATTTCTTGTATGCTTATGCGTGTGTATCTATTTGAACCCCTTATACTGGCACTCTTTTCCCCAGCCTCCCTTGTCTGCTTTTCCTCTTTGTTTTGTCCTCTGTAATTACCTCTTTATAATGAGCACATCACAGTTTAGATGTTATTCAGATCCTTTTTTGAAAAATCAGTTGATCCTATAGGAATTTTGAAAACCTAATTACTAGCATTTGATATTTGGTTTTATAAGTTTATTTATTTATTTTGAGGTAGAGCACACACATGCACATATAAGCAGGGGAGGGGTAGTGAGAGAGGGAGGGAGAGAATCCCTAGCAGCCTCCGTACTGTTAGCACAGAGCCAGACGTTGGACTTGATCTCGTGAACCCGTGAGATCATGACCTGAGCCGAAATCAAGAATCAGGTGCTCAAACGACGAGCCACCCAGGCGTCCTGATCCTGTAAAGTGCTTTTTCATTTTTCACATGTTTGGTGATTATCACAACAGTACTATGAATTCATTTTTATTATACTCTGTTAACAGTCATCCCACCGTAAGATAATAAACTTAACCCATATTTATTCAATTTATTATTTTTTGTATTCTCATATATGTACATTTAGGGTTTTTTTTTCTTAATGTGTATTTATTTTTGAGAGAGAGAGAGGGAGAGAATGTGATTGGTGGGGGGAGGGTGCAGAGAGGGAGACAAAGAATCCAAAGACTTGTGCTGTCTATGAAAAGCCCAGCATGAGGCTTAAACCCATGACCTGAGTCGAAGTCAGAGTCTCAACCGACTGAGGCACCCAGGTGCCCCACATTTAGGGGTTTTAAGTGTATATTTAAATATGGTTTTTCGGTTTAATTTTTAGCAGTAAGAAATGGTGATGCATTTTTGGTATACCTTAGGATATATTTGTAGCTTTACAATTTTAAGATAAAAAAAGCATTCTAATCTATATCATCAAGCTATCTTCCTCTATAAAGGAAGACCCAGGCATGGTGTGCTGCAATGGGAAAAATGCTAGCTTAGGGGTTCCTGGGTGGAGCTGTTGGTTGAGCTTCTGACTCTTGATTTCAGCTCAGGTCGTGATCTCACGGTTCATGGGTTCAAGCCCTTCATCCGGCTCCATGCTAACCATACAGGACCTGCTTGGGATTTTCTCTCCCACTCTCTCTGCCCCTCCCCCATTCTCTCTGCCCCTCCCCCATTCTCTCTTTGTCTCTCTCCTCTCTCTCAAAATACATAAACATGTAAAAAAAAGATACATCATGTGATTGAATGGCAAGAATAAGAACAAAGTAAGAGAATAATTTCCAGGATTATATTTTACTGCTATGATAAAAACTTTTATTTTAAAAAGTTTATATCATTTCTTTAGGACCATCCAAGGCACCAAGTTTCTGGTATAAGATAGAGCCATCCCATACTCACAGCTATAGATCTGTGCAACTCATATGGAAGGTAAAGAAAAAAATGCATGTTTATATTCTTTTATTGCTTACATAGTACATTTTTATGGCATTATGAGTGTAATTTTTTTAACTTACATTTTTATTCATCTTAATATCAGCAAAGCGTTTAATAGAAACAGAGTTTTATATATACTACATAAAAGGATCATGAACTGCAGTTTACAGATACTTCACAGTTCTATGAAAGTTTGTAAGAAGGATCCTGTCTGTCCTTGAACTTTCCTGAGTGCCTCATAGAAAATAGTTAATAAAGGTTTTGGGTAATCAAACTGTATGCCAATAATAGGAATTACACAATGACTGTCAAGTCCATAAGTGTTAAGGTGTACCATACTAAGAAATGGTAGAGAGAAAAGTACTCCAGCATAAGATGATTTAGGGCCAGATAGTCACAGTGCACAATAGTTTACAGAACTAAAAGCTAACAAAATGGTGCTACTTTACTTTCCCTGTTAGTCAAAGTCATGTGTTTACTCTTCATTCACTATATAGTAGTTTTACTTAAGGTTGTGAGTTGAAAATGAGGTTGCCAGTTCCTTTCAGTTTAACATGGAGGCTTGACGTAACAGCAGAATTTGTGAACATGAAAAAAAATGATTAAAGATTTGTTAAATACATTTTTAAACTTATTTTATTATAGACATTGCCTCCTTTTGAAGCCAATGGAAAAATTTTGGATTATGAAGTGACTCTCATAAGATGGAAATCACGTTTACAGAATTATACAGTGAATGACACAAAATGGACAGTAAACCTCACAAATGATCGTTACATAGCAACTCTGACAGCAAGAAATCTGGTTGGCAAATCAGATGCAGCTGTTTTAACTATCCCTGCCTATAACTTTCAAGGTTTGTATCTGTGAGATGGGAAAAGTGGTTCATAATACATATACATATACATATTCTAATACCTAATACATAGTTATTCTAAGACTGCCTCTTCAGTATCGATTGTAATAGTTTTAGAAATCAGTCAGCAATGAAATAATTCATTCCATTATTATGTGGCTCACTTAAACTCTGAAGTAAACTACTTATTTATTTGCTCATTTTCTAATTACCTGGTTTTCTTAAATATTATTTAAAAGCTTTGGGAGCCATATATGAATATGACTTAAATATATTGTTTATGGCTTTCAAAGAAGAAAATATTTCCATTTACATACACAAAACATTTGAAGAATTTGGGGAAAGGAAGAATTTTAGTTTCAAAATAAATTTACTGTCTATTTGTAAATTATAATAAAGTGTTTTTGTTAATGGAAATACATATTAATATTATATACTACAAAAACTGATAGCAAGTTTGGAAATGTAAAACATCAAAATTTGAAATTTTTTAATGTTCATTTATCATACCAGTTTTCAAATTTTGTTTTAAAGCTACTCGCCCGGTCACGGATCTTAAAGCATTTCCCAAAGATAATATGCTTTGGGTAGAATGGACTGCTCCAAATGAATCTGTAAACAAGTATATACTTGAGTGGTGTGTATTATCAGATAAATCGCCGTGCATCCCAGACTGGCAACAAGAAGATGGCACTGTACATCGCACCTTTCTAAGAGGTATTCCTAGCTAGAAAAAACTTAAGTTGAAATCCTTTGTGTAACTCTTCAGACAGATTTTTCTTTTACATATTTTTGTCTGGTTTACAGATATTGTGGTCTATTGAAGAGTTTCAGTTTATGATAGTTAAAAGTTACATATAGTTTTCTCGATGCGTGACTCTTATCAAGTTCCATTTAATCTCACGGAATGAACTACAGGATCTGTTTATGGACAAAGCAGAGTTAATAGTATCTTCTATTTATGGTTCAGTGTTTTGATCATCAAAGGAGCGCTAACAAAACTGTAAAGTAAAAGACAAATCTAAGATAATCTGATCGCTGCTGGTAATTAGTTGAATGGTTCTTTACCTGATTTAACTTCCTCATCCTTCAGTGAGAAGATATTTTCCTATAGCATATGAATGACTTGTTAACCTCTTAAAGTTGTTGAATAGGGGAAACAGAACTAGAATTCAGATTTCCTTACATCTTTTAACTGGAAGTTCTAATGATACCGTAGAGCTCCAAAGTGGTAGATTGCTCTGCATTTTAAGGTACAACTTTTTTATGTGGCTTTGAAGAGAACAACTTTAAAGACAAAACACTCAGCTTTTATGTGTTTTATTTAGTAAAGAAGGATAACCATTAGAATTCAATTATGAATAATATGATTGCTGAAAGAAAAGCTCTAAGCAAAGACCTATCTGCCATAAAATTTTGTGAGCTTTATTTATGAAATAGGCTGTTTGGCCCTCATTAACCTATCATTTAAAAAAACAATAGGGGCACTTGGGTGGCTCACTCAGTTAAACGTCTGACTCATGGTTTCAGCTCAGGTCATGATCTCACTGTTTCCTGAGTTTGAGCCCTACATTGGGCTCTGTGCTGACAGTGCAGAGCCTGCTTGGAATTCTCTCTCTCCCTCTCTATGCCCCTCCCACCTCACGCTGTTTTCTTTCTCTCTCAAAAATACATAAATAAGCTTAAAAAAAAAGTTTTAATAAATTTGGTTGTCTAGTTTACTAGTCTTATCAAATTAAAAGAAAGGTGGAGCTAGAGAGAAGACACATTGGTAGTAACTGGACAATAGAAATGTTTTTAATAAAGCCTCGCATAATCTCTAGAGACTTTCAGGTTGCACAGGCAGATCCAGTGGCTCAGTAGTCCTGATAACATCACTGTATTACAACAGAGTCTAAAAATTCTTTATCTTCTTGATAATATTGAGTCATCAAGAAAAAGTAAAATTATTCTGTTTAAGAAACCAAAGGAGCTGTCATATACAACTTTGTGAATTAAGTTAAGGAAATAAAAGTTCTTGTTGAAAGTATAAACTTTGGTATAACACATACCTTATTTTCTGTTGTGGGCAGATAAAGTGGCTATTTAAAAAAGATTTAATATGGAGAGATTATAAATAAAAGAGGTATTCAAGATGGCTTTTTAATATTACTTTCTTAGCCTAAATGTCCATCAACTGATGAATAGATAAAGAAATTGTGGTTTATATACACAATGGGGTACTACGTGGCAATGAGAAAGAATGAAATATGGCCCTTTGTAGCAACGTGGATGGAACTGGAGAGTGTGATGCTAAGTGAAATAAGCCAGACAGAAAAAGACAGATACCATATGTTTTCACTCTTATGTGGATCATGAGAAACTTAACAGAAACCCATGGGGGAGGGGAAGGAAGAAAAAAAAAGAGGTTAGAGTGGGAGAGAGCCAAAGCATAAGAGACTCTTAAAAACTGAGAACAAACTGAGGGTTGATGGGGGGTGGGAGCGAGGGGAGGGTAGGTGATGGGTATCGAAGAGGGCATCTTTTGGGATGAGCACTGAGTGTTGTATGGAAACTAATTTGACAATAAATTTCATATAGTAAATAAAAAAAATAATATTACTTTCTGGGGGAAATGGCACTAATTCTTTTTTTCCCTGGTTTGACAAACCAGGGCCATTAATGCTTTCCCTGGTCATTAGGCAGTTCTCAGAGAATTAGTTGATGTACAAACAATGTCAAACTATAAGACCAATGATAATTTGAGATCAGAGTTTTATAAGTCCTGAATATAAAAAGTACTTTTACTAACAATATATTTTTTAATCTACTGTATTGGCAATAAAAGTAAGCTTTTACTTTAATGAAAAGCTTTATTCAATTAATAAGCTTGAATCCAGTACACAAAAGGCAATGCTTGCTTAAAAAGCTGTAGTTTTAAAAGAAAAGAAAGTTCAATAGTCATGAAATTTATAATGTAAAGTTAATAATGGAATGTAGACTTTTTTGTTATGTGGGGAAAAATGCTTACTCTCCCATTCTTTCTTTAGGGAACCTAGCAGAGAGCAAATGTTATTTGATAACAGTTACTCCAGTATATACTGATGGACCAGGAAGCCCTGAGTCTATAAAGGCATACCTTAAACAAGCTCGTAAGTCCAAATTCATTTTCTTTGAAATATGTTGAGTTTTGTATTAACAAAGACATTTTTTTCTTTTTAAAATAAGGGTATGTCTCATAATGTTCAAATAATATAATTAAATTTTAGTAAATCCTAATGACTTACTAAATCATAGTAATTTTTAGTTACCAAATACTTTTATTCTGTTTTAGCACCTTCCAAAGGACCTACTGTTCGGACAAAAAAAGTGGGGAAAAATGAAGCTGTCTTAGAGTGGGACCAACTTCCTGTTGATGTTCAGAACGGATTTATCCGAAATTATACTATATTTTATAGAACCATCATTGGAAATGAAACTGGTAATAAACTCTATCAGTTATTAAGAATCATTGGTTTTTTTCTTAAGCTTTTAAATGTTGTCTCACCTTTTTATGTTATACATCTTAAGTGTAGTATATTATTCTCAGAAAAGAGACACCTGAGAATATGCCTATTAAAAAAATACTGTGGGAAAAAAAAAATACTGTGTTGTGCTTATAGAAGAATATTCTGGCAGAGATAAGAAAATTATTTTCTGGAAAATATGTTCCTTTTTAATACTTTTGCAGTGTCAAAAGCCAAATCAAGCAGAAACATTGAGTAGTTAAATAAAGCACACTTACTGATTTCTTCCAGCTGTGAATGTGGATTCCTCCCACACAGAATATACACTGTCCTCTTTGACCAGTGACACCTTGTACATGGTACGAATGGCAGCATACACAGACGAAGGTGGAAAGGATGGCCCAGAATTCACTTTTACTACACCGAAGTTTGGTAAGAAATAATGACATTTGCTCTTTTCTTCTTCTTTTTTTTAATCAGACTAAATATGGACTTAGTTAATAAGCTAAAATTTTGTTAAAAGTGCATCTTTGGATCCATAGAAATGAATTGTTGGTATTGTTTATCTGATTTGGATTGTTTCTTTAAACTATCAAAACTCAGCTCTGTTATTAACTGCTTCTGACTGATTTCGTCTGTACTCTATAAATGCCAAAAGAATTTGTGTATCTTTCTAAATGGGTTCATCTTTTCACTGGCAAAAGTCAAATGTGGTCTCTTACCTTCTTGTCTTACTCCTTCTTTTGTAGGCAGGTTATTGGAAAGACTAGTTCACTCTCTCGAGCTCCACTTCCCTTCCTCCGGCTTAGTCTTTAACCCACTGAAATCAGGCTTCCAACCCACCAATCCACTGAAACCTCCCTAATGTCACTCAGGGAAGGCCTCTTAGTTATCATATCCAGTACATGCTTTTTAGTCTCCTTATTTTTATACTTCTCAGCATTTGACTCGGCTTCTCCATCCTTGAAACTGCCTCTTCCATTGGTTCTTCTCACGTGTGTGTGTGTGTGTGTGTGTGTGTGTGTGTGTGTGTGTGTAATAACAACACTCTCCTGAGTCTTCTCCCTTTCTCATACTTCCTTCTTGATCTCTTTTTCTCTCTTTTTTACTTTTTTAAAAAATGGTTTGTATTTTCCATATCACTCTTCTCAGCCCTGTATTTTATCTGCCTATTTAAACTCTCTGTCCGTGACTTCAGTCATCCTTTTTCCCAAATACATTTCTCTTTGTTCCCTGCCACAGCCGTCCAACTCTTTGCGAAAGCCACAAATTTAGATAAGGATGTGATAAATTTTTTGTTTTCATGAGTCTTTTTTGCTTACATGAGCCAAGTGTAAAATCCTATTGATCATGCCTTCTAATTACTGCTTTTGCATGCCCTTTTGTAATCTCTTTCTTTGGTCATATGCTTCTCATTATTTTCTCCATCTTTTCCCAGTGTGTAGCCCTACATTAAGTCCTCACTTTTTCTAGTTCCTCTAACCTCCCTAAAGCATTCTTAAGCTGCATTCTTTCTTGTTCTTCCTACATTTTGAATCATAATAGAAATTACCTTATTTTATCATTTATTTGTAACCCCCACCCCCAGGTACCAACACAGTGAATGCTAAATAGTAAGCTATATTCCTTGTTATTGAATGATGGGTGAATGAGAAAATGAATGAGTGACTACCTAAAATAGATAATAAAAGATCCTGAACTTTGCTGTGATTGCCAAAAATGAATATAGTTTTTGGAATAAGATTTTGTGGTGACATGTTAGTAAAATAAATATCTAACAAGTAATACTTGAAATTGATCTTTAGAAAAAAATAAACCTTTAAAATATTCAACTAATGAAAGTGATATTCATTATAAAAGTAGATTGTGTACTATATAGGCCTGTAGACTATACAGTACAGAGCAGAAGAAAAACCACTCCTAATCCCTCATCCAGAATAATCTCTTAACACATTTGTATATCCTTCTATTATTTTCTATACATACATTTTCCCCCCCAAATTAGATCATACTTGTTAGGATTACTTAATCATCTGCTTTTTTCACTGATCTGTTTATTGTTTTATGGACATATTATGGCTTCTTCATATGTCATGGGCCTTGCTCCCAAAGGACTTTATTTGAAGAAATACAACATAAGTAAAGTAATTAAGTGGAAAGGCATTTGGGCCATGTAGACAGTAAATGGAGTAGGAATTTAAAGATAATTTATAGGGGGCATTTCATCTTCATAGATTATATAGAGGAGTCAGTACTTGAGTCCCCAAAAGTTAGGATGTGGATAAAAAGGAAGAAGAAGGCATCTTAGGACAGATAAGCAAAGGCCCAAGACTTGAAAACATAGTAAGTTTGGCAACAGTAATAACAGGGTCTGCCTGAATTTGATTTGGCACCTATATGAAAACCTCAGTGTTCAAGAGTGAATATTTGCCAGCCTCCAGTTTATTTCCGAGCATTGATCTGATTTACTGATTTCTGTTAGGCTTTGTAGAATATGAAGTTACTTGTAAAGGGATATATGCGGTGCAAAGACTAGACTGAGTAAATAGTATATGACTGCAGTATTACTTTTATAAATTTTTCCCATAAAAGACTACTTCTACTTATAAGGAGGCTGGAGGAGTTAAAGTAGAGACAGCCATAAGGTAAATCATTAAAAAATATCTCCAATATAAACTGTCCAATTAGTGATTCATTTGCTCAAGTAAGCCCTCTTTTAAATGCAGGTTGGGAATTATCTAGAAATCTTAGGCTTGTTGATTTTAGGTGATAATATTCCTATTTCTGCCACTCCTTGTACTTAAGATTCTTACAAATTCTTAGCTGTATACCAGATATGCCATCTTTTTGAAAATTAAAAATTTTGCTTGAACCTTTTATTTTTATTCCTTATACAGGATTCCATATTTCCACTTGTGCCCAGCACTCACAGATCTCAAAGATAAGCATTTGTTAAGATTCTGCTGGGTGCAGATCATAAATGTAATAAATGGTTAGGTTTGAAACTTCTAACTTATTGGATAGATTATCTGTCCAGAAAACTGAACTAGTCATTTTATTCCCCTAACCAACATAGAGTTTATGCTTTCTCTGTGGCCAGGTTACTGTGTCAGGTATAAGCAGATAGGATATGATTCACCAAGGGGCACAGGGGTGGCAGAAAACAATCTTTAAGTTTGAAAAGGCTATAAAAACGGGATGGTATTTCATCTTTTCAACAGCCATTTGGTTGGGAAGTTTCATTATTTCTCTTAGCACATGAGTTGACATTTATTTTACTTCTTACCCCTGATTTTTAGCTCAAGGAGAAATTGAAGCCATAGTTGTTCCTGTTTGCCTAGCATTTCTATTGACAACCCTTTTGGGAGTATTGTTCTGCTTTAATAAGCGAGACCTGTAAGTACCCCTATTTGTGTTTTTGCAGTTCTTCCCTCCAGGTTTATTGAGCTATAATTTACATGCAGTGAAATTCATTCATTTTAAGTGTATGGTTTGATGAATTTTAATAGCTGTATACGGATATATAACTACCACCACGATCAAGTTAGATACTATTTCTATTACCCTAAAAAGTTTCCTCATTCTATTTTATCGTCTCTCCTCTCCCTCAACCCCTGGCCCCAAGGTAATCACTGATATGCTTTCTGTGACTGTAGTTTTGCCTTTTCTGAGATTTCATATAAATAGATAATATGTAGTCTTTTTATAGGATGTCTTTCATTTAGCATGTTTTTGAGACTCATCCATGTTGCATATACTAATATTTTTCTATTTATTGAATAGTAGTCTGCAGTGTAGATACATCAAAATTTGTTCATCTGTTATGGAAATTCAGGTTGTGTCTTTAATTTGGGGCTATTATGAATAATGTTGCCATGAACATTCATCTACAGATCTTTGTGTAGGTATATGTTATCATTTATCTTGTGTAAGTACATACCTAGTATTGGTATTGCTGGGTAACATAGGAAGCACATATATAACTTCATAAGAAACTGTTTTTCAAGGCAGGTGTACCATCATGTATTCTCCCCAGTTCCGTGAGAGTTCCAGTTGTTACATGGCACTGTTACTTGGCACTGTCAGGGTTTTTATTTTAGCCCCTTGTTATCAGTGTGTAATTTTATCTCACTGTGGTTTTAATTTCTATTTCCCTAGTAAATAGTAATGGATCCTTCCATGTGCCATTTATCTATATTCTTTTGTGATAGATCTTCTGAAATCTTTTGCCCGTTTTTAAATTGAGTTGTTTGCTGTAATATTGAGCTGTAAGAGTTCTTTATATATTCTGTGACAAAATTTTTGTCAAATATGTTGTGGAAAGTCTGGTCTTGTGGCTTTGGCTTCTCATTTTCTTCACTGTGACTTTAGAAAATGCACGTTTTTAATTTTGATGAGGTGCATGTTATCAGTTTGTGATTCTTGCCTAAGTCATTGTCACAATTGTGTTCTCCTTTATTTTCCTCTGTAACTTAATCATTGTAGCTCTATGTCTATGATCTATTCAGAATTAATTTTTGTGCATGGTGTGAGGTCAGGGAATTTTTTTTCCATACATAACTAGTTGTTCGAGCATTATTTACTGAAAATAACTTTTTTTCCCATTGTATTGCCTAGATATCTTTGTCAAAATCAATTGTCCATGTAAGTCTGGATTTATTTGTGGACTCTCAATTCTGTTCTATATGTCTATTCATGCCAGTACCACACAGTCTTGATTTTTATAGCTCTGTAAGTTTTGAGAGCAGTTAGAATTCTTTTAATAAGTTGTTTTTCAAAATTATTTTGACTAGGTTATTTGGTTCACAACATTTATGTCACATGGGTCAGTCCATGAACATGTTAATCTCTTTTGTTTTTAAGTTTATTTATTTATTTTGAGGGGGGAAGGGGCCGAAAGAGGGAGAGAGAGAATCTTAAGCAGGCTCCATCCTGTCAGCATGGAGCCCTGTGTAGGGCTCAAACTCACAACTCCGAAATCATGACCTGAGCTGAAATCAAAAGTCAGATGATGCTTAACCAGCTGAGCCACCCAGTCACCCTTGTTAATTTCTCTTTGCCTAGGTTTTCTTTTTCTTTTGCACTGTTATGTGGTTTTCAGTGGGTAGGCCTTGTACTATGTTAAATTTATTCCTAAATGTTTTTTATACAATTGTAAATGGCATTTTTAGAAATTTTTATTTTCTAATTGTTCATTGCTAGAAATAGAAATGCAATTAATATTGTTTTAATATAATGACCTTGTATACTAAGACCTTGGTAAGTTCATTTACTCTAGTATCTTTTTGGGCCCCTAAGCATTTTCCACATACATAGTCATACTGCTTAGTAAAGATGGTTGTTCTGATGTTTATCCTTTCAGTTATTTTTCTTACTATACTGGTTAAGTAGTAACTTTGCATTATTCCCAATTTTAAGGGAGAAAGCATTCAGTCTCTGACAATTGCGATATTGATTTTAAGTTGAGGAAGTTCTCTTATATTTTTTTCCTGAGAGTTTTTGTCATGATTGGGTCAATTTTGTCAGATGCTTTTTTGTCATCTGTTGAGATGATCATACGATTTTTCTCTTTCCTACATGTATATGGTGAATTTTATTCATTGGTTTTTTTCCACATGTTAAACTGTCCTTGCATTTCTTAGACTGTCTGGATTCAGTATGTTAACTTTTGCATTTATGCTTCATGAGTGATAGTGGTTCTTTTTGGTGGTGTGTTCATTTACTTTTGAAATCAAGGGGATACTGATTACCTCATAAAATGAACAGTCTCCTCAAATTAATGGGGACACCTTACCTTCTCTATTTTCTAGGAGAGTTTATATAGTATTCATAGTATTTCTGTTGAAGTGTTTGCTAGAATTCACAAAGCCAGTTTGAGCCTGAGATTTTCTTTGTGGGAAGAATGTTAATTTAAAAATTCAGTTTCTTGCGGTGCCTGGGTGGCTTAGTCAGTTAAGCTTCTGACTTTGGCTTAGGTCGTGATCTCAAGGCTCGTGGGTTCAAGCCCCTCCCTCATCGGGCTCTGTGCTTATAGCTGAGAGCCTGCAGACTGTTTCAGATTCTGTGGCTCCCTCTCTCTGCCCCTACCCTGCTCACTCTCTCTCTCTCTCTCTCAAAAATAAACATTAAAAAAATTTTAACTCAATTTCTTTATGTAAAACAACTGAAATTTTTTTAAGTCTCTTTCATGGAATTCATCCATTAGTTGGTCTTTTGTTTAGGTTGTTAACTTTATTATTTTTTACATTACACTTAGATTTTATAGTTGTTTGCACAGGAGAGTCAGTCTGTTAGGATCTTATTACTCAGTTTTGTTTTTGTATTTGAACTTACTCTCAAGATGACTCACTTCCTGTATACTTATACACACTTAGGGACCTCTAACTTTGGACTAGGAACTATACTGAGGTAAATATTCTTGTGAAAACATCAAATTTATCATATTTTACCTGGTGGCTATGTGAAAATGTGTTATGTGGTTTTAGTTGGAAATTGAACGTATTTGCTTCTTTTGTTGTTGGGAGGGGGGTGTACTTTAAGGTTTTGTGACTTTATTCCACTTTTTGATTGGTTTCTATTGTAGAATTTTATTTCAGTTTTTTAAATTGAATGCTGATTACTAGCCTTATTGGTAGTTTTTCATTATGACTAGATTAAGCTCATGTTTGAAATTAGGGACTGTTCATTATTTATTGCATGTGGTTCCACAGATACTTTATTTCTTTTTCTCTCCAGAATTAAAAAACATATCTGGCCTAATGTTCCAGATCCTTCAAAGAGTCATATTGCCCAGTGGTCACCTCATACACCTCCTAGGGTAAGATAAAGTGTTTCTGACTTGTTTATACATGGACATTTCAGGGTATTTTTATAGAGTTGAACCAAATGATAAGACCAAATTGAAAAGTAAATGATAAAATATTATCATAGCATATTCTTATATTCCTTATTCTACTCAGTAAACATGAAAAATACTTCATTGAACTTGCAAATTGAAAACTCAATATGTAAATACTCCTATATGGTAAATGTTGTAAGGCAAGCATTTTGTATTGGATATTAAAATCAAATTTAACAGTCTACCAGTTTCATACTGTTGCAGTGATTTCTAGAAACCTAGACTAAATTCTTTGAACTTTTCATGTTTTCTACTTTTTAGTCAATCCTCAACTCTGTAGTCTAGTAATGAAATTCTGTATATACACCAGTAGCTTATCAAAATTTAACAGTTGATTGGGAATTCTGAGGAAGTCCACTCTGATTCATACTTCTTAGAATCATTTCACAGTATCTGTAGTTGAGCTAGTTGACAGTGCTTAGTGATATAGATTATGTCCGCACCAAATTACTGAGAAGTTTCAGAGATGCATTTCTCTGTGGCTTTAACTAGAATTTGCCATATATATTTCTTAGTTTCTAAATGAACCTATGCCATAGGTAATAATTTTTTTTCTTTCTTTCTTAGCATAATTTTAATTCAAAAGATCAGATTTACTCAGATGGCAATTTCACTGATGTAAGTGTCGTGGAGATAGAAGCAGCAAATGACAAAAAGCCTTTTCCAGAAGATCTGAAATCACTGGACTTATTCAAGAAGGAAAAAATCAGTACTGAAGGACACAGCAGTGGTATTGGAGGTTCATCGTGCATGTCCTCCTCTAGGCCAAGCATTTCTAGCAGTGATGAAAATGAGTCTGCCCAGAACACTTCAGGCACCGTCCAGTATTCCACAGTGGTGCACAGTGGCTACAGACACCAGGTTCCATCGGTCCAAGTCTTCTCAAGATCCGAGTCCACCCAGCCCTTGTTAGATTCTGAAGAACGGCCAGAAGATCTACAGCTGGTAGATAACACAGATAGCAGTGTTGGCAATTTGCCCAGGCAACAGTATTTCAAACAAAACTGCAGTCAACGTGAAACCAGTCCAGATATTTCACATTTTGAAAGGTCAAAGCAAGTTTCGTCAGTCAATGAAGAAGATTTTGTTAGACTCAAACAGCAGATTTCAGATATTTCACAGTCCTGTGGATCTGGGCAAATGAAAATGTTTCAAGAAATTTCTGTAGCAGATGCTTTTGGTCTACATACTGAGGGACAGGTAGAGAGATTTGAAACAGTTGGGATGGAGGCTGCAGTTGATGAAGGAATGTCTAAAAGCTACTTACCACAAACTGTCAGACGAGGTGGCTACATGCCTCAGTGAAAGACTGGTTCCTGTTAAAACTTCACCAGTACCTGTAAACTAAAGCTAACTTTAACTGTTATTTCAGAGAAAAATAATCTTCGCTCGCTGAAGATGATCATTTGCCCTTAAGGACAACAGTAAACTGTCCTCCCACATGGGCTGTTTCCCTTCCAGAATATCTGGGATTCTACTTTCAAGCACTACATAAACTGACTTCATCCTCTGAATAGCTGAATGATTTTGTGCTGTTTCAGGATGTTTGCACTGAAGAAAAACAGAAAGCTTGTCTGAAATTTATAAAGTAAAATTTTCTGTAGCTAGACAACAGATGGTCCTTAGATAATAAGCAGTGATGTATTTAGCACAGCTCTACTGATTTTAATGAGAATAGTCACCAAATTGACTGAGATGGACTTAAGATAAAAAATTAGATGAGCAAGGTCTAGACCCTCTACTTTAGCTGACAGCGTAAGGAGAGTATTAGGTAGCATAACTGTATGAACCCAGTTTTTGTTGTCTGACCAAAAGCAAAAAAAACAGTGGGTTGAATTACAATCTTGCCAACATGAAATATTAGACATTCTCTTCTGTTGGTATAATGATGCCAGCTACTAGATAAATGGAATTCTAAAATTTTTTTTTTTTTCAACATTTTTAATTTATTTTTGGGACAGAGAGAGACAGAGCATGAACGGGGGAGGGGCAGAGAGAGAGGGAGACACAGAATCGGAAACAGGCTCCAGGCTCCGAGCCATCAGCCCAGAGCCTGACGCGGGGCTCGAACTCACGGACCGCGAGATCGTGACCTGGCTGAAGTCGGACGCTTAACCGACTGCGCCACCCAGGCGCCCCTAGATAAATGGAATTCTAGAGTTTTAATTTTGCAGATTAAAAAATATATTTTTGAACATTTATATCATAAGTAACTAAATTTTCAAAAATTTGCTTTATGTTGTTATTCACAATCTGTTTGAAGATCCATTTCACAAATTCAGTTAAGAGTGCCCAGTTAAAAAACTAGCAATGAATGCCAAAGTATCATAACCATTTTAAAAATTCTTTGCCATTTATAGACTCGCCATTTTTCTGTATATATAAACATTGACCCTTTTTGTTAAAACTTTAGAGAATTTGGTTGATGAAGCACTTTATACAATATATCTTCAACTTAAAATATGTTTTAATATGCTTTGTTTTCAAGTAGGCCAAGATTGGAAGGTTTTTTTTTCTAGATGTTTGAAGCAAACTGAGAACACATGGGCACTACTTACCAAAATAAAACCCTATCCAAAAATGTACATATTGATGTTAGTTAATATCACAGGGAACACCCTGTTGTGGAGGCACTTAATGATGAGATAGTATTTTAACACCTGCTAGGTCTGAGGTAGGTGGAACTTAGTTCCACATTGTGTGATTTAAAGAGACTTTAAACCTCTTCCCACAAGTTCTCTTCTTCCCAGAGAGAAGTGAGCCAGGGTTCCAGAGTTTAGCACTAACCACACTTTCACATTTATGCCCTACCCTACCCACCACATTTTATAGGAGGCAAGGGCTAAAGACAGGGGCTAAGTGAAAATTTTTGATACGTCATTAGTAGTTGACTAGTGTTATCAAGTAGTTTTGCAGAAAGTATGTTACAGTTTTTTGTCATATTTAAGTCACAAAAACCAGGCCCACTTAAAATGGTTTATAGAGGTTATTCAAGAATAAAAGGCTAAAAGAAGTTGCTCTACATTTACAGTTGAAATCTAATTCTCATTATATATGATTCTGTACATATTAGACTTCCTGTTAACATTTTATACTTTGTATTCTTGCCTGATGTGTTTCAGAATTCTTTCATACACAGGGCCTTTGTGATACAGGGCAGGTGCAACATGAGATTGGTAGAAAGACAGGATGAGAAGTAGATGAGGAAGACTGGGCACAGAGAAATCTACAGAGAAGTCACACTATAAGATAATGTCACCACCACCATTTAAGTTGGTCAAAGCCTGATCCAAATCAGGATTAGATTTATCTTGCTAAGAATCTGTCAAGAAGTTTTTATCAGTTATATTTTTCATTTCCTCCAAGTAAGTAGTCATGTTATTGTCATCATGTTCAGCTATAACTTTCCTCATGATAAACAGCAGTGTTACAAAGAATTCGAGTGTGAAGTTTGTACATGGGGAGCACTTAGAATATGCAGACTCCTAATCTAAGGGGAGGAGAATGAAGTCATTTAAGAAAGAACATTATATAAGCAACCCTATTGGTGGAAAACTTGTATAGAAAAATGGTACCCTGAGTGAATGCCCCCCAGCTGCAAGAGCACTTTACACATACTACATTGTTACTATACAGATAATCCAATCAGAAAATGTAGATTGGATTACCAGTATGTGATGTACATCTTTTGCCCAGATAAAGACAAGCATTCATGAAACTTGTTTCAAGTACAAAATTACTTTCCTGAGCCATGTCTTAGGATAATTTGAGGCATGTAAATTGTATTTTAGGTAAGCAGAGAAGTGGATCTGGTTTATGTGAAAATTAGTCTATATATAAGCAGTGGATGGGTTACTCAGATGTTTAGTATCCCAAAATTTCCTTTAAAGTAACACTGGCACATCAGAAAAAAAGCCTCTCTGTAGACAAAACTAATACACTGCTTCTGATGCGCTCATACAGGATTAAAAAATAAGCATATATGCCACATGTATTGTTATAATTTGACTATTAGTTACTGGTATGTTGGTACCCTACTTCAAGCCAGCACCGATCAGTCACGGCACTCAAGAACATACTGTGTAAGTAGAAGCAGGGTAAAAAGCCAAACCATTCATATATTCTGTGTTCACATCTACCTAGCTGTTCATTTAATTGCAACTTTACACATGAAGTTATCTGGTCTTCCTAGCTTACTGTGAAGTTAAAGGTTAATGAAGTAGAAATATACTTGTAAAACATTAATTTATGAAAGCTCATCCTTAAAGTAGAACAGCTAAAATAGCTTTGTAAGTAGAAATCAAATTTTTAAAAATGGTTAGTTTCTATCCACATAACTAATTAAAATCATGACCAATGTAGAAGTAGAATAATCCTGTTGTACAATTCCCTTAAATATTTCTTTTAACTGGCACATATTGACCAAGCATAAATCAAGTGGAGGAGCTCTTCCTCCGTTCTGTTATATTCCACATCATTCTCCTATGTTTGGTTTAAGAACAAATTTTTAAACCATACACTTCTGTTGTTTTGTTGAAATGGGTAAAATGTCAATATAATAAGCTACATAAAAATTTTAAAGTTCAGTTATTAAAAATTACTGGGATAGCTTTCTGTTGCAGGTCGTGTTCAATTCTACTGCCCAAGATTGCTTTAAAAAAAATTATTGCACTTTTCTATAAATCGAGAATATGGAGCCATAAAATGGCAAGCTATTTATGTTTAACCTAAAATTGGTCATGGTCGGGATGCCTGGCTGGTTCAGAAAAGCATGTGACTCTTGATCTTGGGGTTATAGGTTCAAGCAAGCCCTATGCTGAGAGAAGACATAACTTAAAAAAAAAAAAAAAAAAAAAACAAACTTTGAAATCCATGACAATGACCCAATTTTATTTTTAAAAGAAGGTATAAAGTAGCGACTGGTCTTTGACAGCAGTTCCTTTTCAGAATATTGATAAACAGAATTCGGATGCAAGTCAAAACAACTTTCTAGAGCCAAATGTACTGTCTTTTGGATTAATCTTTTTTTTTTATGTGCTACTATTATGCAGTAGTGTGATATTCTACTATACATTTCGTTAAAAAGAAAAAGAAGACAACCTGGGATGAGCTCTTGTGTTGTCCATTTGTTCCTAAATTTTTAAGAGCTTTTTGCCATCAGCTCCTTCAGGTGGGCTAGTTTAACTTCATTACCAAGTGCTTTAAAGTTAATGATGAAAATGCATTGAAGACCATGGAGAGAGATGTTCTACATCTTTTATCCCTTAAAGACCAGTTTTGTCTGAATGGTAAACTACATGTTTCAAGTGGTGTAACATGAATACCAAAATGTGATGTCAGATGGTTACTTTAAAGGCAGTTATTTGAAAATTCTTTAGTCTTAACATATGTTTATTGAATATACTCTAAATAAGTGTGCAATTTGCTAGTACTACAATACAGTGATTAGCATTAGGTATGTATCCTCTTTATATCTTAGCTATGTCCCTTTTACTTGTAAGTGCAATCCTCTCAAGTTCACTTGCTCTTTTACCCCTACGTAGTCTACCTTCGTGTAGAAGGCTTGTCTAGAGAGAGTAAGTATTTTTACCTCTACAGTGAATTGCATGTGCTAATTGTTACCATAGCTATCGGTCTTATGTTGACATAACTCTAAATGTTATTGTAAACGTTGCCTATGTATCCACTCTAATCCTTTAAGTAAATATAAGAAATTCTTGTTTAAATTTTTTTTCTGTGTATGATCACTACAATTGGATGTCATTACACATAATGTTTGAGATAACAGTATTTGTCACTACTGCTCTAGAGTCTTAGTGTAAACTAGATGCCTTCAGAGGGTTCTGTGGCTTTTTAAATGTTCATTTAGCATAATGGAATAGGTTTTAGAAGAAAATTGATACACTGTCTTGGTCTTAGTAACAAAGTATGGACTGACAGATTGTAAATTTGGAAAACTGGTAAATGAATTTTCCAAGATGAGTTCTGGAATCCCAATATCCTGCCACCTCCCAGTGGTTGTTTTTTGTTTTGTTTTGTTTTCTATTAGGGTGCCAGGGACCAACCAAGTACAGAGGTAATGTGCCATCTAGTGGCCAGTCTGTAGCCACACTGCTGGAATCTCATCCTTATTAACAATGAGGCCTGAAGCCAGCAGACATACATCACACTGCCATCCCAAGATTGCTGAGTAGTAGTATGTGAAACTAAGTGAACAGTTCCACTTGGAAGAAAATCTGGACAATTAGATTTGTACATCTTCACCCCTTAACTTCATCCTTTCATGTGTGTACTATAGGTTACAGAAATAATATCTTGGCTTTGAGCTAAGTGTTCCTTTGTTTAAAATCCTTCATTTGGCTCTACCAGGCTCAGCGTGACTTCTTTGTGGTACCTTTTGTCTTATCCTAATTTATATTATACATCCAATACATCCTGCTTCCAGAAAGAGTTACCTCAAAGCATTGTTTCCCTAGCCCAGGGGCAGAAAACAACTTTAACTTTTGGTTTAAGCTTTTTTCTCTTTAAAGTTAATATAAAACACGCCTTCCAGTTTCAAAATACAAATCTAAAACTTAGTACAACAAACTATGAATGCACTTTTACATACACATTGAAGTCCTATGCTTTGGCTAGTTAGTCCAAGTAAGCAGAAGAGCAGGATGAAAGCTGAACAGTGGTAGAAAAAGAAGAGAGTGCAGGGAAGCAGAGGGAAGTGCAAGCCACCAAATCCAGGCCCTTGTTCCTGTTGCTGCTTGGAGTCTCAATAGCTTAAAATGGTTCTATGTCCACTGAGGAGAAAAATAGGTCTTTAAATTCAAAGTTCAACATTTATTTTTATAATTATTCTCTCCCAACTGTTACGGATTTTAAACAAATGTGGCATAGCTTGGTTTCAGAAATCTGTGGACATTCAAAATCTGATTCTTTTACATTTATCCTTTGTCACTATGGTTATGTCAACATGCCAGAAAGGTCTAACTAGAAGGGTATTATTCCTGAACGTGTTTTAGTGAGAATTCTCTCCCACTTAATGGTATTTCTGTATGCACTTATGCATTTGTATGAAACTGGAATCTTACTGGGATAACATGATGGAATATACAGTGGGAATCCTCACACACAAAAGTAACGGGAAAAAAAAACCTACCTCAGATGAAGTGTCTCTCCCACCGCCTTATCCAGGGCTGTATACAATCCTTTAGAGACAGAGTAGGCAGAGTAACCCAGCCATCAATTTTTCCCGAAGAGACCTACCTTTGGACTCAGACTGGACACCCTTTGCTAGGACAATCTTAATGAATTGTCCGTGCTACAACCAGTAAGTACATTTGAATCCTGTCCGTATAGGAAACACTTTTCCATGCAGTTTTGGCTAAATTCAGGAGAAGTCTATTGTTCAGTGATAGCTTTTAAATGAATGAATACAAATTTCTCTGGAATTTGGTTCTGTAAGCTTCCACGAAGGGGATCATGTCTTTAAATTAATGGCCTAAAGCAATATTTAAGTAAAAAGGCACTGAGATTCTCACAACAGAAAACCTGATTCAGCATGAGCATTCAAAGAATGAAAAGGGCAGTCATTGGGGCGCCTGGGTGGCGCAGTTGGTTAAGCGTCCGACTTCAGCCAGGTCACGATCTCGCGGTCCGTGAGTTCGAGCCCCGCGTCAGGCTCTGGGCTGACGGCTCGGAGCCTGGAGCCTGTTTCCGATTCTGTGTCTCCCTCTCTTTCTGCCCCTCCCCCGTTCATGCTCTGTCTCTCTCTGTCCCAAAAATAAATTAAAAACGTTGAAAAAAAAATTTAAAAAAAAAAAAAAAAGAAAAGGGCAGTCACTCTTTAGTCACTGTGGATTTGGCCCCTTCTTCAATCTAGACTTAAAAACACCTAGGCTACCCAGCTGAAATCGGAGCCTAGAAAACAACCCATGAAAAAATCAAACTTCCAAATTTACAATTTTGACTAGAAATCGTTGGCTCCTCATGTTGCTGGGGTGCACATCCCCTGCACACCCAAGACATTTCTCATTACCTACTGTGCCACAGGCTGCTGCGGGCATATAAACTCAATCAAATACATACCATCTATAAAATACTCATTTAGGGTCATTAAATCCTTAAAAACTCTCACAAGGTAAGGAGCACCTGGGTGGCTAAGTTGGTTAAGCATCTGACTGCAGCTCAGGTCATGATCTCACGGTTTATGGGTTCGGGCCCCACATCGGGCTCATGGCTGACAGTTCAGAGCCTGGAGCCTGCTTCAGATTCTGTGTCTCCTTCTCTCTCTGCTCTTCCCCCCCTTTCAGGCATGCGTGCTCTCTCAAAAGTAAACATTAAAAAAAAAGTAACATTATTGACAGACATAGTCTCAGGTTTAACAACCTGCTCAGGGTTGTATGCTAGACAAAAAGCAGAATGGGGTCCCAACTCTAACTGACCCCAAAGCCCAGAGTCTTTGCTGTGTATACCAACTGTCCCCAAATGCTTTTAGTGAAAACCTTGATCAGCATGCCCGTGGCTGGCTTGCACAGTGACTCACTTGCTTCTTAAACCTTGCTAACTCTTCTGAGTTTCTATCCCTTTTCCTCATCCCTGCCTTCTCATCACCAACTATTGCCCTCAAGCTTCCCCCTCCCCAGCCCTTAGCCCAGAGCAATGTTTCTCAATCAGGATCCCTTTAAGTCCTCATCTGAGTTAGCTCTGAAGCCAGCCTTCCCCCACTCCCTGCTCATGCATTTGCTCTAAGCCCATAAAGCAATACCTAAAAGGGAGATCTATGTACTGGAATTTAAATAAAAACTTATGAAAGGAAATGAAACGAAACAAATGGGAGGGACATGTGTCCCTCTTTCCTCAGCAGAATGCATTTAACAAAACTCCTACAGTTTCATTTGGCCAAAGAAAAAGTCATCCAATGGTGGAATCTGGCCCCCTGCAGCTAGTGACAAAAGGAGGCAGGACACCTTTCCTGGGTGCTCAGCTCACACTCCTCCTATCCCAGGCCATTTTGCTATAGACTGTCCACATCAGCTACCATGTGCACATAACCATCCGCATTTGTCTACCTCTGGGGCCTCTCCTTCAGGGTGGCTTCCAGCTGCTCCCATCCATCTCCTGCCGATCCACTAGGGGGCAGCACTGGCAACATGAAAGGCTTGCTGCTGTCCAACTATTCTGACCCGATGGCCAACATTTGGTTTTCTGGCTCCATCGTCTTACCTGGTCTGCCGTGTCTCCATTTCCAGCTTCATGTAGGCTCCTCTCTAGATATACACTCTCCAGTTGCTGGAACACACTGTTTTCTCTTAGCTCCCACCCTGTGATTTCTTCTCAAATGTTCTAGTTCCAGTCCTTTGCTTAGTGAGAAAATTCTTCTTAATGAAGAAGAGACTCAAACGGATCCTCCTGAGTGAGACCATTTGTTCATCTCCTCCTTCTCCCCAGACTTAAGGGCCTTCTGTTTCCTGAGACCACACTGATCGCCAGTTTTTGCCTCTCTCTGACCTAGGAGCCACATCCCCTGGAGGAAGGTTCCCTGTTTTTTTGTTTGTTTTCATCTCTGAGTCTCTGGCACCTAGTATGCTAGGGAGATATAGATGCTTGGTAAATCTTGCTTAGAGGAAGAAATGAGGGCATGAGTAGAAGAGATTTCCAAATTTGTTAATGATTTTTTTTTTTTTACCACCTGTCTCGGGTTGAGATTTGCCCTCTTCTCCACCTCCAACATAAAAGCATCCCCTAATTCCCGTTCTTATCCACCAAGAGCTTAAAACTTTTTTAAAGTAACATATACACTCAGCGAGTTGAAAAACAAAAACTCAAGATGGATCCTTATAGAACATCTTGTTCTATCTTCTCATTCCACAGACGAGGACCATGAGAAAACAGACAAGTGAATGTTCCCACACCACAAGAGGGAAAAACTCAATTTGGAAGGGTTATAGCAGAAAAAGACAATAGCCCTGTCCTAAGAAATTATTTTCTGGAGAGGAAGATGAAATAAACACTTAGGATTAGCCTTAGCCTTAAAAAAGAGTAAGTGGGGGTTGAGCAAACCAGGTTCTTAGTTACCTCAGGGCTTGAATATAGTGCAGCCCCAAATACGGAGTGATCTCCCTATTTTTCAGTGAGATCTAGAGAAAATTTTGAACATGAATGTATAAATTCTATAAATGTTGATTAAAGAGCTGGATGTCTACCTATAGTTGCTGTTTTAAATTAGACAATATCCAAAACAGGAATATAAAATATTGGCTTTTTCACTCATAAAATAACTCTATCCACATCTTTGCATGCTCATGGATAATAGTTTTCCTTGTCACCACCAGTAACTCTTTTTGAATCATCAGCATGGTTTTCCAGGGCTCATCCTTGTCACTTCCACATAGTTGTCTGAGACACAGCGTGATGAAGCTGTCATTGGAAACAGTTTGCTAAGTCTTAAGTTTCCACTTGTGTAATATTAACAGTTACCCAATTATCTCAGATGTGCATATGTATCATCTCCGTAAGGTAACTGCTTACCATTTGCTTTTTAAAAGGGTCTTTAATAAACTTGTTTAAATTTAAATCAAATATATTTAATAGTGATATCATACCAAAGGAGTAATTACTCAATCTTTGGGGTTTGCTTTGGCTCCTTTTATGGCAATTATTCCAGTGATCTCCACCAAAACTCCCGAACTAAGCATGATTGAGGTCATTTTGGTGAATGGGTCTTCCCAAACACTCTTATTTTCAAAGTAATTGAGAGATAATCTGTAATAAGAGACACTTTTCTGGGCAATTATTTTCAGGAAAACACTCATTTTATATTCAGGCAAAAATCTGTTCATCAGGCATGCCTTCCTGGAAGAAAAAAACTTCCTATAAAACTCTGAAGAAGTTATGGGCATGGACGAGTTAGAGAGGGACACGTATATGCACACTGTTCTCAAGGTAATGCTGCCTCACTGCTACGGGTCAGATTTGACTATAAATCTTTTTGTCATATAAGATTTAAATTTCAAAGCTGGACAAAAGAAATTTTGTTGACCTCTCTAGCATGCAGGTATTATTGTGGGCCCTACTTCCTGCTGACAGCCAAAGTGTGATTTTCTCAAGCAATCAAAGACCCTTATTGTCTTATCTCCATTACTCCTAAGCTGGCCACAGTCAAACTGATCTTCAGTCCAGAGTCACATGTGAGGGAGAGATTATCCTGCACTTTTTCTACTCCCAGGACAGAAACAGGAATGCCTTGTAATCACAGATCTCTAACCTCAATGGAGGAAGGTTCAAGACTGGTACCTACCTGCAAAATTTTTTACTGAATTTGAAGCAAAATTTGAACAGGATTCTCTCTTCTCCAACAGAATCATGGAAAGCAAACCAGTCCCATTTCCAAGCAACAAGGCTCTGTGCAAATAATTCTGCAGGTGAGAGTCTCTCCTGATGCCATAATCCAAGTGTCAGGATTTCAAGATATCAGGCAGCCTCCCTAGGGCCTCCCACAGCACAAAGAGTTAGAAATAAACTGAGTAGGAAAGACAGGAGTTGGTGACAGGCCTGGGGCTAAAATGAGGCCATCGTGACATGTAAGTAAAAGAGGCATTCAGTGCATGTACGTGATCCTGGGCTTGAACAGGTGCCTCCCTTGTCACTGCCCTGCTTGATAGCTCTGGGTTTTCTGTCATCACATGAGACTGGGAGCATTTCAGGCTCCCCAGCTGGTAAAGTGGAATTACTGTGAGGAGATTATTCTAGCATTTGACCGAGGAATGGACAAGAGAGGGTAAAGAGAGGGAAACTGTTATGGAAAATTTCATTGATGTTGATGAAGACTGACAGGGGCTTAGTCCTGGAGAACAACAAGAAGGCAAAGACAGCTCATGAAACATCCCAGAAGCCACATTGCCTAGCAGAAAAGAGGGAAAGGAAGTACATCTGGGTAAATGAGCCAAGGAGGTGAAGGACAGGTTACAGTCCTTTTAACGCTATGGATGATGTGTCTAAAGAGAAACATACTGAAGATAATGAGGGAAGCCTAAGGCTCTAGGTCCCTGGTTTATGACACCAAGCCCTGTCTCCCCTCTTTAGTACCGGCAGGTTTCTGTCTTGGGGAGTCAATTTTTTTTTATTTCAGGGGCTTATGTCTATGCCATAGCTCTGGCTGTGCCCACTAGTTGGGGAGGATGAAGCCAACAGGCAGGAAGGGTTTCCTGGGTGTGACTAGATAGGGAACCTCACAAAGGTGAGATGACACCTCACTTTCACCCAAAGGTGTCTACAGGCAACCACTAATGGCAAAGAGCTAATAAAGAGCTCATTTCCTTTTTTAAGACAATTGTATTCAATACCCCTGCCCAATCACTATCTGCCTTTATCCCTCCTTCCTATGTTCCAGTGTTAACTGCATAACCTTCAAGAACACTGCTCTGAGACTGCAGGCCTCATCTGAAGTTGTTTGTGGAAAGCATCAAGGAAGATGGTAGTGATAGGAGATAGGAAAATGTGGGACGCCTGCCTAGCTGCTCCCCAGGCTTTCAGTAACAGCCAGGTTCACACCACACCCAAATTTAGCAGTCCCCAGTTACACAGATAAACCCACACAGAAATGAACAAATGATGCAAGATCCATTAGAATCAGCATGGGCTTCAGAGGCACACTAACTTTGTACCACTTCTACAACCCTCACTTACCTTATCTATAATAACAATAAGCATACACCAACCAATTGGACAACATACAGACATGGATAAATTCCTAGAAACATAAAACCTACCAAGACCAAATCACGAAGAGAAAATCTTAACAGACTGATTCGTAGTAAGAAGATTGAGTGCGTAATCAAAAACCTCCCAAAACACTCAAGTCCAGGACAAGATGGCTTCCCTAATAAATCTTATAAATCATTCAAAGAATACCAATCCTTCTCAGAAGAGGAGGGAGCACTTCCAAACTTATTTCACTAGGCCAGTATTACCCTGAAACCAAAACCACATGACAACATTACAAGAAAATTACAGGCCAATATCCCTGATGAACATAGATACAAAAATCCCCCACAAGTCTGTAGCCATGCCACCTTGAATGAGCCCAATCTTGTCTGATCTCAGAAGCTAAACAGGGTCCGGCCTGGGTAGTCCTTGAATGGGAGAGATGGTGAATTAGCATATTAAGTTGAATTTAAATAAAATTTTTAAAAATATCTTCAATAAAATATTACCAAATTGAATTTAATAATACATTAAAAAATCATACACCATGATTGAGTGGGATTGAGTGGGCATCCAGAGATGCTAGAAGGATCAATATTTTGACAAAAGTCAACATCTACTTAAAAGAAACTCTCAACAAATGGGAATAGAGGGTACATACCTCAAAATAATTAAGGCCATATATGACAAGTCCCCAGCTAATATCATACTTAACAGTGAAAATGTGAAAGTTCTTTTTTTCTTCAGGACTAAGACAAGGATGTCCACTCTTGCCATTTTTATTCAAAAGGTACTGGAAGTCCTAGCCAGAGCAATTAGGCAAGAAAAAGAAATCAAAGGCATTCAAATAAAAAAGTAAGAAGTAGGGGCGCCTGGGTGGCGCAGTCGGTTAAGCGTCCGACTTCAGCCAGGTCACGATCTCGCGGTCTGGTCCATGAGTTCGAGCCCCGCGTCGGGCTCTGGGCTGATGGCTCGGAGCCTGGAGCCTGTTTCCGATTCTGTGTCTCCCTCTCTCTCTGCCCCTCCCCCGTTCATGCTCTGTCTCCCTCTGTCCCAAAAATAAATTAAAAAGTTGAAGAAAAAAAAAATTAAAAAAATAAAAAAAAATTTAAAAAAAAGAAGTAAAACCATCACTATTTGAGATGACATAAATCTATATAAAGAAAACCCTAAAGACTATCAAAAAACTCTTAAACAAATTGAGCAAAGCTACAGTATACAAAAATCAATCTAAAAAATCTGTTGCATGCCTACACACTAATAACAAACTAGAAGAAATTAAGAAAATAATTCCATTTACAATTGCTATAAATAAATTTAACCAAAGAGCTGTAAGACCTGTGCTATGAAAACTGTAAGACACTGATGAAAGAGACAGAAGACACAAATAAATGGAAAGATATTCTATGCTCATGGATTGGAAGAATATTGTTAAAATGTCCATATTAAGAAGGGTCCAAGATGCCAGTGTAACAAGACCTTGACCTCCTCCAATAGACTCGCCAAATATACACATATATAGAGCAACTTCTCCCTAAGAACTCAGGGCTGAATGAACAGCTTCTGTATAACAAAGGACAGAGAGACTACACAGAGAGCAATAGGAGACATGGGGACACAATAATGACAGTACCCCCAGCCCCAATGCCACAAAGTGCAGTAGGGAGAGATATCACTGAGGGGCTCACACACAGATTCATCTGACCTGGGGCACAACAAACAAACAAACAAACATGTGTTTAAAGGGCAAGTACACTATAAGTGAAGGAAACCAGTTTACAACCCTGGATCATCCCCTAAATAGTGTGAGAGCTGCTGCAACTTTCTTCAGAGTTGGAGGTGCTGGTGAGCATACTGTTTACATTTCCCCTCCACCTTGACAATGCAGATGGAAGTAAGGTCCAAGCACTCTAGCTAGCTTTCTGCCTCAGGGAGCTCCAGTAGCTTAGCCCATACCAGCCCCAGCCATCTCCTCAAGGCAACACCCTCATCCATGCCACCAAGCTATAGCCATCCCACTAAGGCTGCCCTGGTGCAGGTATACAGTGGGAAATCTTCAGCCTACCCCCACTAGAACTCCATCCATCCTTCCAGGTGTATCTCGCAAAAAGGGCCTTGGCCAGTGCCTGCCGTGTCCCCAGCCATCCTTCTTGGGTGGGCCTGGCATGGAGCACCCTAGGATCTGCCAGGCCACACCCATTTCAGCTCCAGCCATCCCAACATAACAGCCCCTATGAGGAATGCCTCAGCCCATGCTTGGTTATAGCTCTTGTCATCCTAGCAGGGTGGTCCCAGCATGGAGAGACCCAGGACCCTGGCCCACATTTGCCTAGATCCAGCCAATCAACCAAAGCTGCCAGCCATATACAGTCTACACAAGGGAATTCTTACACAAGCCCAATCCTTCAAGACAAAGAGGCAGATGTTTCACCTATTTCATAGGAACAAAGTCAAACAAAATGAATAGACAGAGAAATAAGCTACAAACAAAAGAACAAAAAACTTCAGAAAAAACTCAATGAAATGGAGATAAACAATCTACCTGATAAAGAGTTGAAAGTATGGTCATAAAGATACTTGCTCAACTTGAGAGAAGAGTGGATGATCTCAGTGAGAACTTCAAAAAAGGGATAGAAAATATAAAAAAGAACCAGCCAGTGTTAAAGAATATAATAACTGAAATGAAGAATACACTAAAAGGAATCAACAGCAGATTATAAAATGCAGAACAGATGAGTAACCTGGAAAATAAGGAATAGTAGAAAGCACCTAAGCTAAATAGTAAAAAAAAAAAAAAAAAGATTTTTAAAAAATGATGACAGAGTAAAGGAACTCTGGGACAGTATCAAGCAAGTAAACATTCACATTATAGGGGTCCCAGAGGGAGAAGAAAAAGACAAAGGGGCAGAAAACTTATTTGAAAAAATAATAGCTGAAAACTTCCCTAATCTAGGGAAGGAAACAGATATTCAGATACAAGAAGGACAGTGAGCCCCAAACAAGATGAACCCAAGAAGAGTGACACCAAGACACATTATCATTAAAATGGTACAAATTAAAGAAAGAAAATCTTAAAATCAAGAGAAAAGCAACTGGTCATGTACAAGGGAAGCCCCAGAAGGCTATCTGCTGATTTTTCAGCAGAAATTTTTCAGTCCAGAACAGAGTAGCATGATATATTCAAAATGCAAAAGGCAAAAACCAACAACCAAGAGTAGTCTAACTGGCAAGAGGGTCATTCAAAATTGAAGGACAGTTTCCCAGACAAACAAAAGTTAAAGGAGTTTATTCACCACTAGACAAGCCTTCTAAGAACTATAAATGGACTTCTTTAACCAAAAAGAAACAACCCTAATTAGAATTAAGAAAATTATGAAAGGAAAAAACTTCACTGGGAAATACAAATATATGATAAAGGTAGAAGACTGATTACTAATAAAGCTAGTATGAAGGTTAAAATATAAAAATAGTAAAATCAATTTATCAAAAAAAATCAGGAGATTCAACAAAAGTATGTAATGTGATATTCTACACAAATAGTGTGGAGAGAGAGGAGTAAAAATGTATTGCTTTCATAATGTGTTCAAATTTAAGTGACCATCAACTTAATATAGACATCTTATACACTTAGGACGTAATATATGAACATGGTTAACTACAAAACAAACCTGTAAACAGATACACAAAATAAAAAGAAAGCCAAGAATAACACTGCAGATAGTTATCAATCACAAATTAAGAGAGAAAAGAGGGACATAGAACAGAACTACAAAAACAACCAGAAAACAATTAACGAAATGGCAGTAAGTGCATAACAATTAATGATTACTTTAAACGTAAATGGTGTAAATACTGGAAAGGAAAAAGATATTTTATTCAAATTGAAAAAAAAAAAAAGCTGGGGTATCAAGACTTATATCAGACAAATGGGCTTTAAAACAAAGACTGTAAAAATAGACAATAAAGGGCATTGCATAATGATAAGGGGATCAATCCAACAAGAGGATGTAATACTTTTAAGTGTCTATAAACCCAACAGAGGAGCACTTAAATACAGAAAAGGAGAAGTAGACATAAAGGGAGAAAGTGACAGTAGTACAGAAGTGGATTTTTACTCACTAACATTCAGACAGAAAAATCAATAAGAAAACAGTGGCTTTGAATGACAAGTTATACTAGATGGATCTAACACATATACAGAACAATGCATCCAAAAACAGCATAGTACACATTCTGATCAAAAGCATATGGAACATTTTCCAGGATAAATCATATGTTAGGCCATATAACAAGTCTCAATAAATTTAAGCAGACTGAAATGATATCAAGCATTTTTTTTTCCAACCACAATGTTATGAATCAACTAGAAATAATTACAAGAAAAACAAAGAAAAAAACACAAGTATATGGAAGCTAAATAATATGCTACTAAATAACCAATGGTCAGTGAAAAAATTAAAAAGGAAATAAAAAAATATCTGGAGACAAATAGATAGGGAACTATCTTCCTTCCCAAAGGAGGGAACCAGGGTCACAGAGAAGGGCAAGAGCTAGAGGAGCACACATAGGAACACACAAGGAGAACATGTCCCCAAAGCCACTGGCTTGGAAAAAGAGAGGGGCTGAATTTCTTGAGTTATAACCATCAGGGCTTAAAGCCTAGAGTTTTAAAGGTCAGCTGGCTTGGCTAGAATAAACCTAGGAGGGCATTGCGCTGCTCCTGGAGAGAAGGCAGGCAAACAATCCTGGGGCAGACAGCCTGGAATCAGAGATCTGAAGAATACCTGGTAAAGAATGGGGAGATTATTAGCTCTTCTCTGAGCATGTCTCTGAGGACCAGAGTTCACAGAGGCACCTCTCCAGGAGCAAAGGAGTTGGCCAGCACCATTTCTTTCCTCTGCCCCTCAATACAAACACAGAGTCACCTGCATGCACCAGACCCTGTGCTCTGCTGGGACTGCCCTTCTCAGTCATGCTTGCCTCAGTCACAATACAGCAGCCCCGCCCCTGTTCACACCACGTTTCCCAGAGATTTCAAAACAAAGATTGCAATAAGAGACAAAGCAGGACACTATATAATTATAAAGTGACAATCCAACAAGAAGATATAACAACTGTAAATATTAAGTACCCAACATGGAAGCAGCCAAATACATTAAAGTAGGTAACAAACATAAAGGAAATAATCCATAATAATAAAATAATAGTAAGGGACTTTTAACACCCCACTTATATCAATGGATAGATCATCTAAACAGAAAATCAACAAGAAACAATGGCTTTGAATGATACATTAGACCAGATGGATTTAAAGATATATTCAGAACATTCCATCCTGAAAGAGTGGAATACATACTCTTTGCAAGTGCACAAGGAACATTATCCAGAACAGATCTCATATTAGGCCACAAAGCAGGCCTCAACACATTAAAAAAGATTGAAGTCTTAGTAGGCATCTTTTCTGACCACAACACTATGAAACTACAAGTCAAGAACAAGAAAAAAATCTAGCAAGACCACAAATACATGGAAGTTAAAGAACACGCTACTAAACAATGAATGGGTCAACCAGGAAATAAAAGAAGAAATAAAAAAGTACATGGAAACAAATGAAAATACAATGGCTTAAAACCTTTGAACAAAATACAGCAAAAGCAAATCAAGAGGCAAGGTTATAGTAACACTGGCCTAGCACAAGAAGAAAAAACTCAAATAAACAACCTAACTTTACACCTAAAGGAGCTAGAAAAATGAACTAAACAAAACCAAAAGCCATCAGAAGGAAGGAAATAATAAAGATTCAAGCAGAAATAAATACTATAGAAAATTAAAAAAAAAAAAATAACAGACCAATGAAACCAGGAGCTGGTTCTTTGTAAAATAAATAGAACCACAAATGAAAGAGGAGAGACCACAACCAACACCACAGAAATACAAAACTTGTCAGAGAATATTATTAAAAACTATATGCCAACAAATTGGACAGCCTGGAAGAAATAGACAAATTCCTAGAAACCTATAACCTACCAAAACTGAAACAAGCATAAATAAAAAAATTTTAACAGACTGATAACAAGCAAAGAAATTAAGCCAGTAAAAAAACAAACAAAAAACAAACAAAAAAAACCTCCCAACAAACAAAAGCCCAGGACCAAATGGCTTCATGAGAGAATTCTATCAAACATTTAAATAAGAGTTAATATCTATTCTTCTTAAACTATTATAAAAAATAGAAAAGGAAGAAAACCTTCCAAATTCATTCTATGAAGCTAGCCTTACCTTGATAACAAAACCAAACAGAGATACCACAAAAAAAAAGGAAAAGCCATAGGCCAGTATCTCTGATGAATATAGATGTAAAAATCCTCAACAAAATATTAGCAAACTGAATCCAACTATACATTAAAAAAAATCATTCACCACAATCAAGTGCCTTTTATTCCTGGGTTACAAGTGTGGTTCGGTACTCACAAATGAACGTGACACATCACATCAGTAAGACAAAGGATAAAAACCATGTGATCATTTCAATAGATGCAGAAAAAGCATTTAACAAAGTGTAACCCATTCATGATAAAAACCCTCAACAAAGTAGGTTTAGAGGGAATATACACAATACAATGAAGTCCATGTATGAAAAATGCAGTTAACATCATACTCAATGGAGAAAAACTGAGAGTATTTCCCCTAAGGTTAGGAATAAGGCAGCAATGTCCATTCTCACCACTATTATTTAACATACTATTAGAAGTCCTACCAATGGCGACCAGAAAAGATGAAGGAATAAAGACATCAAAATCAGTATGGAAGAAGTAAAACTTTTACTATTTTCAGATGACATGATACTACATATAGAAAACCCGAAAGACTCCACCAAAAAACTGCAAAAACTGATCAATGAATTCAGTAAAGTCATAAGATATAAAATCAATGTACAGACATCTGTTGCATTTCTATACACCAATAATGGAGCAGCAGAAAGAAATTAAGAAAGTAACCTCATTTACAACTGCACCAAAGATAGTAAGATACCTAGGAATAAGCCTAAACAAAGAGGTGAAATACCTGTACTTTGAAAACTATAAAACACTAATGAAAGAAACTGAAGAGGACACAAAGAAATGGAAAGACATTCCATGCTCATGGACTGGAAGCACAAATACTATTTAATGTCTGTACTACCCAAAGTAATCTACAAACTTAATGCAATCCATATCAAAAGACGAACATTTTTCTAGAACTAAAACAAACAATCCTACAATTTGTATGGAGCCACAAAAGACCCCAAATAGCCAAAGCAACCTTGAAAAAGAAAAGCAAAGCTGGAGGCATCACAATTCCAGACTTCAAGTTATATTACAAAGCTGTTATAATCAAAACAGTATGTTAATGGCACAAAAACAGACAGACACACAGATCAATAGAACAGGAGAGAAAATCCAGAAATATACTCAAAATTATATGGCCACTTATTGTTCAACAAAGAAGGAATGAATATCCAATGGGCAAAATACAGCCTCTTCAACAAATGGTGTTGGGAAAACTGGACAGCAACATGCAAAAGAATGAATCTGGACCACTTTCTTACACCATACACAAAAGTAAATTCAAAATGTATTAAATGCCTAAATGTGAGACAGTGTAAAAACCCTAGAAAAGAGCACAGGGAATAATCTCTCTGACACAAGCCATATCAGCTTTTTACTAGATAGGTCCCCTAAGGCAAGGGAAACAAAAGCAAAAATAAACTATTGGAACTCCATCAAAACAAAAAGCTTCTGCACAGTGAAGCAAACAATCAACAAAACTAAAAGGCAACCTATGCAACAGGAGAAGATATTTGCAAATGACATACCCCATAAAGGGTTAGTATCCAAAATATATCAAGAACTGATACAACTTAACACCCAAAAAATAAATATTCCAATTTAAAAATGGGCAGAAGACATGAAGAGACATTGCTCCAAAGAAGACATCCAGATGGCCAATAGACACATGGAAAGATACCGTCATGACTTATCATCAGAGAAATGCAAATCAAAACTACAATGATATATCACCTCACACCTGTCAGTGTCTACAAAAAAACCCACAAGAAACAGCAAATATTGGTGAATATATGTAGAAAAAGAAACCCTCTTGCAAAGCTGATGGGAATACAAATTGATGCAGCTACTGTGGAAAACAGGGTGGTTTCTCAACAAGTTAAAAGTAGAACTACCCAATGATCCAGCCATCATACTACTTGGTATTTATCCAAAGAATACAAAAACACGAATTCAAAGGTGTACATGTTCCTGCATGTTTATAGCAATATTACTTACGATAGCCAAGAAATGGAAGCAACCCAAATATCCATCCATTGAGGAATAAAGAAGATGTGGTATAGGGGCTCCTGGGTGGCTCAGTCAGTTGGGCGGCCAACTTCGGCTCAAGTCATGATATCATGGTTCGTGGGTTCGAGCCCCACATCAGGCTCTGCGCTGACAGCTCGGAACCTGAAGCCTGCTTCAGAATCTGTGACTCCCCCTCTCTCTCTGTCCCCTTCCCAGCTCATGCTCTGTCTCTGTCTCTCAAAAAAATAAATAAGTATTAAAAAAATTTTTTTAAAAAAGAAGATGTGGTATGTGTGTATATATTTATATTCATATTCATATTCATAAATATACATGCAAATATATTTATATATTCATATATTTATATACACACATACATACAACGAAATATTATTCAGTCATAAAAAGAATGAAATCTTGCCATTAGTAACAACATGTCTGGAGCTGAAGTATAATGCTAAACAAAATATGTCAATCAGAGAAAGATAAATACTGTATGATGTCATTCATAAGTGGAATTTAAGAAAGAAAACAAATGAGCAAAAGGAAAAAAGGAGTAAAGCAAGCCAAGAAACAAACAGACTCTTCAGTACAGAGAACAAACTGATGGTTAGCAGAGGGGAAGTGGGTGGAGGGTTGGGTAAAATAGGTGATGGGGATTAAGGAGTGCAG